>NW_006399765.1:23705403-23715054 GCF_000299155.1 Elephantulus edwardii | reverse complement strand
AGCCTAGCTGTGCGGGCAGCGCCACCCAGTGGTCACCCCCGCGCCTCCCCAAGAGCTGCGCCCCATGCCCGGTGCCCAGCTCCCCGTCTCCGCGCCTCTCCCCGGGGTGCGCCCCGTGCCTAGCGCCCAGTCTCCGCGCCTCCCCCGGGGGTGCGCCCCATGCCCGGTGCCAGGGCTCTGCGCCTCCTCCGGGGATGCGCCCGTGCCCGGTGCCAGGGCTCTGCCCCTCCCCCGGGGGTGCGCCCCGTGTCTAGCGCCCAGTCTCCGCGCCTCCCCCGGGGTGCGTCCCGCGCCTTCTCCCGAGGTGTGCCACTCAGCGGCCCAGTCTCTGCGCCCAGCGCCTCCACCCAGAGGTGCGCTTCGTGCCGGGTCTCCGCGCCTCCCCCGGCTGTGCGCCACCCAGCGGCCGCCTCCGCGCCTCCCCAGGGGGTTGCGCCCCACGCCAAGTGCTGCGCGCGCCGCGTCTCCATGGCTCCAGGTAAGCGGGTCACCTGCAAAACTCCTGACTGGAACCACACAGGTCCCGAAAGCCCACATCGCTCAGGCCGTGGGTTGAGAGCCAGGCGTTAGTAATGTCTGAGACTCCCCAGGTGATGATTCCAACACATAGGCAAGTTTGAGAGCCACTGTAGTAGACAACTGATCTCTTGGAATCCGCGGAGGTTTCTAACCTAGTATGCTCATTGAACCCCTTGGGGAGCTTTTAAATGTCCGGTGAGCCAGTACCTTAACTAAAAAAAAAAAAAAAAAACAAAAAAAAACCCAAAAAAACCAAACTCGGACTCATCCCGACTTCTGGATGACCCTCCAGCGCGTTTTAAGAGGCTGTTAGTGTAATTGCACCGGGGATTGCAGAGCGGCTCATAGCTAGGCTTTGTGTTTGCCCAACTCCTTACCCACTAGGCCACTCGGTTAACTAGAAATAGGAGAGGGCCTTCTTTAAAGTGCTTAGGGTAACTCCAACAACCTTTAGACTAGAGAACCTGGGATCCAGGGCGTCAACTGTATGGGTAAGAATCATTTGGGGAATCTTGTTGAAGTGTAGATTCTGGTTCAGCATATTAGGGCTAGAAATGCAAATTCACAGCAATAGCAGCAGGTGGGAGCGGGATGATTAGAACCTTGCTGTGTTCTAGACGATCCTTGTTATTTAAAGCCCAGAGCTCCTTAAGCATCTAACAACTTGTGAATCCTGGAAATTAGGGAAACCACCTGGAGAGGTTCGCTCCCCCCTCCTCCTCCCCGACTTTCTAACCAAAAGTGCGCCCACTGAGTGGGTTCCTCCCGGTGGTGGTAACCTTCTTGGGCGCTAAATTTGAACGGCTCGGAATTTGAATGCCCTAGGAAGATGCGTAGACTTTTTTTTTTAATCGAGATTTTAATGAAAATTTATAGAGAAATTGGATTTCCATTCATTCATTGTTGCACATTTTCCTCCCTGCTCACCCCGCACCAATTTCGCTTTTCTCTTTGGGAAAAAAAAATGTCTACGTGGTTCATAAAAGCCCCGAACTCACGCTGTCGAGTCCGTTCAGCCCCATTGAGACCTAAAAGGACAGAGTAGAAAGGCTCCATAGGATTTCCAAGGTTAAGAAGTTGCACTACGAACCCAAAGGCATGCGGTTCGAATCCACCAGCCGCTCTTGGAGATAAAATGGGCAGGTGTGATTTATTACTCTGAAATCCCGCTTGAGGGTTAGCTTTGAGTCAGTTCCAACTAGAGGATACAAGACAACATTCTTTAAGGAAGCCAGCTGCCAAATTAGTGACTGATGGGGTGGACTGTGGACTTGTCGAGTACCCTTTAAACCACCATGTACCAGAACTCCTTTAGAGAGTGGAATGCATCTAGGTAAAAAGAATTAAAATAAAAATCATTGTTAGGCTAATAGTCCTACAAAGGGAAGTTGGTACAGGGAACTCTAGAGTTTTGATTTTTTTTATATGATGATTATTCTTTCCCATCCCCCTTCCTTTAAAGTGTCAAACTAGCTTAAAAGAAATGAAACAGAACATTATGGGATGGGCAGGTTTGCCAGCTTTAGCAAAAAGAAATGAGAAGCCCTTCCTCCCCCTCCCCATCAGACCGGACTGGTTTCTCTGGAACCCACATTTCCAGGAGGTCCGGTGTTGTTCTGACGATCTTAGGCAAGAGGTCTGAATTCATGCTAGATCTGTCACTGTCAAGTCCTGTGCTGTACCCACCCACTTCTTCACCTGCCCGCTGCACTGCTAATTCCCTGGCATCCCTCTCCCAAACCTTCAAATCCTCAGGCCAGAGTCACTTTCTGGAAGGTTCTTGGCAAAGACCTGGGCCCCAGGTGCTTAGGAAAAGGGGGTTGATGGGAACTTGATGAACCAGCACATAGTCATTCATCAGTATCAGGACGGTCCCGATGTGGAGGCCCAGATGTGGACTACCTCAGGAACTCAGCGCTGGCCCTGGGCCCTGTCCATCTGCCAGGCACCTCCCTCCAAAACCCCAGCCGACCTCAGACGGACCTAGTAGGTGTGACCACATACACCTTTCCTGATGGAGACATTTCAAAATAATACTAAAAAGAAGATGGGGCGGGTGAGGGGAAGGAGGCAAGTTGTAGAAGACTCCGTGGGGCATGCTGCCATTAACAGAGAGTTTTAAAAAGATGCCTCACCACACTATAGATTGTGTATGGAAACAGGCATATGGAGTGGAAGGGTAAAGTGGAACATTGGAATGCTGCCTGCTACACTCTGGAAAGCTGTTTTTTCCAGGAGAGAGAGAGGGAATTGGGGCAGGACACAAGATGGGTACCCCTGGTGTTCTGGTGGCCTAGTGGCTAGGGAGTTGTACTGTTGACCCAAAGTCAGACAGTTGAAATCCCACAGATGGATTTGAATAGTGGGAGAAAGATAGGCAGTCTCTTCCCATGTGATTTACAGCCTCTGAAAAACCCCTGGAGGGTCACGTATAAGTCACTTCTGATTGACAGCAGTGAGAGAGCAGCAAGACGGGTAGGGAGCCCTGGCGACACAGGGCTGACTGTTCTAACCCACCCAGCAGTCCTTCAGGAGAAAAGATCTGATAACATGGTCCCAGTAAGGCTCCAGACTAGAAAACCCCAAGGGGCAGTTCTCGTCTGTCCAGGAGGATCACTATAATAAGTTGGAATCAACAGCACACAATAATATGAAGTTCAATACATATTTGCAATGTTTTCTTTCTTAGATGTTCGTCACAATATGTAAACTTTTTGAAGGCCAGAAATGACTCGTTGTTTGTTCTATTCTGTCAGATAGGCCTGGACCCTCCAGTCCCGCCAGCAGGTTTTTCCAAGACTGGGAATTTCTGGGGAGGAACTGGCAGGTGGTGGATTTGAGCTACCTGCCTTTGGGTTGGCTGTGCAACTCTTTACCCACTAGGCCACCAGGGCTCCCTGAAATCGACAAAACAAAACAAAAATCATGAAAGTATCACTAAAATTTCAGGTCCTCTCTGAAGGAAACAAATAATTTATCGATATTCTTCATTTCAAAAGTTCGGAGACAAAGAGGCATTTTGTCCCAGCTTGGAATCTGCCCAAATCCTCACTTATGTTCCAGACACTGGAGTTGGTGGAAGACTTTCCGGCTGATGTGATGGGGTAAATGTATTTTGCATGGAGGAGGGAGACAAATTGGGGGTCACTGTGGGACTCACGTCTGGCGGTACATGGTTTTCACCGGCATGCTTTCTCTGCAAATGGACATTTTGTTTGTCATCTTTTGTTCTAAATATGTGCTTATACCTTGAAGCCTTTTGCTGAAAAGACCCCCAAACACCTTGCATCGGCCAGAATCTTTGCGGTGGTAGGGTTTCCGTGCATCTGTGTTTTAACACTCATGGAGGCTGATGAAGTTTGAAACGAAAGCCCCTCTCCAGCCCCCATCCAAGGACCACACCCCACTGCTGGCATTGGGGGCCCCAATGCATGATTTTAAACAAAGAGGCTGGAATGTTTGAATCTCTCTCCATTCCCTGGCAATGCCAGGCTCATGTCCAAGGGTCCTGTCCTTGGTAGGCCTTGCACTTGGTGACCCCCGGGCAGCCCCAAGAGCAGGCAGGAAGCCTGGGGCCTGGAATGCAGCCCGCCTAGGCCGCACCCTGCCAGAACCAGTTTGAACCAGCTGCGGGCAGGGAGCGTGGCGCGTCCTCACGCGCGCCCTCTGGCGCCCACGCGGGCGCAGCGCTACCTGCTGCTCCCAGGCGCGGAGGGCGTGGGCAGCGCGGGTCCAGGCCGGCGGGTCCGGGTGGGAGGGATGGTGACCCCCAGCCCTCGAGGCTTCCGGGAGCGGGTGACCCCCAGGAGCTCCCCGAGGCCCCAGACCTTTTCACCCCGACCCCATCCGGCCTCACCTCTGACTGCAAATTAGGTTGCCTGCTTGCGTCTTTTCAAGGTCAAGCTCAAGGGCTCAAGCCATTTTAAGGTTCTGGATGGAGGAAGATTCCCCAATTTGGCTGCACATGGGGCTGTCTTGGGGAACTTCCAGAAAATACTGATGGGGCCACTCCTGAGGCTGTGATCTAATTGGTCTGGGGTGGGATCTGGACCTTGAGAGTTTGAAAAGATTCCCAGGTGATTCTAGGAGACCCCTGCGAAGCACAGAGGGGGCGCTGGTTGGCTTAGTGCGTTGACTGTTGGGCTGCTAATTGAGATGTTGGCAGTTCGCATCCAACACTAGGGGAAACTAAAAAAAGATTTCCTCCCATAAAGCTGTGCAGCCTTAGATTTACAGAAACCAAGGGGAAATTAGCTGGGTATCCAGAATCTTTGGACATGTTGCAAGGCAGGTCCCATCCTTGGAGAGAGACATCATTCTTGGGAGGGTGGAGGGACGGCACAGGAGAGGAAGACCCTCGATGAGATGGATTGATTGAGTGATTGGGGTAATGGTTGTAGGTGTGTCAGAGACATTAAGATTGGCAAGGGATAGAGCAGGGTTGAGGGCTATTGTACGAAGGGTCGCTATGAGTCACAGGCGACTGGAAGGCACATAACAGCAGCAAACATCCAGAATCTACTCCTTGGCATTGGGTTTGTCAGATAAGTGCAAGCAATCTGTTTTGCTGCTGACTGAAAGTTGGAGGACCCTGAAGTGCCTTGAAAGAGAGGCTTGTCAATCTACTTTTTAAAAAGCCCGAGTCACTGGGGACCCTTGGGAGCACAGTTCTAGTCTCCACTGACTGTGCGTGAGGTCCTCCTGCGCCTCTGTGGTCCTCGCTATGTGCACTGCAGACAGGTGCCGAGGGCTTCGGATGTGCCAGGCGCTGCTTGCTCTTCACAAAACTGACCCCTAAGGGGAGCTCTGGTGGCCTAGTGGCAAGGAACTGCAACTACAATCCCAGAGGCGCACAGTTCGAATCCACCAGATGCTCTGCCGGGGAAGGAGAGACAATCTCCTCCTGTACCAGTCAGATCTGATTTGACGGTACACGCACACAAAAATAAATTAAAAAATAAAATAAAATAAAAAGACAAAAATTCAAAAAATTAAAAAAAAAACACACAAAAAACTGACCCCTAGCTTCCTGTTGTATTCCCTTTATGCAAATGAGGAAACTGAGGCACAGACAGGTTAAACTGTTCCCTTAGGATGATAAGCCATGTTATTTTCCAGCGAAAGCTGGACGGTAAGGAAGAACCAAGAAGAGTCAATGCCTTTGAATGGTGGTATTGGCAAAGAATAGTGAACATACCAAAGACTGCTAGAAGAATGAACACATCTCTCGTGGAAGACAGAATGATGTTGTTGTTGTTGTTGTTGTGTGCACGCCTTCAAGTCAGAACCAATCCATACCTGACCCTCCAGCAGGTTTTCAGTGGCAGTTTATCTCAGAGGAGGACATTGTGCGTCCTCCTTCTCCTGAGGAAGCTGGTGGGGTTTGAACCACATGCTTTTAGAATTGCAGCACAGCTTCTTACCATTCGGCCACCAGAGCTCCCTAGAATGTTATTGTTGTTGTTCTGTGTCCACGAGTCAACTATGACTTACTGCAACTCTATGTGTAATCTCTCTGAGCTCTGCTCTATGCTGAGCTAATCTGTCTCTGACACACCTAGCAGAGAGGACACCTGAGGCTGAGCCCTCCTGTTGGCAAACACAAAGGAGGAGGAACAGTTGCAAGCAGACACTAGTGACCGGAATGTGCGAAGCATGAATGTAGAAAAACTGGATATTGTTAAAATAATGTTGTTAGAGGGAGCTCTGGTGGCCGACTGGGCAAGAAGCTGTGCTATAATCCTGAAGACACTCGATTCGAATCCACTAGATGCTCTGATGGAGAAGGAGGGGAAATCTCTTCCTGTGCCTGTGATCCCATTTGTTGACACACAACAAGGAAAAAAAAAAGATAATGTTGTTGTTAAGTGCCATAGGATTACCTGGGATTCATAGCGACCCCATATACAATAGCTCTGAACCCTTTCCTATTCTGAGCCAGTCTTCGCTCTCTCCAAGACTGTGTATCCAAATTTGAGGGCTCAGCTTTAGGTGCCCCAATCTGCTGATCTAAGTGTAGAGTAGCTCTCTTGTACATAGGGTTGTCAATGGCCTGTTATTTTAGAAGTGGATGGCCAATTCTTCTTCCTTGGGAGACCAGTCCCTGGAGAGAGATGTAAGACCGAATAAAGTGGAGGGACAGCAAAAAAAAAGGAGGAAGACCCTTCATCAAATGGGTTGACATGATGGTGCTAAATATGGGCTCAAATCTAGATTGTCAGGATGACACAGGGCTCGAGTGTGTCCTCAGGGTCTCTGTGAGTTGGAAATGTCTCAGCAGCCCCTAACAGCGACAACAGCAGCAGCAAATCATGGCGCAGGACATCCTTATTATTCACAGATTCCGGATTTGTGAATTCATCTATTAGCTAAAATGTATTGTAGCCAATACAATTCAAAGGCATCAGTTAGTCTTCCTTATGCATGTCTAACTTTTACATGCCTGCCAACTGAAAACATCATGGCCGAAATCAGGCACACTCTAGTCTTTAAAGAGACATCCTTGCTCTGAAGTGCTGTAAAGAGGTCCGCGGCAGAAGGTTTGCCCAAAGTCTCTCAGTTTCTTGACTGCTACTTCCGTGAATGTTGATTGTGAATCCAAGGAAATGGAAACCCTCGACAGCTTCAGTCTTTTCTCCATTTATCATATTGTTGTAAAAGCTTTTTGTTTACTTTGTCCAACAAGCATGTTGAGCAAGGCTAGTTCAGTTGTCAGGAGTTCAGAGTTCATGGAAACATCATAGAAGTTAACTGTCACAGATAGTTAAGAGCCTGAAACTGGCCCTGAGATAATGTTTAAAAGCTTAGGTACCAAATATCCCCTGAAGTCTTCTTAATACCAAACAATTGTTTATCTTAACCAGGAAGGGATGCCTGCCTTGGGCATTGTGTTCTTTAAAGCACTATCTCAATGGACAGCAATTTGCAAGATTAGATAGGATATAGAGGAATAGTACAGGGAGCACAGTTAACAGGAGGGGCAGTTTGGAAGCAAGGGAGGGAATGGTGGACCCCTCAAATAGCAGAACTAGTAGGAACCGGTAGGAACTGTGAATGGTTACCCATGGTGGACAGCGTTTGGTGAAGCTCCCTGATTAAAACAAGCTTGGAAGCAGGAGTGGCATCCACTTCCACAATAGCTTGCCTCTGGAAACCGTATGAACCTGGAGAAAGGACGAAAGTTATACAGGAAGTGACCAGGACTTTCCTTCATAGGGTCGCTGAGTCGCCTGTGACTGGACAGCACTTAACAACAACAGTAGCAACTTGACTGGGTGTCTGCTCTGCTGTCCTCAATAACAACAAAAGTTTAAATTAATTATTGAAAGAAAAGGTCCTACCAGATGCTCTGCTGGAGAAAGAGGGACAATCTCCTCCTGTACCAGTCAGATCTGATTTGATGGTACACACACAAAAAAAGTAATACAATGAATTAAAAATTAAGATAGAGAAAAAAAAAAATAAAAAAAAAAATTAAGATAGAGAAGGTCCTGTTATAACTCTGGTGGGGATGGTAATTAGAAGAGGTGGGGCAGGATTTGAAGCCAGGAAAATCTGATCTCAAACCTAAATTTTTACCAGCTATGAGCCCAGGTTCCTGGGGAGCTCAGGTAGCTTAGTGGTAAGGAGTTGTGTTGCCAACACAAAAACACACAGTTTGAATCCACCAGCTGCTCTGTGGAAGAAAGATGGACAGTCTCCTTCTGTGCAGTTTACAACCTCTGAAAACCTGCTGGAGGGTCAGCTATGAGTTGGTTCTGACTCAATGGCAATGAGTTTGCTGCTCACAGGACTGTGTCCTACAAGGAAGCCAGAGATGGAGGAAGTCTGCGTCGCATGCTCTGACTGGCCATGTTGTGAACTGTCCCTGGGAAGGAACTGGGTGGGTTCTAGGAGCTGAGGGGACATTGAGAGGGCTAGTTATCCGGTGTTGCTATAACAGAACTCCTACAAGTGGATGGTTTTCACAAACCTTGTCCGCTCATATGAAGTGCTGAGAAGTCCAAGTTCAAAGTGTCACTCACACTGGAAGGTCCACCCTCCTTGGCCTTGGAGGACAGTCCTTGTTTTCTTCAGCGTCTGTAGGTTCTGTGCCCCTTGGCGAGATTCCTGTTTTCACCTTTCCCGTGTTGGAGGGCTGTCCAGCAAAAACTATGATCCAAAGGACCTGCTTCACTCCTGAATATTTTCCTTGGTGGTAACTGAGGGTCCCCTCCTCGGCTTGCGTCATCTCTCCTTTAATCTATTATAAGGGAAAAGGTCTTTCTCTGCTTGCTTCATGGCTTCTAAGGCCAAAAAGTGAGGCAGGCCACACCCCGGGGAAAGTCCCCTTTACGTTGCTTCAGAGCTGTGATGGGATTAAGGTGCTGCATTCTACCCTGAACGCTTTTAAAACTTCTTGGTCTAAAACAAAAACCAAAAATCTTCTTGGTCTATGAAATCATGGATATTACTACATACTGTTCACATCACAGCGTTCTGGAGGACACAGTTCAATCTGTGAGAGGGACAGTCCAAGCACAGTCACTGCTCAGGTCCTTGGAACATCGAGATAATATGGACAAGGTTTCGATGTGGGGTGGAAGGCTCACTTGGGGTTAGTGTAGGCAGAGTTGCTGCTGTGTCATTGTTTCCCAAACTCTAATGTCCGTGTGAATCATGTAGGTATTTTTCCCAAAATGCAGCAAGTCTGGTCATTTACCTTGAGACGAATGGTATCTGCTGGGCTGCTGACTGGAAGTTTGGTTAAATGGTCTGAAATCACCCAGTAGGCACGCAGAAGAGAGGCCTGGCAATCTACTTCCATACAGCAGCCAGGAAAACCCCAGGGAGCAGTTCTGCTCTATATCATTTGGGTGGAGATGCTATGAGTCAAAATAGACTCCAAAGAAACAGGTTTATGTGGTTGTTGTTAATTGTGACCCTAGGAACAGCAGACCCCGCCCTAACCTGTGTCGTCCTCACCATCTCTGGCACGCTTGAGCCCACTGCTGCAGTCACCGGGTCAGTCTGTCTCGTTGGGGATCTCTTTTGCTGACCACCTCCTTTCCAAGCATGATGTCCTTTTCAATGGTATCTCTTTGGAGACTAAGGTGCGTCTGATACAGGCCATGGTCTTCGCAATCACCTGTT
>NW_006399765.1:23695696-23704968 GCF_000299155.1 Elephantulus edwardii | reverse complement strand
TGTTGTACATAGGGTCGCTATGAGTCGCAGGCGATTCGATGGCACATAACAACAACAACATTGGCTCAGCAAGAAGCTGTACTGCAATCCCAGAGGTAAACTGTTCTAATCCACCAGATGCTCTGCTGGAAAAAGAGGGGCAATCTCCTCCTGTACCAGTCAGATCCGATTTGACGGTACACACACAAAAAATAAAAAAATTAAAAACAAACAAAAGCATTGACTCAGTTGCCTGAAGTCTGGATCCATCCAAGAAATGTATGTTGGAAGCCCTGAGAATGTCTCAGACACACTTTCTAAAAGATCAATTTTTCCCCCAAAACAGTTGCAGGAAGGAACCGCTTTTTGTCTCATTCACTGCTGTCCCACACGGTAAGCATATTGTAGATGGTTGACATTTTTAGAAAGGAGTTCGTAAAACATTTTGTAATCACCACGGATGATCAGTCAATTAACAGGCTGTCTCTGGTGCCTAAGTTTGTTTGCATTTTTACCTTTTACATACCTACTGCTTTTCTAGTTGCATCAGAAGTTCAACATTCAAAACAAAACAAAACAAAACAAAACCAACCCACTGCCATAGAGCAGATTCTGAGTCACAGTGACTCTACAGGACAGAGCAGATTTTCACTATAGTGCTTTTCTGAGGCTGTAAATCTTTATATAAACAGATCACATCTTTCCCTCACAGAGCTGCAGTTAGTGGGCTTGAACTATCAACCTCTTCGTTAACTGTTGAGCTCTTTAACCACTGAACAGCCAGGGCTCCTTCAATATGTCAAAGGGCTTTGAGAAAACAGCCTTGCACACATCAGCTTATGAAATACTTCAAACCCATGATACTGAATATTGACCAATAGATGGAGAGATACTCTTCCATTCCACCCCCAGGACAGAACTCACAATAAATCGTTCTGGAAGGAAATGTATAGATCTTTTCAAATCTAGAGTCAGGAATTCCAGTTCTAGAAGCTGTCCTGAGAAAATGATCCTGTGTGCACATCTCTGTGGAGTTATAATAGTAGAAAAACAAAGGACAGAAAAGGGAACTTAGATGACTGTCTTCGATAGTATTACAGGAAGACATGAAAGTGAAGGGACTGTTCTATGTAAGCATTGTCTGCTTGCCTGTGAACTGAAAAGTCAACGCTTTGAATCCACCAAGCTGATCCTCCGGAGGAAAACATGTTGTGGGCCAAGGGTAAAGTATTTTTATAATTATTAAAAATGAGACAGATAAACAGGAATGAGATAAACCAGAGAGTGTAAAAGACAGCAGCACAACTGAAGCGCCTCAAGCCATGCCTCTCTGCCTATGTCTTGAGAATCATCAGGAAGGTAAACAAAGGAAAATCACAAGGGAGTAGAAAACAAAAACAAAGGATCCTGGGGAAGTCTTTTGCCAGTGAGTTCTTCTCTAATGTTTATCTTATATGCTTATCTCAGGAGGGAGGGATTCAGTAAATAGGAACTAAGAGTGGTGTTGACTCTTAAGGAATGCCTTACGGCCACAGGGTGAATTCTAGCTTGTATTATGCCTCCCTCATATCTTGATATAGCATTTGATTTATTATTAATATTAAATTTGATATTCCCACAAAGGTGAGTGACTCCAGTAAAAATTTACAACCTTAGAAAAACCCAGTGGCAATTTGCTGTGAGTTGGAATCCACCCACAGCAGTGGGGTTGGCTTTTTATGTTTGTTGTATACAATCTTTGTGTGTTTATTTAAAAAGAAGCTGTAGAAGGATATTTAAATTCATTAAAGAAAAAAGAAAGAATTGTAATTATAGGGTCTAATCTAATTTTATAAAAAAGAAGACAAAACTATCTATAACCAACCAAATGCCAATAGTATCAATTTCCAAGTGACAAGAATAGTGATTTTAACTTCTTTTGTATTCCATAAGTGCCTGCAGTGATCAGGTATTGCAATGAGAAAGAGAAAAATTTTACTTGATAATGTTATTCTTAATCATGAAATATTTGTTACATTTTTTAATAAAAGGGATTATTTTATATTGCCTTTATTATTCTTCCACACCCCTTCTGGGAGTGTTCTGTTAATTAAAAAACTCTGTAAGTAACTGTTTACTGAATAACTTATGCAGATGACACAACTTTGCTTGCTGAAAGAGAAGATTTAAAGCACTAACTGATGAAGATAAAAAATTCCAGCTTTCAATATGAATTATCCTTCCATGTAAAAAAAAAAAATAACCCCTTACAATTGAACCAGTAAGAAGCATTATGATAAACATAGAAAAGATTAAAGTTGTCAAAGATCTCATTTTTCTTGGCTCCATAATCAATGCCCATGGAAGTAGCAGTCAGGAAGTCAGATGGCCTAATGCGTGGGGCAGATCTGCTGCAAAAGAGCTCTTTAAAGTGTTAACAAGCAAAGATGTCACTTTGAGGTTTAACATGCAGCTCGCTCAAGCCTTGGTATTTTCAGTTGCCTTACATGCATGTGAAAGCTGGGCGATGAAAGGAAGAATAAGGAAGAGTTGACAGCTTTATGTGATTTAAGAAACTTGAATGTAGCATGGACTGACAGAAGAACAAATGTGTATTGGAAGAAATACAGAAAGAGCCTTTCTACGAAGATGGTGTCAAAAGCAAAGAAGGAAGCCCCTGCCCCTCCCAAAACTGAAGCCAAAGCAAAAGCATCAAAGACCAAGAAGGCGTCCTCAAGGGCATCCACAGCCACCTTCCAGCAGCCTAAGAAGTTGAAACTCCAAAAGCAGCCTGAAGACCCCTGAAGATAAATCCCAGGAGAAACAAGCTTGACCACTAGACCATCATCAAGCTTCCCCTGAACAAGTAAGCCATGAAGAAGATAAAAGATAACAACACACTTGAGTTCATTGTGGATGTCAAGGTCAACAAGCACCAAATCAAACAAGCTGTAAAGAAGCTCCTATGACATTGATGTGGCCAAGGTCAACACCTTGGTTAGGCCTGATGGAGATGTGTTCGATGATGCTTCAGATGTTGCCAACAAATTGGGATCATCCAAACCGAGTCCAGCTGGCTAATTCGAAATACATTTTTTTTTCTCACGAAAAAAGAAAGAAAATAAAAAACCAAATAAAATGCTTAGAAGTGAGGCTGGTGAGACCACATCTCATGCCCTTAGGGCATGTTATCAAGAGGGGCTGGTCTCTGGAGAAAGACATAAGAGTTGACTAAGTATAAAGTCATTGAAGAAGAGGAATGGAGGGGCACAGTGGCTGAAGTGACTCTGAGGACGATGCAGGACTGAGGCGTGTTTGTCTCGTGGACACGGCAGTCTTGCTATGATTCAGAACCACCCAGACAGCACCTAACAGCAACATCAATAACCAATTAGAGAATACCATGGTGCAAATGTCTGCATAATATAACACGGAGCTATATCTAAGAATGCATTTAGCAGGAAATATGCAGGAACTGGATTTAAAAAAAACTATAAAACTGTCAAAGAGCATGAAAGAAGAAATAAGTAAGTGAGGAAGAATCCAATTTATTGAAGAAACGACTGCACTTTATAAAGCCATCAATTCTCCCTCGACATCATTCACAAACTTCAGGAAGTCCCAGCCCAGGCTTGCAATGGCTTGAAAAATATTTTAAAGTCAAAGATAGTTTATTCTGGCATCCTGTAAAACAGGAAGAAGATAGTGGGGCAATCAGACCACAGCTAAGCCCAAGATTCCCAAAGGCTAAATTTTACAGAAAACTGAAGTGGGATTTTTATTTGGAAATTTAACAAAAAGATCGCATACTTTGTAAAAATAAATGAGTAATATTTCATTGATTCTAGGATACATTTTTTCCTTTATATTTTTAACATTTTTTATTTTAAAATTTTTTATTTCAGGAAATGTTTACAAGCCATATTAGTTTTTCATTCATATATCTTGTTTTAAAACATAATTACACTTTAATTTGATCTTTTACATATTTTTATAACATTACTTGTTGTTTGTGTTGCTGATTTTCATCAAGTCGACCTGAAGCCTTTCTATAACTATCGTCGTTTCTCCAAGTTCATAGAGTTTCCAGAGACATGTTGTTTAGGAAGTGGATGCCGCTCCTGCTTCCAAACCTGTCTTAAACTGGCGGCTCCACCAAACACTGTCCGTCTGGGCAGTCGTTACGGCATTTGATCTCCCCATGGCACGAGGTTCAGCATCACAGCCACCCCAGGTTACCTCAGTTCAGAAAATTGACAGAGGAGTGCTGTACAACTTAGAAGAATGTTCCTCCAAAATAAAATAACACTAGGATGTGGAAAAAAAAAAAATAAAATAAAAAAATAAAATAACACTAGACCTTTGGGCCCAACCGAATTTTAAATACAAGGGCCTTAGATTAATAAAACTAATCAGTGTCTGATCAGTATATTGTATATGTCCTTTCCTTTCTCTCCCTCTCTCTTCTCATCCCTCTTAACCATCCAGAGTTAATTCTGCCTGCATGTAAACCTTTCTTTAGCTTTTTTTAAGAGGTTGTATAGCCCCCTAGTTCTTCTGCGTAGCAGAATGTCCTCTAGACATAACCCTGTTCTGTATTGTTTCACTCGTTTTTGTGGTGCTGGCTGATTTCTCTGTTCCATTTACTTTTCTGTGCTGAGCTTATTTCATTTATGGCTTTTTCTTAATCATTTTCTTCGTTGTGGTTGTTTTGATGTCTTCTAAGTATATGATTTTCCTTTTTTTTATTTTGACAGCAAGATTTACTAACTTCTTTGACGTTACCCTTCAATTCCTACTATATTCCCAAATCTAAAACAGGTCACTCCTCCTTGACTCCTTCTCCATTTGAAGTTCTGTGAGTCCACTTCTTGCTTTTTGCTTTGTAGCTGTTCTCATTGATATTTCTTGTCATTGTTATTTCGTTTCCTATTTTAAGTCTTGCATGTTTATTATATAAAGAATCGTTTCAAAGAGGTAAAGGGCAAGGATGTCAGTTTAAAGACAAAACTATGCCTGATCCAAGCCATAGTCTTTTCAGTTACTTCTTACGTATATGAAAGTCGGACAAAGAATAAGGATAGCAGAAGAATCAAGCCTTTGAATTGTGGTGTTGCTGAAGAGGGTTGAGTTTACCTTAGACTGACTGCCAAAAGCACAGATAAATCTATCTTGGAGAAGGTGCAAACAGAGGTGCTGATGCTAAAACCTCACCTCTCAGCATTGGAGCATGTTGTCAGGAGGTCCCAGTCTTGAAAAAAGTCATCATGTTGGGGAAAATAGAGGACCAGTGACAAAGAAGGAAGACCTTCAACAAGATAGATTGACACAAGGGCTTCAACCATGTACTTGAGCGTGGCGGGGATGGTGAGGACGGTACGGGACAAGGCCAGGTTCAGATCTGTTGTTCACAGGGCCAGTATGAGTTGCTGCCTACTTGACAGTATTTAACAGCAATAATGTTTATTACATCCTGAGTATTTCTGTATCTCGGTCAGTTTCCGAATGATGTTGTCAGGTATGATAGTTTAACATTTTTTTAAATCAAGTTGCATCTTGGGGAAATATGGTATTAGACTTAGCCATCCAATTTTTTATTTTATTTGTTGTTGTTGTGTGCTGTCAAATCAGATCTGACTAGCAGAGGAGGAGATTGCCCCTCCTTCTCCAGCAGAGCATCTGGTGCATTCAAACCACACATCTCCAGGATTGCAACGCAGTTTCTTGCCACTAGGCCATCAGAGCTCCCTTAGCCATTCGATTTTGAGTAAGAGGAATTTGATTGTGGAGGAGGAAGCAGAACAGAGCACATCCAATGAGCTTTTAAAATATGTTGTTGTGTACCCTAGAGTCGGAACCGATCCACGGCTGACCCTTGGGCAGATTAACAGAGGCAGTTAATCGCATGGGAGGAGATTGCCCACTCATCTCATGTGGAGCAGATGGTGGCCTCGAACCACAGGCCTTTGGGTTTGCAGGGCAGCTTCTTGTCACTAGGCCACCAGAGCTCCCCTTAAAATATGTTAGAAAAGAGTAAGAACTACCCTTCTTATTCTGTGGCAGACCAGATAGACGAAAACAGGAATGTGGGAGAACGCGAAAGATCAGGACTCTTTAAAAACATTTTGAACTCAGACTTTACAATAAAGAGCAAATTTTCCTTCTTACAGACCAGTGGGATAGCCATAAAAATGAGTCCTACACTGAGCCAGAAGGTTTTAAAGGATGAAAAGGTTACAGACTCTCCAATCCCAAGGCAATTGAACTAGAACCGTTTTAAAAGATCAGTTGAAAAAGAGCTTTCTGAAACAAGGCTTGGGGCAAAAAGCAAGCACAGCCAAGTGCAGGACATCAAAGAAAAGAATAATTATACGACATAGCAGACGTTGTGGATCTCCTCTGAAACGGCCCCTTTTGGTAAAAATGTGTATCCTTAAATAGCTAATGAGCAAACAAGAAAGCAGAACAGAAATGGATTGATTAAGCATGCAGTTGAAGGAAGTTATAAAAGATACTACAAAGTCAAGGGAAAGGAAGGAAGGGATTAATAGAGACGGAAAGAAACAGATATTATGATAGAAAACTGAGAATGAGAGAATAAATCCAAAAGCTGGCTCTTACTAGGAAAAGTGGGGAGAGATAATGAACACTGCACTGGAAGAGATGAACTATTTAAAAGGAATATATGATCAGGCATTATCTGTCTGACAATAGTCCTTAATAAGAGGTACATTGTCAAGTGCACTGGGGGAGGGGTTGTGGAGGGTGGAAGAAAATTGTGCAACAATGAATGATTTTTTAAAAAAAATTGAACTGGCGGGGGAGGGAGGGAAATGTGCAACAATGAATCAATGAAAATGTGACTTTTTTGTAAACTTTCGTTAAAATCACAACTTTTAAAAAAACAAAAAAAGGCCCCCACAAATGTTGGTTCTTGAGAGGAAAAAAGAAGTGAACAGCTTTAAAACATGATCAGACCAGGAATTTGCATTAAGTGCCCTGGAGTTGACTAAGACTCATAATGACCCTTTGAACAGTGTCAAAACCTTGCCCTGTCTTATCTAACATCTGCCATGCCTGAGCCCGGTGGGTGTTGTGGTCACTGTGTGCATCCATCTAACTGAAGGATTGACCCCTCTTTTGCTGACTCTCTCTTTCGCCAAGGACTCCCCCCACCCACCCCATGCCCAAGGAATGTAAGAAGGCTTCACCTTCCTGGCCACTAAGAAGACTTCGAGGGCTCTTCTTCTGGGGCAGATTCATTTGTTCTATGAGCAGCTTGTGTGTACTGAATTCTCTCCTCCAGCACCGCAATTCAAAGACATCAGCTCTTCCCCAGTCTTCCTTATGCATTGTCCAAAATCAAGAGAGCAGCAAGAAAATGTGATTGGAGGAAATAACTACTGAAATGGAAAAAATGGAAAGAATCATAGGAGACTGTTTGGCTTAGATTTGGAATTTGAAAACCTGCATATAAACAACAATTAACTGTGGAAAAGATAGTTAGGAAAAACCAGGAAATCTAAACGTACTGATTTCCCTAAGAGAAATACTGAGAGTTGTCAAAGATCAATGCCCCTGAAAATAAGAGGACCAGGTGGTTTCACAAGAAAACCCTCCAAATTCTTTAAAGAACAGATAACAACAACATTATTTAAGTTGCTCCAGAGTAAACAAAAACTTCTAAAGAAGGTGTGACACTGATACAAAACCACATTTTAAAAACCAACCCTTTGCCCTCTGGAAGGTCCTGGCTCCCACTGACCCTACAGCACAGAGCAGAGCCTCCCCATGGAATTCCCAAGCCTGTAAATATTTTTAAATTAATTTATTATTATTACTATTATTAATTTCAATGAACATTTAGAGATTTTGGATTTCCATTCATTCATTGTTGCGCTTTTCTCCCCGCCCACCCCCATTCCCAACCCCAGTTTGCTCTTCTCTTTGAAAAGTAAAAGAAAAATTCCTTCATTGGTATACAATCCTCCCGCACCCCTCACCCCCACCCCGAGTATACTCCACTCTGCCACCTTCATTCCAGACTCTTATGATAATCATAATGCCCTATAATATATCGCTTTTAAACTGTTCTCTCCCTCATCCCATTTTTCTCATTCTTAACCCCAACCCTGATGTCAGTCCCATTCTACAGCAGTGGCACCATGCAGCGTTTGTCTTTTTGTGATTGAGATATTTCACTCAGCGTTATGTCTTCGAGGGTCACCCATTTTGAATAATATTGCATGAGTTCCTTGTTTTTCAGTGCAGCATAGTATTCCATTGTGTGAATATACCAAGGTTATAAATCTTAATGGAAGTAGATAGGCTCCTCTTTCTGACACAGCTTCTGGCCGTTATGAACTGACGACCTTTGGGTTAGAAGACAAGTACTTTAACCCCTGTGTCACCAGGTATCAAAATCTGAGAAAAATTACACACACAAAAAGAAAATTAAAAATTTCTTGAATGCTGTTGTTGTTATTATTGGTTCTTATCCCTGAGAATTTATCCTAGAGAAATAATTGGGGGGAAAAAACCCAAAAAGACATTTACAACACTGTTTCATTCCCCTATCCTGCCCCCAGATAATCATCTACAAACCTAGGCCCTGATTCTCAGTGTAATGTAATTACCTTTCATGTTGTCCTGACCTCTGTGAGGATTAGGGTTATGAAGATGATGTCATCATTCTCCAGGATGTGAACTGAGATGTGACCAGTCAATCAGATGTAAGGGATTAGGGTAACATGCATAATTAGCTCATAGCCTTGATCCAATGGAATGAGAGTTTCTCTGGTTTGTGGCCTGTGACACTTTTTATCTTACATGAGACATAAGGGGAGGGGAGCAAGTGAAAAGGAGACTCAGTATCATTACATCAGAAAAGCCGGCTTTGAACCCTGGTCCTGAGAAGCTCTGTGACATAAGGAAGGCCAATATTTATATTTATATATAGGTAGCATCAGGATGGATGGCGAAGAGATTGAGATTGTTCACAGCTTCAGTTTGCTCGGCTCCATGGTCAACCCTCTTGGCACCAGCAGCCAGGAAATTAAAAGGCGCATTGCCATGGGAAAGTCTGCTATTAGGGACCTCTCCAAAGTACTCAAGAGCAACGGTGTGTCTCTGGAGACTAAGGTCTGCCTGATACAGGCCATGGTCTTTGCAATCACTTGTTATGCATCAGAGAGTTGGACAATGATCAAGGAGGACAGAAGGAGAATTGACGCCTTTGAGCTGTGGTGCTGGAGAAGAGTATTGAATGTACCATGGACTGCCAAGAAAACAAACAGATTCATCCTGGAGAGGGT
>NW_006399765.1:23693525-23694506 GCF_000299155.1 Elephantulus edwardii | reverse complement strand
ACAGGAGGATATTGCGCCTCCTTCTCCGGCAGAGCGTCTGGTGGATTTGAACCATGTTCCTCTGGGATTGCAGTGCAGCTTCTTGCCACTAGGCCACCAGAGCTCCCCTACATTTTGGTTCTTCTCACAATGTTTCAAACTTTTCCATCATGCTCTTGTACACTAGACACCGTCGAGTGTAAATACAACCTTGATGTGCACTGCAGGTGGTCCAGGGTAAGAAACTGCACTATAATCCCAAAGGCATGTGGTTTGAGTCCACCAGCTGCTCCATGACAGAGGATGGGCAGTCTCCTCCCATGTGACTTACTGCCTTTGAAAACCCGCTGGAGTGTCAACTATGAGTAGGTTACAACTCGACTGTATACAACAACAACAACAGCTACTGCACCAAGACTCCAAAGCTGTAAATCCTCATGGGGGAAGACCGCCTACTTTTCTGCCTTGAAGCAGCTGGTGGATTTGAACTGCTGGCCTTTTAGTATCGGTGTGGCACACACATAGCACACTATGCCCCCAGGGTTCCTTTTATGTCAAAATTCCAACTCATTGCCCATCTGGAACCAACTCACACATAGCTGGCCCTCCAGCGGGTTTTCAGAGGCTGTAGATCACATGAGAGGAGATTGCCCATCGTATTTTTTCTCATTGGATTTTAGTTGCCAGAGAGACTTGGCCTTGGAAATGAACAGATTTACATGATTCTCTTTATTGTGATAGTCGTTTTATTGCCATGGTCTGGGATTGAACCTGCAACCTCTCTGAAGTCTGTCTGCCTGTATGCATTTTTTTCATCTCTCTCTTCTTAAGCTCTGAACAAGTAAAAAACAAATAGGAAGGGGGGGGGGGAATCCTGCTTCTACTTTTTTCTTCTGTTGTTTTTTCATGGAAATAGAAAGAAATACTCCAGCAAGGGAGCTCTGGTGGCCTAGTGGCAAGAAATTGCACTGAATCCCAGAGGTGCGTGGTTCAAATCCACCA
>NW_006399765.1:23690377-23691880 GCF_000299155.1 Elephantulus edwardii | reverse complement strand
ATTGCATGAGTTCCTTGTTTTTCAATGCAGCATAGTATTCTATTGTGTGACTATACTAGAGCTGCTCTATCCATTCATTTGTTGATGGGCATTTGGGTGGTTTCCAGCTCTTTGCTATTGCGAACAAAGCTGTGATAAACGTGGTTGTGCAGGTAGAAGTGATTTGTGTTTGTAAATCCATACGCTGTTCACTGAGATCAAGTTGGTTCTGACCCTAGGTGACCTCACGTGTTCAGAGAACTGCTTCAGACACAGTATTTTCCAGCAGTTCACCAGGCCTGGCTACAGGGGTGCTTCCAAGGGGACTTCCACCTGCCACCTACTGGTTGCAGCTCATCTAACTAATAGTTGGACATTTTAATGTGGATACCCAAATTTTATTTGGATCCACAATACCAAGTAATCTACAATTACTTGGATCCACAATACGCAAGTTTTACTTGCTACTGCATCCATCATAACAATAGTCAAGAAATCAAAAGATGTGATACATTGGGGAAATCTGTTAAGGACCTCTTTAAAGTACAATAAAAAGGGATCAGGGATGTCCATTTAGAGACTAAGGTGCAGCTGATGCAAGCCATGGCGTTTTCAGTTGCTTCCTATGCACTTAAAAGTTGGACAGTGAATCAGGAAAATCCAGGAAGAATGAATGGTGGTGACGGTGAAAAGTATTGAACAGACTGACTGCCAGAAAGAACAAACAGGTCAGTCTTGGAGGACACGTGGCCAAGGTGCTCCTTAGAGTCAAGGGAGGTGACACTTCATCTCACGTACTTGTACTTGGAAAAAGACATCACGATGGGAAAAACAGAAGGTCACTGAAAGAGAGGGGGGTCAATGCCCTGGTAAGCACAACGGAGACACACCACTCTAGGAGCCATTCAGAAAGTCAGTCCAGCTCAATTTTACTGGGGGCTGCAGCACACTTATATACAAGCAAGTAAACAGGAAGACAGGATAGGGTGGGCTTACAGACCCGGGACATGCGGATTGGTTAGGAGAACCTCAGCCTCGTGCGGAACACTCTAAGCTCAACAAATGCCCTCTTCCCAGGTGGAGGGCTTTCTCAAGCCTGTACAGCCAAACACAGGGGAGCTTTCTCTATCCCGTATTAAAGGTCGTTGGGAGGCTTGCACTTATCCGGAGTTTAGGTGATCTGTCCTGGCCAGAGGCCCTTCCTTCCTCCCCAATAGTCCCCAACAGATAGGAAGACCTTCAGAGACGCAGTGACAGCAACAATGGGTTTATGCCTGGTGAAGACTGGGAGGATGGTGTGCGATAGGGCAATTGACTTCATAGCGCCTACCAATCAGTTAACGCTTAACTAGTCTAAACTGGTGTGGATTTTTCCCCCTTTTTTTATGTTGAACAGTATTAAATTTATTAGGATTGAATTAATCTTTTTTTAATTTAGGTTGTTTATTTTTCATTTCAATGAACATCTACAGAGATTTTGGGATTCCATTCATTCATTTTTGCACCCTTCTCCCCGCACAAACC
>NW_006399765.1:23685118-23690147 GCF_000299155.1 Elephantulus edwardii | reverse complement strand
TAAACATATTTCATCCAGTTTTTCTCAGTCTGGTGTGGATTTTTAAGTCAAGAAGCAAGGCTTTCTTAGTTTCTGCTTCACGAGATAGTGATCTCAAAGCTATTTAATCAACATTCTTTGAAAATTACCCCCTGTGGGTGGTTACTAATCTGTTTGGGATGGGGGTGGGGTGCTAAGCTGAGCTCCTGGGCCACTGTGCCCTGTCACAGCCCCTGTGACCAACACTGTGGGATTCTGGGAAGGCTCACCTCCTTCCTCCCACTCCTTCAAGTTCTCCTTACTCACGCTCTGCAGGTATCCACCAAGTTAATGATTTAGTCCCTGAGTCACTAAGAACACAAAATTTTGCCTGAGTCAACTTGGATGCATATCTGAGATAGTAGCTAGAGGCTCTGGAATGCCCGAGAAAACCTGATATGCAACTTCCTACCTGCCATGCATTCAGGAGGAGCCTGCCATGCTGGGGCAGAGGTGTGGGGGAGGGGGGAGCAAGCCTGGGAACAGGACTCTTGAATTCTGGAAGGCCAGCCCTGCGTTTAATTTGCAGGTAACCTGCTCCAGGTCTTAGTCAGGAACAATGACATGAATGCTATTTCCTTGTGGTTTGGAGCATGGCTAAGGGACCAAAAGGGAAAGGAATGTGGGGCCCACACAATGTGGACATTCTACCCTTTTAGTCCTTTCTCCTGGCAAACAATCTGGTCCCAAACAGGCTGGCCTGCTCCCACGCCTCATGTCCTACACACCTATGATTTATGGGGAGCGTTTCCATCTTCCATCAGAACAGTCACTCCTGGGAGTCAGACTGTGTTCATTTATTAGGAACTCTGGTGGCACAGAAGTTAAGCACTCAGCGGTTGACAGAGGTTGATGGTTTGGGCTCAGCCAGCGGTTCAGTGGGTCTGGTAATTCATTCCTGTAAAGACCAGAGCAAGGAACATCCTACGTGGAAGTTCTCCCCTGTCATACAGGGTCACCACGAGAAATCCACTCATGTGAGGTGAGGGGTGCTGGGACAGACTCTGGGGAGTCCATGAGTGACTTTCCATCCACCTTTAGAAATTTCAAAGTCTTGGCGAGCTCTGGTGGCCTAGTGGCAAGAAGCTACACTGCAATCCCAGAGGTGCGTGGTTCAAATACTCTGCTGGAGAAGGAGGAACAATCTCCTCCTGTACCAGTCAAATCTGATTTGATGGCACACACACACACACACACACACACACACACACACACACACACACACTAATAAAAATTAAAAAAAAGACATTTCAAAGTCTCGGTAGTACTGTGGTTTAAACACTCAGCTTCTAACTGTAGGGCTGGCAGTTGGAACCCACTTCCTGCTCTTTGGGAGAAAGATGTGACAGCCACTCCTTAAGGATTGTCCACGTGTCACTGTTAAGTCTATTTTGATGCAACTCAACCTTGAAGGACAGAGAACTGACACATAAGCTTCCATGGAGTATGGATTAATTCAGCTGAATCACTAATTCAGTTAGTAGGTGAATGCTTAACAGTAGCATCAAGATTATATCCTACAAACCCTTTAGGGAATGTCTCTGTTTAGAAAGTCACTATAAGTTAGAATAGGGAGCTCTGGCAGGCGTTGTGCTGTCAGCCCCAAGCCATACAGTTCAAATCCAACAGCTGCTCTGTGAAGAATGACGGGCAGTTTCTTCCCATGAGATTCACAGCCTCTGAAAACCTGCTGGAAGGTCAGCTACAACTGACGAGAGAGTTGGTTCCAACTTGACGGCACATAGCAACCGTCAGAACAGACTCCACAGGCCCTGAGGTTGGTTGGTTTTGTAAATTTTAGAAGGAACTGTAATACTGCTCATTAAGGCAGTTGTGCTGGAGCCAAGGGCAAGCTGGATTTCAGAGCTCAAACGAATACACATCCACTGCGTGGGGCCAAAAGCCAAAGTCATTGTCAGGGGAACAAGAAAGGAAAAGTAGCTGCTGAGACTCTGTTGTTGTATAACTTCAAGTACACTGATGGGCTTTCAGAGGCAGTAAATCACATGGGGAGATACTGCCCATCTTTCTCCTGTGAAGCAGCTGGTAGATTTGAACCATGTACCTTTGTGCTGGCAGTGCAATTCCTTATTACCACCAAGTCACCAGATTCAGAGAGCTAGACAATGACCAAGCATGCCAGAAGAATTGAAGCCTTTGAGCTGTGGTGCTGGAGAAGAGTCTAGAACATACCATAGACTGCTAGGAGAACAAGCAGGTCTTTCCTAGAGAGGGTGAAATCAAGCTGCTCCTTGGAGGCAAGGATTTTTTTTTAAATTTTATTTCATTATTTTTTGTGCATACAGTCAAATCAGACCTGACTGGTACAGGAAGAGATTGTTCCTCCTTCTCCAGTGGAGCATGTGGTGGATTCGAACCGTGCACCTCTGAGATTGCAGTGCAACTTCTTGCCACTAGGCCACCAGAGCTCACCAGAGGCAAGGATTTTGAGACTCCGTCTCACATACTTTGTGAAAAACTAGAGAGCTTTTTACCAGATCTCAGGATGAGATGGATTGATTCAGTGACTGGGGTGATGGGGGTAGGTGTGGTGGAGACAATGAGATTGGCAGGATTGGCACAGGACAGAGCAGGGTATAGGGCTGTTGTAGGCAAGTGACTCAAAGGCACATAACAACAAGGACAAACAACATCCGATATGCATGTCATACCTGAGAGATTTTGGAGTGGCCAGTTCTAAGCTAGATAGCTTTAAACTTGCTTCCCAGCAAAGACGTTTGGCCATACCACCCTTAAGCCAGAAGCCTCCAGAGCTAGCTAGTTCATGAACCTACTTCTCAACCACAGGCTTGGATGTGTCAGCCTCAGGCCAACAGCCCGAGACCCTGTGTGCCTGCTGACCACTTGGACTCTGACTCCCCAGAGGCCTCTATCTTGAGGTGTGACCTACAGACATGGGACTTGCTTCTCTAAAGGCATGGGAACATTTCCTCTTTCTCTAAGATATAAACTTCATTGGTTTTGCTTCTCTTTTCAACCCAAAACAGGGCCACTGGAGACCATTTTGAAGAGTGGAAATGCAGGCGATTTCCATCATTGCAGAACGTTCTCTTGGACCACCCAGCTGGGCAATAGCTATGCCTGGAATCCCAGCTCTGAAAGTCTGAGTTACGCTAGCCAACAGATTTTCTTTCCTCTGAGCCAGCTGGCGATGGGTTTACCCATAATCCAAAGAATACAAAAGCAGCAGTTTATGATTAGCAATCTCAATAATATAAATAAGCCTGCATCTTGACTGGCCCGCCACTCAGATTTGGGTGTCATCTAATTTTCTTTTTCTTCAGTTCAGAGCCAGAGAAAATAATCTGTGGGTCCAAAATGTAGGTAAACTGGTGGTACTCCAGAATACAAGGTTCACTCCCCAGGTTCTACAAGTTTCTTCAGTGGAGAGACAAATGAAGACGTGGATCGACTGGACGCAGAGAGTAGATGTTGTTCATCAGTTACATAGTTATCTCTATCAACAAAAAATAATTGGCAATCCAGGAATATTAGAATATAGTAGCTTTTAGAAGAACATAGTATTTTGGTGTCATCAATATTGAGACCAACTGACACAAATGCTCCTTCTGATGCAACTGTCATGAGGATATAGGGTAACATTTGTGGCTTTCCTGCCCCCAAATGCCTAACTTCAATTACCTGGAAACAAGTTCAAACCGAGAACATTCTACAGAATTTGCCTTTACTCTTCATATTTCTAAATTTTATTTTTATGATTATTTTTTGTGTGTGTGTGTATCATCAAAGCAAATCTGTTACTGGAGATTGCCCTTCCTTCTCCAGCAGAGCATCTGGTGGATTTGAACTGCATATCTCTGGGATTACAGTGCAGCTTCTTGCCACTAGGCCACCAGAGCTCCCTTGCCTCTATTCTTCAAAAAGTTAATCATGACAAAGAAAAACTGAGGACCGGTCTCAGATTAAAGGTCACAGAGGTATGACAATCAAGTGATTCTGGATTGGAGAGAGAGTGCATGTAAAAAGGCCAGTTGTTGCGATTCTAGTATGTGTTGGATAATTGTGAACTGTGCTGTGTTGATGTTTCTGAATTTGATAGTTGATTTGTGGGTGCAGACGAGAACATCCTGGCTCATAGGGAATATATATTTAAGTCACTACAGCTAATTCTCAAATACAGTGAAGGCATGAGATTTGAACTGTGGTATTCTTGCAATGACATGACTTTCTGGGTCTCGCGTTTTCTTACCTTTGACAGAGTGGAGTCTTAACCACTTTCCTCATGTTAGTGGAAAATGTTTGTGTTTTCAGAAGCTCTGTCTTTCACAGGTTTTGCTGTACCGCAGGAAAATAAAACATAAACTCAAAAAGCAAATCCACAGTTAGCAAGCCAGTCTAGACGAAAGGAGAGAACAGAACTGCCTGTAGGGTTTCCAAGACTGGGCATGTTTAAGAGACCAGACTGCCTCACTTCTGTCCTGTACAGTGCCTGGTGGCCAACCTTGGGTTAGCAGATGAATTTCTTGGCCACTGAGCGACCTTAAATAAAAGATAAAGGAACTATGGTAGAATAATTTATGAATCTGGGTGAAGGGGATAAGTGACACTCTTCATACATCTCTTTTCTAGATTAGAAATGATTTCCAAATGAAAAACACATCTATGTGGTGCTTTTCCCTATTTGGAGGCAGAAAAATGTCTTTTTCATGCCAGGCTCTCAACTGGACAGGGAAGTGTTCTATATTGAGGATGTTTTAAATGATTTTAAACTTGTGAATCAGTACTTTTCATATAGCACATCTTGAAATTATTTTTAAATGTCCAGTTAAGCATCTTTAGGAAATAATTTGTGTGTGAGGTTAATTTAACTATCTGATGTGTTATAAATCCAAAACCACTGATATTCATACAGTTAAGAATGAAATTATCTGCTCTATGTGCGCCTGATACAGGCCATGGTCTTTGCAATCGCTTGTTATGCATCAGAGAGTTGGACAATGACTAGGGAGGACAGAAGGAGAGTTGATGC
>NW_006399765.1:23654109-23684707 GCF_000299155.1 Elephantulus edwardii | reverse complement strand
AGGGGTGTGGCCAACGCTGAATATATGTGCAATCTCTCTGGCAAAGCTCGTTAGCGTTTTGCTGACTTGGATACTGCATCTGGCTTGTCATCTCCGCACTCGAACCAATGACCTGTTTCACTTACTTCAGAAGCCAGCAATCTGCTCTCCTGCCTGCCTTAGACTCCTTGGACTCTTTAGCCTCCACAGACCTCTCTTGAGTTCTGACCCACAGGTCTGGGGCTTGCCAGGCTCTACATGTGTGAGAAGCCAGCTTACGACCTCATGTAATAAAGTTTGGTGTCTCACAATTTTCTTGTTATGCAAAATTTCAAACTTACAATAATTGTTAAGTATCGTAGAGTCGTAGATGACCCATAGTGACCCTACTAATGAAAGTCTTGAACACAAAACTTTCTTTTCTCCAAGTTCATAGATTCTGGAGGCAAGCTTTTTCTTGGAAATAGATGTCTCTCCTGCTTCCAAGCCTGTTTTATTGGGGAGATCTACAAAAAAGTAGCAGGCCCAAAAGCCTTTTTAAATGAGGCCAAATCCAATCAGCTCATACCCTATTGTGAACAGCCGCCACACCAGTCTCAACCCCACCAGAAAACACACCTTAGCGGAATGCAGTCATTTGCCTCACCTTCCCAGCCTGGAAATAGCAAAAAAAGACTGTTTTGCACATTGACCCAGATTTGGTGAAGAAGTCAAGGTTTTAGGTGAGAGGAATGCTGGCTGTAAAGGCTTGAGGGTATGTGCTAGTTTGGCTTGGCCACGGTTCTCAGTGATTTGGCAGTTATGTAAAGAGAAAATTTGGCAGTTACATATAGATGTAGTCACCCTCTGTTTTCCTATTTTTGTGTAGTGACTTGGTCCTTGAAACCTAACCATGCCAGTGAGATGTGGATAGAGTCATATGCATACACACACCTACATATCTTCATACTGGCTCACAATGTTAATACCCTTACTGTGGGTATTGTGATTTTTAATAATGCACACAGATCTCCTCCATGCTAGTTCCACTCTATGCCTGTTGTTTGGCCGGGCTAACAGCAAACCTGTTCATTCTCCCAAATATCACATTTTGGATAAAAATTAGCCAGCCTCCTTGTAAGTTACTTTAGTTTTGTTTTATAGCAAAATAAAATGTCTTAAGAATGGTTGGTGGCTAACATTTTTTTTAAATTGTCTTTTTTTTCTTATTTTTTTTATTGGGAAAAACATATTGGGGGTACAAGGAGGTGAGGGTTGGGGGCAGAAGGGTGAGGATGGGCAGGGATGCAGTTGCAGAGCTGCACAGTTTGGTTGGTGGGGGGAGCAGGTGAAGGAAATTATGAGGGTCCAGTGGGGACCAGATGCTACAGAGGAATGAGAAGCACTTTCAATGGTAATTAAACCAACTGTCTTACTGATTTGGGAACTGGATGTCGACTCTCTGGCTTCTTCATGCTGAACAGGGGCGTAGGTGTAAAGGGGGGAAGGGAGGACGCTTTATCACCTTACTGGTGGTCTTGGCTTAAAGCTGCTTGCCTTTCTTGTTCTGTTAGAAGATATTTTTCTGTCATCTGCTCTATTTTATATTTTTTGTGTGTGTGTACTGTCAAATCGTATCTGACCAGTATAGGAGATTGTCCCTCCTTCTCCAGTAGAGCATCTGATGGATTCGAACCACACACCTCTGGGATTGCAGTGCAGCTTCTTGCCACTAGGTCACCAGAGCTCCCCCCCACAAGACTTTTTTAAACAAGAATGAATTTATGTATTTTTAAACCCTATTCTCATATTTCCAGAGAATTTTTTTTAAATGGGAAGACACCTATATTCAGCTTGTAAATACAATTAGTCCAATTTCAATTTATAACACACACACTAAGTGGCACAAAATAAACTCATAAACACATTAGCTTTTATAACAATCTAAATCTTAGCCAATTTTAGGGAACAATTTAGACTAGAGGGTGGTTTCTTAATGTGTGGAAGAGACTTACTTTCTTTGCACTTACACTGTTAATAACCAGCGAGATACCTATGACAGTCATTTGATGGTACATGTGTCCCTGGAGGCAATGGAAACTTCCCAGAGCATCCTTTTGACAGTCATTAAGCAGCATACAAATGACCTTCCTAGGTAGGAGGCACACTCTTTGTTTCACCTTTCAGGTTAACAGACATCACCAAGACTTTCCATTTCTTAAAAACAAGTCATGATTAAACTCCCTAAATTTAGGAAGCTTCAATTCCCAAGTCACTGACAAACAAATGCTTAAGGCTCCACTGCCCAAACTGAATCCTTTTATGGATCTAAAAGATGAGCAAATCAGCAATGGCTTATCAACTGGTTGCTTGCTACTAAACATTGAGTACTTATATGGATACAAGCAGTGGGACTGGTTTTCACTTTAAAGTCAAATGGATCAAGTTCTTCCCCAAAGCAGGAAACTTGGGAGTAGCAGGGATTTAAGATGCAGAAGGCTCTGGAACTTTATGCTGAAGGGTCAAGGGGTTTATCAGTCCTGTACTATGATTCCAAGAATCCCCAAACCCAAGATGAGTAGGCACTCAGTTCACAGAACTTGCCTGACTCAATGCTATGAAGTCCATGTGTATGTATGTCGAGTTTACAAGCAGAAGACTTAAAATCCGTTTTTCAAACAGGGAGTGGGAATGGATACAATGATGAAGATTATCTTCCAAATGGGCTGTTGGAAGAGTTAGTGTGGGTATCAGGTAGGCGAATAAACTACTGAGGGATTAGAAATAGCTCAGAAAGTTTTCTTCTTAGCCTTTATTTACATACAATTTGGTGTTTTCTTTAACAATTAAAAAGCGAGGATTTAGTTATAACTCAGCAATTATTAAATTAATGCTGCACGTTAAATTATGGGATATCCTGTAAATAATTGTCTGGAGACTTTTCATATATTTTAAAACAAGAAAGTAGCCTTTATATAAGTCTATCTTTATTTGTAAAAAATAATATACAGCTAAAGCTAATTTGATTATTTAAAATCAAAGTCCATTTAGTGATAACGTACATTTGTAATAAAATTGTAGTAAAATACTGACATTTGATAGTTTAAACAAAGTATATCATTCATGTAAAAATCATGTTGTAGCATGTAAAATTTAATTAGAAAATTCATAGTTCACAAAAGTACATATATTTTGTTGACAGCTCATGAGAACATTATCATAAATGTACTTAAGATACAGAACAAAATTCACAGCTGGGCTTGACATTTGAGTACTAAAAAATTTTACGCTGAATCCAGATACTTTTGTTAGTAAGGTGCACTTGAAATAATCAATTCATAGACTACCAACAAACTGATACTTTATCGCGCAACCAAAACTTGTTGGTTTTACAATAAGTCTATCAATTATTTCACCGATGATTTAAATTACAGATCTATTTGCAAATACCATTGACACACATTCTTATGCTTAAAACAGAAATACTAGCAGCTTGGATTCCCATTTGCGTGAATATACAAGATAAATCTGTATTTTACAGTTAAAATTCATACAAAAAGTCAAGCCCTGAAGTATTTTTTTCCAAGAGAAAACTTAATGTTAAAACTTTGTTTAAAAAAAAAAAAGAGAAAGAGAGGTAGTGTGTGAGCATTCTTACTTAAATGTTGAACCCCTGCACCACTTATGTCATAAATGAACTTTAACCCCCAAAATACTTATGCTATTTTGCCATTCTAGAGCCAAATTTTGAAAACGCACTGAATGGCAGAGCTGGACGGCCATTAAATAGTGGTGTACAAATGGGAGAATTTCAGTGAATTCAACAAAACCTACATTGTATTACATGATATTGTGCAGTTGATTAATAGTTTAGTGGTAATACGAACAAAATACATAGAAGTATTTTGAGTCAAGTGGTCTTCATGTAATCAAGACTTTACTTCTCCTATTTTTAAGATAGAGAAAAAACATCCTTCAAATCGGAGTCGGTTGATTCTTCATTGTTTTAATAGCACACAATTGTTATAAAGGTATTCATACTAATCTTATAATAAAATTAATTAATAAATAACTCTGGGAGAAATGCCCATAAGCCATAAGGAACTTATGTACATAATAGTCTTAATTTCTATTTACAAGCATACCGTAGTAGTGTCTGTGCACATTGTACAGTGATATGTACCAAGAAGTCAGGCTATGGAGAAAAGCTAGCAGCTTCGCTCTGGACATGTTCGACACGGATACGTTGGAAAATAAATAGAATTAGAAAAATGAACAGTGATAAACTTTACCTGTCAAAGGGGAATGCATTATTTCTTATAAAGTGTAGGCAGTGTTCACTAAAGAAAGTAGAAATTTCTTTTTGTATAAAAAGTGCATGAGTTTGTCCTGTATATAAAACCCTCTTAATTTGTGTGCATTTCCCCCATCTAAAACAATTTAAACTACTGGAATACACTGAAAGCGCACATGAGCACACCAACAAAACACACAAACAGAAAAAGGAATTCTTTCCAGTGAACCTGGGAGAGTAATGGGCTAAAGAACTGTTTCACTGATCCAATGAGTGGAATGGTTTTTAAATGCAAACAATACCTACTTGGATTTAGTTTGTAAATATTCCAGCTATGGAATGGACAGACACTACCTGGAATAACTGTCACAGAATTTCTTAATTCAGGAACATAGTCTTTTTTCTTAGAAATTAGTGAAAGCAAAAAACAAAAAACACACACACTTCAGAAAATAATCTGTTAAAAGGAGCAACACAGGAACATAATGCTGGGAACACTGGAGCTAAGAAGGTCCCCAGGGTACCAAAAGCAGTTAAGACTCAGGCTTCTTCATTCACATTAGGATTTAACAAACAAACAAACAAACAAACACCAGCTAAAGGGAAAATGAACTGGGCTCTGCACAGCAGGTTAAATATGCAACCACTTCAAACGGAAATGATCTGGTCATGCCTCCCAGAGTCCTGAAAATGTGCTCTAATATCCAGTTTTCCAGACAAAACAGCGAAAGCACGAGGAGATTTCATCAGCAAAGGCCTTGTTGTTTTAGACTCACATTCACCTCTGACGCCAAGTTTACATTAACAATTGTCAACCTCGCATTATTATCTTTGTCGTGTCTATTCCGTGTCTCTGGTCCAGGTGTATGTCTGCTTTACACAGCCAAATGTCCAAGTCCCCACGGCGTCCTCTCTGAGAGAACAATCTAGCATGGTTTCATAACGTAATGATCGTTCCATCTTCTTCTAACAGGTTTTGATCTGGAGCATATGTTTCCAATTCTGTGTTTGTACTACTACTTGCTAGGCGTGCCAAGTTCATGTGCTGAGAAGGAATACAACCGTTCTGTCCAGGCTCGAAACGGAGTTCTATCTGTGTCAATGATTCCAGGCTCTCCGCAGTGGGAACTGCTGTGGGACTATGCTGTGGCACTCCGTTACCGTCAAGAATAACGTCTTCGTCGCTGTCTTCATCCTCCAGCCCGAAGCTGGGCTCTATCTGCTGCGAGTAGTTTAGAAGGCTGGTGTCAGCAGACTGGCCGGAGCTGCCTGAAGTCCGACTGTTCCTGACAACGTTATTTCTCTGGTTTGCGGGTCTCACGGTTATGATGAGGTTGCGGCTGTTTGCGATCATCATGTCTGTTACTTGATCAAGACTCTTCCCTGAAACTTCTATGCCATTGACTTCTAAGACTTCATCGTTAACTGCCAACAGTCCCGTGCTTTGTGCCAGACCTCCTGGGACCAGCCTGGATATGAAGATCCCAGGGACTTTCTCTAACCCATGTGGCGTCACCCTGACCCTGGACCCATCCCGGATGTAGAATCCCAGCGGTTTCTCAATGCCGTATTTGTACAGACGGACTCTCCGATGTGTTTCTGGAAGTATGTCCACATCAATGATGGAAGACACAGGTCGGAAGTCTTGGGGCATGCTAATGACAATATGAGGCTTTTTTCTGTGGTTGTCAGGACGTAATACATTACTTAACACATTTTTCTTCTTTGTTAGTGGGTCTGTACCAAAGACACTGTAGTCTGCTTCTTCTGTTCAAAAAGAAAAGAAAAGAATTATAGAAATGATGTGAAAAACACCACTTGTATCTATATGTACACTTGTATCTGTATGTATTTGGAAGCAGGAGTGGCATCCACTTCCTAAACAACATGCCTCTTGAAACTCTATGACCTTTGATAAATGTCGATAGTTGTAGATGTGCTTCAGGCCTTTTGTTCATGGGGTCAGTATGAGTCGTGCTCGACTCGAAGGCACTCAACAACAACATTTATGTGTACAGAAAGGGTAACTTAAACGGCTCTGAGTACACAAACAAATGAAATATTAACTTATTCCAATCAGAGCATAACCTAGTTAAGATATGCCATATCAAAGAGAACCACTAGGTGGACCTCTCAAGCACGTATCAAAATTTAATAAAGTTGTTTCTGGTAAAATATGAAATGTACAAGACAAATATTAAATATACATAAACAACTCAGATTCAACCATGACCTTATTCACTGCTTTAGTATTAGAAAACAAAACAAATACCTCACTTTGATGAGAATTTAAAGAGAGAAATGTCTGGGAAAAATACATGTCAGAGACTTTTGTACAACTCCCCCTTAGAAACAAAACTCAAAAATAAGTGAAATGGGTACATATCAAAACAGGAATTTTGATCTTCCCATTTACAATGAAACACTTCTTCCTCAAGTCTTCTGAGGAGCTAGCTGTTAATCTTTCTTTTCCCATTTTTTAACAAGATAAAAGTATTAAGATTTTGAGTGTCTTTCTTTATTCTGTGAAGAACAGTAAGTGCAAAGACGTTCTGTCTCTGTGAGGTGACAGTGACTGGCACGGACACTCCTCTGCTCAGTTCTCTCAAGAGCTGCAGGAATCCAAGTTCCATTTTTTTAGGAGATGCCAGAAAGCCATGTTTCCAAGTAAAACCATCTCAATTAAAAACTCTGATACTTGCAGAGTCGTAGTAACAAAACAGCATGGTACTGGTACAATGACACACACATAATCAATAGACTGGCACTGAGAACCCAAAAATCAACCCATCTACCTATGGTCAACTGATGCTTGACAAGCAACAAAACTTGTTAAATAGGTAAAGGACAGCCTTTCTTACAAATGGTGTGGGTTAACCTGGACATCTATCTACCTGCAGGAAACTGAAATAAGATCCACATCTCACACCTGATAAAGATCATAAGAGACAAAATGGGAATAAAGTTAGAAGTCCTAGCCTATGGCATAAATAGGCAAAAATGCACAACCAGGAGAGGATACAATCTTGACGAATGTGACCCTCTTAAAATCAAATCCCTGTGTGCATCAAAATCAAAAGCTCATAGAAAACAATGAGATACCATCTCACCCCAGCAGCAGTAGCAAAGTTTAACAACACAGCAAACAATAAATGTTAGAGAGGATACAGAGAGATTGGGTCTCATGCATTGCTGGTGGAATTGTAAAATGGTACAATCTCTATGGAAGGCAGGTTGGTGTTTCTTCAAGAAATGAAAACAGAAATCCCTATGATCTAGCAGTTTCAGTCCTGGGACTGTATCTCAATGAAATTAGAACTGAGACACTTATGTTCATAGCAGTGTTATTCAAAATAGCAAGAAAATGGAAACAGCACAAGTGTCCATCAACAAGTGAATGGATTGAGAAATTGTGGTATATTTACACAATGGAGTACTATGCAGCACTAAGGAACAATGATTTCATGAAATACTATATAATACGGCAGAATCGAGAGTATTATGCTGAGTGAAATAACTCAGGCATAAGGACAAATACTGTGTAAGACCACTATTGTGAAAATAAAATGTTCTAAAGGGGAACAGGAGAAGGGAGGGTAGAAAAGGGGGGATCATTAGGATAGTAGGTTAGTGGTTAAGGAACGGAGACTTGACATTATATAGTGATAAGAGGCACAGATCTAGTAACTAGTATATAATCTAGCTAGTAACTAGTATATAGTAATGAGTTCTATTGTGGAATCACGGAATAACTAGTATGAGGACAGAATGACAAACATCCATTTGCCAAAGTTTCTATGTTTCCCTCTATTTTTGTTGTCAGAAGTTGATGACAACGGAAATGAAAAAGCCAGGAAATTTCAAGAACAGTTCAAAATCCAGAGGCCATAAATCGAACGGAGAGAGACTACCCATCTTTCTCCTGCAGAACTGCTGGTGGATTTGAACCATGTGCCTTTGGGTTAGTAGCACAACATCTTACCCGTTAGGCCAGCAGAGCTACCATCTTGTGGTCAGCATCCCATAATGTAACCCGCTAATGTAACTAGGGATCCCTATGGTAAAATCAGAACTGCGTTCATGAGGCAAGTGTGTCTCTCCTCTTGGTGAACTCTTCTCATCTCCACTGTACAACAGGAAATTAAAGGAATGAAATCAAGAACCAGAACATACGTTTTCTTACTAAGCTGTCAACTTCATACAATCAATGTTCAGAGTCAAGTGACCAAAATCATCTGTCTTTTCTGATGCTGTTTGAACACTTTAAAACCCAGTTTCTAGTCAACATTCAAGACCAGGTATACCTTATTTTTCTTTTTCTGGGGGTACCTTTTGTTCTCATTAATAAAGCATTTACATGTGTTCTTACAGAGACTGATTTATTTGGAATTTGACTTAGAAAAGAAACCCATTAAGACAACAAACTTTTTTGGCAAAAGTGGGCCAAAATACTCAAGAAAGAAAAGCTGTCTACTGTGTACGCTTTCTCAAACCCTGGCATTTTCATTTCAAAATCGTCCACCATGAGAGCCTACAGCGCACTGAGAAAGGAAATTCCAAACCATACAAACTGAGAACAAGATGAAGCTGCCCACATACCTACGCATGGGAAACCTGACCAAGCCCCCCCCCAATCTGCATAACTTGGCACCACGTCCAGACTTGGTTTGAATTCTCCCTGCTAAATTCTCAAAAGCAATATGCCCCAGTACAAAGGCACCTTTGTTCTCCCATCGAGCTAATCAGTTTCCAGCCACTGGGAAAAGAAATATTTTGGCCAGACGCCAGGGTACAGGGTGTTAGTTGAAAGTGTAAAGGTGAATGTCCACAGGGAATGGAGGCTGACTTTCTACCTGCGTCCACGGCGAGCGAGCACTGAACACGGGAGGGACGTAAAGTTTGGAAACTTGATGCACTGCCACCTTCTGCTTGTATAAACGTAGCTTATGTAACAACACAGGGCAGGTTTATACAGCAAAACTCGACTCATTCCAGCCTGGCCCTCCTCGGCCAGCCACGGCAGACCAGGTCCACCTGCCGGGCCTCTGAGCACCGAGCTGGATGTCTCACTTCGTCACACACAAAGCCTTCCCGTGCAGTCCTCCCCGAGCAGCCATCTCTGGGAACCTCATATTCTTGAAACATGAATTCTGAAAAGCCTGGTTACTTTGTTTCCTAACCTCCAGAGGGTCCCAAGTCACAGCTTCAGAGCAGTGAGGGTGAGTGGCGGGCACAGACGCAGGAATTACAGACTTACTCCAAGTGCCAAGCAAATCTGAAAACCCGCACAAAACTCTTCAGTACCCTGTAAAGAGCCCAGGTGCACTTCCTGGGAGAGGTGGCAAGAGCATGCAGCATAATGTCTGAAGTTCCAGGAAGACAGGGAAGAATTAAGTCATTTGAAAATATTCTAATCGGGGCTTCTGTAAAGCACAGGTAGTAAATATTTTGGTGTAAAACAGTCACAAAACAACATGTAAATGAAAGGGCTGTTTTCCTAGAAAACCTTATCAGCAAGCATTTGTTGTTGTGAGTCATAGCAATCCTGTGAACAACAGATCTGAATCTTGTCCTATCCTGTGCCATCTTCATAATCTGACACATTAGAGCCGACAGGGGTAGTCACTGCATCAAGCCACCTGGCTGAGGGCCCCTCATTTGGTGAGTGCCAACTATGTGCCAGGCACTGCGCTGCACTGTAAATTCAGGGAACACAACAGATATTATGCCTGATTCTAACAATGTCAAATAACTAAATTATTAAGCGTGGTGGGAAGAGCTGACGTGTGTTGGGCACGTGTGGGGATGTGTCAATGGCAACCCAGCCTGACGTGCAGGAGAAAGAAAACTTCTCTCTCAAGGCTTCTATGGAGACTGGAAACAGAGGCCAGAGAAGTTAGTCAGGTAAAAGGGTGGGGAGAACATTCCAGGCCCAGGAGACAAATAGCGGGGAGAGGACAGGCGAAGAACCCAATGCTGGCATGCCTCCCTACTCTGCTGCCCTTCACGGACAAAGTGTGGCTTTTATTTGTTTATTTGTAAATTGGACGCCTGTGGCAACCCCGAAGTGAGCAAGTCTACTGGCCCATTTTCCAATAGCCTCTGCTCACTGTTTCTTATCACATTCTGATAACTCTTAGAAAACCCCAAACAATTTTATCACACTAATGTGCACTTCTTCCTAGCCTGTCTTATCTGGAAGTTCTGTTTTAGTACAGCATCTGACAGACAGGCAATAAACATACATATCTAAGTTACAAGAACATGCAAAACACTTCCCCAACACCACTGGCACCAGCAGTCAGGAAATCAAAAGCCAAGCTGCAAGAGAAAATCTGTCAAGGATCTCTCCAGAATCCTAAAGAGCAAAGATGTCAGTCTAGAGACTAAGGTGCGCCTGACCCAAGCCATGGTCTTTTCACTTGCTTGCTCTGCATCTGAAAGCTGGACAGTGACGAAGGATGACAGAAGAAAAAATGTATACTTTGAGTTGGGGTGCTAGACAAGAGTACTGAACATCCTGTGATGCCAAGAGAACAAACAGGTCCTAGAGAAAGTAAAACCAGGGTGCTCCTTGGAGGCAAGGATGGTGAAACTCTGTCTCACACCCTCTGGGCATGTTGTCAGGAGAGGCCAGTCTTTGGAGAAGGATATCATGCTTGGAAAGACGGAGGTCAAGAGAGGAAGACCCTTGATGAGATGGAGAGACACAGTGACTGTAGCAAGGAGTAAAATGTGTGGATGGTGAAGTCAGTTCAGGACAGGTCAAAGTTCAGATCTGTTGTTCAATGGATTCAAGGGCATACAACAATAACAACAACAACACACACCAGGTGACAGTCTATTTATTATAAACATAACTTAAAACAAAATAAAACAAACTATACAGCTTTGCTATGTGCTGGAAACCCAAAACTGTTCCTAGCTCCTTGTACTTTGATGGCCTTGAACTAACTATGAAGCCTGCCTGGACAGTCAGCTTGTGGCGAAGGAGGAGGTAGGAGCTAAGGGTCAAACAGATAGACAGGGCCTCTGGGGATGTTAAATTTATGGACTTCAGCCTAAGGGCACCAGGAAGAAAAGCAAAGATTTGAAGCAGGAGAGTGATGGTAATCTCACTTGCTGTTTCAAACAGACTGTGGAACTGGAAAACACTGACGGCAGAGGCCTGAGGCCCCTGTAGTCATTTAGGATGGTGCCTGGCCTGGGGCAGAGGCAGTGGTAATGAGGAAACAGATAGGAGAAATAATTAGAAGACAGTTTTAATAGGCTTGGTGACTAGTTGAAAATCAGCATGTATAAAATATGACATCCAGGTCTTGAGCAATGGTTTCAGTTTGAGATGTGACTTCACTATTTCTTCTCTTCTCCTATATTTTGTGTCACTTATTAAACTTTGACAGTCGAGGAGGGGCTAACCGCCCAGATTCTAGGCTGTGTTCTCGAGGGGCTGTGGGAGACCCTGCTTAGGGTTGGTATTTCCAACACATTCCTTTAAAAGTCAGTCTAAGATTAGACTCTTTCTATTGCCTTACAAAAGCAGTCCAGGATCTATCTGATGAGAGGCTCTGAGGTAGATGTTCTGCTGAGATCTGGGAGGAGGAGTGCTTAGTTTATCAAAAGGTCCCAGCACAGGTGATCATCACGACTGGCTGGGAAGCTTTGAACAATGACACATTTTCTTGCTTGGAGCCCAAACCTACAGGGCTGATCAGGGCAGTTTTTGTTTTGGTTTTTTTCCCAGATGTAGCTATTTTCAGGGACCTTAATGATCTCAATTATCCTTAAGGCTCGCACCATGGCTTTAATATTACCTTCTGCAAAAACATAGAGAGGTAAGCAGAGTAAATAGCTGGCTGACCTGGGTCTTTTTAAAAAGAAATTATTTTAAAATGAAAAACTTCAAGATTTGCAGCATTGTGCTACCTTTTGATTTCTGGCTATAATATGCACTTAACCTTGATCCTTTGTTCAAAGAAGTAGGAGGAAAAGAAAAACCCCACCACCAAGGAGAAAAGTATCAGATTTTAAAAGATCACACTTCGCTTAAATCATGCAGTTCTTTTTTTTAGGAAAAAAAAAATCACTTGACACCATGTCAAGTGTAATTGTTACCCTGTTGATTTCTTAATTAGAGTCAACAAGTCACGAAAACAGAAAACCAGCAAGTCTGAACTGACAGCTAACCTTCCATTGAGTCTGAGGCTATAAATCACGAGGGAAGAGGCTACCTGTCTGTCTCTGAGGAGTGGCTGGTGGCACTGAGCATCCAGAGAGAAGCTCCCTAGGGACTAACGACCCACGCCTTGTGTTCTGAATGTATGCTCCTTACAGCTCACGTAAGCACAGAGACTGCGGGGATAGCTAGGATCTAGCAGAGTTTTCATCCTGTTCTAAACAGGTTATAAGTAAGAGCCAATCTGTAGCACCTCAGGACAAGGTGCACATAAAATCAGCCCTGCACTTGAATGCCTGTGGATGTGAATCACCAGGCAGGCACTGTTTTGAGTGTGTCCTGGACTAGGGCCCAGAGGCAGCAGTAATAAGCAAGGAAACAAGGTAATTCCTGGTCTTCAGAGGGTAGTTTGGTAAAGGTGGGAAGGTGAGATGCTTTAAGAAAGTTACTGTTTGAGCTAAGAAAGACTGAGTGGATGAAGAAGCAGTGTTCTTTGGAGTCGCGGCCCAAGAAACGACAATGTCAGAGACCAGAAGAGGCTTGCCAAGTGAGAGGGAGAGAAAGGAAAGTTGATGTGGGAGCGAGAGAACAAGAAGCCGAACTGTGAAGTCAGAGGAGGAGGGTGCTGTAGTGGGAACAGGGTGTGTACAAAGTGATCATTACGAGACTGGTCAGCTTTTCCCACTCGACCAAGTAAAAATGAGCAGATTAGGCAGCAAAGTGGGACCTTGACCACCAGCAGAGAAGAGAACGCAGGGAGTGCAGCTCAAGTCCTACAGGGCCAAAGAGTGCCGTCCAGTCAGACTGGGCTCCATACAAGAGCAGGCGCCGCAGCCTCAGCAGAGACTTAGAGACTTCAGGAGCCAGCTGCCCACAGGACCAAGGCCAGGGGCCCTATAGCTGCTGGAGGACTGAGGGAAAAGCTCACGGGGGTGGGGGGGCTGCTGCCCCAGGAACAAGGCCAGGGGCCTTATACAAACTTGCTGAGTGTTAGGCCAGAACAAGGGGACCAGGGGGGACAACGAAGAATTCAAATGCTGCTAAGAAGAGTAAATGGCCTTGGCTGCCTGGTTGAACAGGCGAACCACTGTAAATCACAGTGGAATGTAACTCCCCTCCTTCCCTGAAGAAAGACTCCGTTATAAAACCCCTCCCCAATAAGTGCACCTCCGGAACGAGGAACCTCACCCAGGAGCTCCCCAATCCGCCCTCCCCTTTAATAAAGCTCCTTTAAGCTTTCATTCTGATTCCTTCCTTAAGTCTGCTAACTTAACATGGAATTACTAAGGTAAGATGCCACAATGGGCAGGACTGAAGGAGCTTTGCAGGTGAAAGGGTCAGAGAACACCCTGAGACACTGTCTCAACTGAGCAACCGTATCTTGGTGCCAACCTGAACTGTAACCTATTAAACTCCCTAATAAACCCCTGAAGTGTGAGTATGGCTTTGGAGATCTGTGCGGTCACTGCAATGGATTTCAGACCTAGTAACACTAGTGCTGGAATCAGTAGACGCAAGAGTGTGGGAGTCCATGTCTGACCTTACAGGAATTGGTTTTGTACTGTGGGGGGTTTTGGGGGACTGTTCCCCTTTGTGAAGGTCAGATACAGTCAACCCCATGCTGCCTACGCTCTCTATTACAGTTGATGTCTGAAGTGGATGCTGCCTACACTCTTTTACAGGAGGTTTTAATTTTGGTTTAAAAACTTTCAGATTACATCTTAACATCAAGGGAACAAAAATCTTCACCCCTGGACTGATAGGTAACAACATCATGATAGACAGCGAAAAGATTGACATTGTCAGCACTTTTATGTTACTTGGATTCCACAATCAACACCCTTGGTACCGGCAGTTAAGAAATTAAAGAACAAAATGTCTGTCTCTGAGGAAGTATACAACCAAGGTGCTCCTCGGAGGCAAGGATGGTGAAACTTTGTTTCACATACTTTGGGCTCCTTGTGAGGAGTAACTAGTCCTTGGAAGAAGACATCATGCTGGGGAAAATAGAAGGTCAGACTGACCCAATGTCAACGGGCTCCAGCGTCCAAAGGTCATGAGATTATGGCCCAGGACAGTGAAAGGTCCAGGTCTGTTTACGTTAGGTGTCAGCAAGTCTTCGACCTACAGTGACCTTATTGTTGCTAAGTACCATCAAGTTAGACCAACCCTAGCTGACCCTCCAGGTTTTCAGAAACAGTTAATCACATGGGAGGAGACTGCTTATTTTTCTCCTGTGGAGCAGCTAGTGGATTTGAACTGCATGCCTTTGGGATGGTAGCACAGCTCCTATCACTAAGCCACCAGCACTCCTAGCAATGAACAGTAAATCTGTGTCCTGTCCTGTGCCATCCTCCTCATCTCTGACTTACCTGAGCTCATTATTACAGTCACTGTGTTAATCCATCTCCTTGAGGTTCTAAGGTTCTTTGGCGCCACCTTTCCAAGCATGATGTCCTTTCCAGGACTGGCCCTCCTGATAATATGCCCAAGGTATGTGAGACAAAGCTTCACCACCCGGCCTCTAAGAAGCACCTTAGGGTGGGGTAGGGAAAGACTTTAAAAAACCCCAAACAGCAGCAAGCAGGCTGTACTTCCTCCAAGATGTATTTCTTTGTTCTTTTGACAGTCATGGGGGTCACAGGGTCACTGTGACTTGTAACTGCTTCAGTGGCACCAAACAACTTGGTTGCAGCGGGAAGCTCGCAGAGGGCTTCATGTGGAAACAAACTGACTAGTTTACTACACCGCAAATCACACACTAAAAGTTAAAACCTTCAAAATATTCAATAAAAACACAGGTTAAAGGTCTAATTCCAATTTTACACCAAAAGTAAGAAGCCAGACCAAGTGCTGTAAAGTCATTCCAACTGACCGCCCCAGAGGAGTGCTGGACAGGACGGAGTGCTGCCTCATAGGCTCTCCAAGGCTGTAATCTTTAGGGAAGGAGACCACCACATCTTTTGCCCTCTGAGAGGCTAGAGGGGCTGAACATCAGACCTTCTGGTTGCCAGCAAGCACTTTAACCACCGCACCACCACACCCTCTCAAAAATTACTATGAACTAACACTTAAGGGAGCCTGAGTGGCCTTGCGGTAAGGAGTAGAACCACCAACCCAAAAGCATGCAGTTCAGATCCACTGGCTGCTTCAAAGGAAAAAAGTGGGCAATCTCCGCTGGTGCAATTTACAGCCTCTGAAAACACGCTGGTGGGTCAGCTATGAGTGGGTTCCGACTTGATGGAGCATACCACCACAGCAGCGCTACAGAGAAGATGCTAGATAATCACTCTTAAAAGCCTAGTGGCAAGATGCTGCACTGCCATCCCAGAGGTACGTGGTTCAAATCCACCAGATGCTCTGCTGGAGAAGGAGGGGGCAATCTCCTGTACCAGTCAGATCTGATTTGACGGTACATGTAAAAATAATACAATTTAAAAAAAAGTTACAATTTGCTGTAAGATCATGTGTTATAATTCCATTAACAAAAACACGTGTTGGTTTAATCCAACTTCCGTAATCTTTTAATAAAGGGGATGACCAACAAAATTCTATCAGATGACTCTAGTTTAATAACAGTAATTTTATATTTGTACAAACCTTATAAAGAACAACTAAGTATTTAATGAAAATGACAAGGAAGGTCTATTAACCAAGCTAATCATTTTAACATATGTGCTGAAAATCTATTCAAAAGCTTTGTTCTTCACTCCATGAGGCCTTTCCTTCTTCCCTGGCATTCCACACATACCTTTCCACCTCTTATCTTCATTTCACCTTGCCCTGTGCCTACTCCCAATATCAAGGATCACTTCAGGACATTGCCAAATCTTTGTGACTAAACTCCAGTCTGCCTACAGCCTTTCATTTCCTGCATGGCATGCCTGACTCCCCAGTCTCAAAAAACTCACTTGTTCTAAGAGCAAGCTCACAATTTCCTTTCCCAAATCAACTCCTCTTCCAATTCCTGCTTGCTTATGGCATGGTCCCAGCTATCAGGCTCAAAACCATAAAGCTATTCTTTGTTGAACTCTCCTTTACCTCTATACCACTCAGCTGTGTGCCTGATGACTCTCTAATGTTCACACTGTTCTGGCCTCTCAAGGATCTTTATGGTTAAGTACACAGTTGGCAACCAAAAGGTTGGCAGTTTGAACTCAGACAGTGGCTCTTTGGGAGAAAGACCCGGCCATCTGCTTCCATAGATGGCCACCTAGAAAACCCTGTGGGGCAGTTCTTTTCACAGTTGAGTTGCTTTGAGTCGAAATCAACAATGACAACAAATCAAGTACCTAACAGCAGCGGCAGCAAGCTCTGGCTCCACTCCTCACCCATCCATCCATCTACCCACCCACCCACCCACCCATCTATCTATCCATCCACCCCTCCATCCATCTACCCAGCCAGCCAGCCAGCCATTCACCCACCCATACATCTATCCATCCCCTTGACTGTGGCTGCTTCCTCGCCAGCTCTCCACGCTCCTAGTTCCCTACTGTACAGAACTGCTCACGTCTTCATCCCTAACAGTCAAATCAATGATGATATTCCTGGTAAAAATCTAGAGTTACCCATCTCAGGGGTCCTGGGGGAAATCTGTGTGGAAAGGACTTTGTAAACAGGTAAGGCACTGTTACCTGTGGAGGATTATTTTTGTTGGTAGACTTTGGTCTTAAATCCAAGATCCGTAATAATGAGTGGAATTTCAAAGCCCTGGGAGTGGTCCAATGCTTATCAAGTGACTGAAGTAAAGTTTCACTTCAAGGGCAATCCCTACTCATTTTCTCAAGCAAGCTGTTTACAAAGCTGACAAGCTTACAAACACCCACTGTAAGGCCTTTAACTCTCCAACCAATTGAGCTCCCCTCCTGTGACCAAGGCTTCGCAAATCTCTTTGTTAACCAAAGAGAATAAATAAATTCCTCCCAGGCTGGCAGAAAGACAGACAGATCAGACACACACAGCTGGCCTCAAGGCAAACTTTTTTAAAAAATACAAAACAACTATCATTCCAAAAGAATGGTTCACTATCTAATTTCCCAGATAACTCAGTGAATAATTTATTGTGGAAAATATCCTCAAAGGCAAAAGAAAACTTTCAGTGAATGCCTACTATCTGCCAGTACAGTTAATTTAATCTTTGCAGTAACCAGCTGTTAAACACATTCTATAGATAAAGACAGCGAGACCCAGGAAGATGCAATAACTTTCCTTCATCTATTTATCAAGTAGTAACTATAGCACTTAAAAGCTGGCTGCCACCAAAAAGCTGGGCTAATTCTGACTCCAGAGCTGTATGATTTCTATCACTTCTTTCTGAAAGGACAAGAACCCATTTCATCAAGTGAATATGCCACTGATTGCCTATTTTTATGAAGATGCTAAAATCAATGAATAAAAACACGGACATTTTCCTCAAATACACTCTGTAAAATGTAAAGATAGAATTAAACCAACCATCACAAATATTTCAACCCACTAGTTAACACAGCAAGAAGATGCACGAAGTTTGTGGCTAAGTGTGTATCCTATCAATGGAGAAACAAACCATTTCCATTTCTAAAATAATTTTTATAAACAGTGGGACTTACCCTTCTTTTGAATAAAAATTCTCAGCAGTGGGTTGGCTGTCGACACAGCCTTGTGGTAATTGTCGTCATTATTGATAGGTAGTAAGTCTCCATGGATGTCAGTGTAAGCAACTAAAACGTCAACAGTGGGGATCTTATGAACATGCTGCAGTAATCCATAAAACTCTTCGAATTTTCCAGGTTTTGATCTCTCCAGTGAAAAACGACGAAATTCAGCTCCAAACTACAAAAGCAAACAAACAAAGTTAGAATTCCTCCCAAACCACATAGAAAATGGTCAAAAATAACAAAGGAAGAATGCCATGAAAATATGAACAGCTAGTAGTTTCCTTAATAAAGAAGGCATTTTTGTTAACAGTCTATTGTCAGAAGCCTTATTATTAGGAGATAAAACCGACTAAGAGAAACCCTGGAAGATCCCTCTTCACTGCAGCGTTTCACTGGAAGGAACTCCCTTCAGAATGATGTGGTTCAATGAAATCTCCAATGTTTGGCTCTCCAGGGACTGTCCAGTAGTGACTCAGCTCAAACCCCGCCTGGGGACCACAGGCTGACAGCAATACCCCCTCCACACAGACCATGCCATAGCCAGGATGTGGTGCACTGTTTCTTCTCAGAAAAAAAACTACCATTCCACAGGATGTGGCAAAATATACAAAAAGGACTCTGTCCTCGTTAACACAAACTGCTATATGATGGAAGTGGGCACATTAATTAAAAAATTATAGAGAAAATAGGCTTAGAAATAAGAGGCATCTTCTCTATGCTAAAGAAACTTTATTAAACACATCAACTACATACCCCATAATTATCCAATTAATGCAACAAATGTTTATATGGCTGGCTTAGAGTTAGACCCTGGAGACTGAAGAGCTCAGGTCTGCTCCAGAAGTCACCAATTAGTAGGTGAAGAGAGTAATTACTGTGCACAGGTACTAAAGGATCACATAATAGGGAGGTGACAGACCCCATCACGCCGCGATTTCCCTGCACAGCTCTGATGCTCTGCTCAGCCTTCCTGCTGCAGAAACGAACCTCTTCTCTCCAACTGCCAGTTACCAAAGTGGTGCAATTTCAACAACAGACTGGCTGCCAGTCCATAATAAGCCGCATTTTAACCTTCTAGGGAAACACCACAGCATTTTCTCATATGAAGAATCTGAGTCTGTCAGTCTCCTTCAAAGCCACTCAAGGTAGAAGGCGCACCAGTCATCCTTTCAACAATGGCTATGGAGACCAAGGTTTAGAAAATCCAGATAAATGCCCAGAGCATATTTTAAAATCTTTTAGAAGAAACTTTTTTTTTTAAAAAGACAAGCTTTCCTCCAGTGTATCTGATCACTGAACATGTTTTCTCTCTAAATATTATTACCAAGACTATCAATCACTGTGCTTTGGATACAGTGTGTTTAGCAGCACACAGGAAAGTCCCATTATAACCATCTGAGCTGCTTCAGTGACAGCTATGCCGGTTCCTTTTCTCCTGGGCTCGTGGGATGTCTGGGCCACAGCATCTGCTGTGTCTAAGAAGTTCATCCGCCTTGCTTATACCCACCCTACTCAATGGTTTCAAAAGAAAATTCAAGTGTACTTTTCCCTGGCTAAATAATTTGCAAGTTTCCCAGACACATTCTTGAAACATAAACATTAATCAAGAAAATAAGATGACTCACACTTAAAAACTCTCAAAAAGTTTAGTCACACCTTCACATTTCAAAGCAAATAAAAACTTGAGGAACACCCTTCATATCAGAGTTAGTTTTGTGATGTTATCAAAAGTCCTAGTTTCTTCTCCATTTTTCTCTATTCTGGTATCACAACATGGAATTGCAACTGCTTTCTGATTCCCCCCACAGGGTTCAGAACAGCCTCTGCTATCTGAATGGCAATGTTGTTCTTAGTTGCTGTAGAGTCCATTCTGTTGCAGAACAGAGCTGCTCCAAAGGGAGCTGAGGCCTTCTGTGAGCAAATCTCCTTGCCCTTACTTCAAGGTGCCTTTGAGTAGGCCTGAACCATCAAACTTTTGGTTAGCAGTCTAGGACACATCCATATGCGGCACTGGGTGACTCCGTAAAAGGAGAATGGCATTTAGTAATAAAACTCTTTAGGGCCTCAATGTTTCTACCAAAGCCTCCATGAAAATTCTTTGCTCAACATTTCCCCCCTTCCTCTCTTACTAAAATGTTGCAATAAAAACAGTAAGAAACTATAGCTTAGCAGCAGTTGTGTCTTTTTGCAAATGCTCAGGGAAAGGAAAATAAACACCAAGAAACTGTTATGCTTTTTGCAGCAGAACAATAGGATTAAGAGAACTTTTTACTATGTGAAGTAAAACCCTCCATGAAAAAAAGAGAAAAATGTTGAGACTACTGCTTTTGATAAAGAAAAGGAAATCCTAAAACATAAGTCTGAACAGTATCTAGTTTTGGCTTACTGCTTTACTTTGTGAAATGCTAAGGGCACTAAAGCAGTGTGAGGAGAAATATTGCTTCAAAAATCTGTCCAAATGTTAGATGGCTAAATTGTTAAGTGTTTTATTCCATGCATTTTAAAAGAAAAGTTATCAATAATCCTTATTTCACAAATAAAAGCATTACAGGTGTACTTGAAACCCCTATCCTGTGTTTGTCAAGACTCACACTTGGATTGGTGTGTGCAATCTGGATGCCTGGATTCTACCAGAGACTGGTTTAACAACGTGCACTATGGCAGGTCAAATACACAACAGAGTTAGGCCATAGTCTACAAGGGAATCACAAGCCGCCTGGAGAGCAAGCAAAAAGAATCAAGTGCCGGGTTCTAAATTCTTGTTGTTGTTGTGCCATCAAGTTGCGTCCCACCAATACGAATCCCATGAACAAGAGATCTGAACCCTGAGCAATCCTCTACCTCTCCGAGCATCGTGTCCCTCTCCATGGAAAAGCCCCTCCTAGCAACATGCCCAAAGTATGTGAGGCAAAGCCTCCAAAGAGCACCCTGGCTGCACCCTCTCCAAGACATATTTAGATGTTCTTTTGGCCGTGCATGGGATGTTCAGTGCTCTTCTCCAACACCACAGCTCAAAGGCATTAAATCTTCCTCTGTCATCCTAGGTCACTGTCTAGCTGTCAGAAGCATAGTAAGTGATCAGAAAGACCATGGCCTCAATCAGGCACATTGCAGTCCTCAAAATGACATTACACCTCAATAATCTGGAGAGGTTCCTAACTGCAGATTTTCCTAGTACAATATATCTCCTGATTTTCTGACTGCTGGTACCAAGAGTGTTAATTGTTGAATTAAGCAAGATGAAGTTGTTGACAGTTTCAATCTTTTCTCCATCTATTATGATACTCAGATGGAATTCTCCAATTTCTTAGCTTCCCTGAATTAGAAAAAAAAAAAAGATCATGCCATCTGATGTGTACCTAGATAGGTGTCCTATTATCGAATCTCAATTCATTTCCTTCTATGATAAACAATTAAGGACTTGCCACCAAGATCAAGACCACAACTGAGCTGTAAGATTACACAGTATCACAAGTGTTTTTCTTTTCTTAACCTCAACTCCCACAAACCCAAACTAGATCTGTAACAGAATTGCCATGAGAAAGTCCAAGTAGTGGGCACAAAAACCACTCCTGTCCCTAGACTGCTCAGCCTTTTCCATCATCTTAACCCTTTCGTTCAAGAAGTGACTTCCCTTTGCTATGGGTCTGGCGGCCTAATGGAAAGTGGTCAAATCCACCAGCTGCTTCCGGGGGGGGGGGGGGGGGGGGGGGGGGGTTGGAAGGATGAGCACAATCGCCTCCCCTTGCGATTTATTGCCTCGGTTAACCCACTGGAGGGTTCAGACGAGTTGGTTCCAACTCTGTGACACAAAACAACATGGACGTTTCAGGGAAAACATGTGGATGAATGCATTTTTCTTTTCTTTTTTTATTAAAAAAAAAAAAAAATATGAGGGAGTTCTGGTGGCCTAGTGACAAACTGCAATGCAATCCCGAAGGTGTGTGGTTCAAATCCACTAGATGTTCTGCTGCAGAAGGTGGGGCAATCTCCTGTGTCAGCTGGATCTGATTTACTGGTACACCAGAACAGAGAAGAAAAAAAAGGAAAGAAAAAAATGGAATATTTCACGAATGTGTGTGTCATCCTTGCATAGGGGCCATGCTAATCTCCGTATTGCTCCCATTTTGGTATATGGGCTTCCAAAGCAAGCATTGAAAGCATTTCTTAAATTGCTTATAATTACAGAATGGTTTCTGCAGATAGGGCCTATCTTAACACATGACTTAAGTTACAAAGTTTAAAAATGGACACACATTTTAGATACTCTTGATGGGATTCTCCTTTACAAGCAACTCACAGAACCTTTCTTATCAGCCCTAGACAATAAACCTTCACTCCACCCACAGACTTCTGGAAGCTCTCCCAAAGTCCACTGTACTTGCTTTAAATCACTCCTTGATTTTGCGTTCTCCCACCGAAGTTTTACCTTCAATGAGGCCTCATTATTTCTCGAGGTGACAAGCTGTCACGTTTTCCCCATTGGTTCATATATAATGGTCTTTCCAACTCAATTCTAAATGTCTTAGGGCCCCGCCAAAGTCTTTATCTGGTATTCCAGGGCGTCTGAAGTTGTGAAACAGCTTTGATCAAGCTTAAAAGTCTTGTCAAGAATGCACAGCTTGGGGAAATAGGATTTTTTTTTTAGGCATCAGTCTTCTCAGCCGTCAGAGGAGAACTGGACTTGATCATCCAAACTCCCTTCTGGCTCTTTAATTCACTTTAAAACACTTGCGAGAAAAATGTTCCCGGGGCCTCTGAGCACCTTCGAATTCCAGTCCACAATCCCCTCTGGAAAGCATTCCCTAACTAATCCCTACTGACTGCCCTGCTCGCCCAGCCTTGAGATATAGGAATTCGGCTGATACCGAGGTAATTAGCCCCAGACTGGCATACCGACCGCTGGTCTGGGGTGAAAGCACTTGATGTGAGAGGGTAGCGCGATGGAATGAAAAGAGCATCCTGATTCCAATTGGAAAGTGCTCCTCGGACGTAAGGTGATAGTGTTAATTTTGTAGATTAAATGCATACCAAAGTTTGTGCTAAAGAAACTGCTAGCAGGAACCTGGGCAGACTTGCGAAAGGGTTTTCTCATTCAAGGGGTTTGAGTCTTCCACCTGCGGAAGCCTTGGACCCACCAAAGGGGTAAGGTTAAATAACCACAGGGTGGTCTGCGGTCCAAGTATCTTTCACTCACAGCCTGGGAGAGAGAAAACAGCCCCCCCCACCTTTCTCACCCACTGCACTCAAATGTCCCCCCATCTTTGGGGACAGAGAGGGCCTAACTCCCAATCGGGGCACGCAGTGGACCAAGCGCCCTTTCGGGTGTTCCCATCGCAGCCAGCGGCAGACACGAGCTCTTCCCGGGGAGCTGATCCCCGGCCTCCGACCTCCCACTCCGCCCCGGCCGCCCAGACCCCGGCAGCTCTCCGGCCCGGCGCCCCGCCTCGCCCGAGGCACGTCTGCCGCCCGCCCCGCCCTGCCCGGGGCCCCGCGCACCTTACTCTTCACCTCCATGGTGCCCAGGCAGCCGCTGCCCGCCCCGTTCCGGTGGCTGCGGTTCATGCTGAGCGCCGAGCCAGCGGCGGCCTCCTCCGGCCGGGAGCGCGGGGAACGTGGGGAGCGAGTGCCCGGCAGGCGGGCTCGGGGGCGGCTGCGGCCCGGCGCCTCCTCGCAGGCACCTGCGGAGGGGGCGGCCGGAGCTCCGAGCTCTGCGCCGAGCTGCGCTCCGCGGGGTCCTCACTCAGCGGGATCGAGAGTCGGACTGGCTGCGAGGAGGGCGGGGACGACACTCCCTCCCTCCGGGCCTCCGCGGGGACCGCGACGACGGGGAGGAGGAGGAGGAGGAGGAGCGGAGGTGACCAGCGCCGTAGCCTCACTCCCGGCAGTCTTCGGGTCGCGAGCCCGCGGGCGCGTCCCCGAGGTGGGACGAGAGCTGCGAAGCGCGCTCACCTGCAGTCTCTGGAGAAGCTCGCGCTCCGCCCACACCCAATAGGAAGCGCGCACCTGCCCCCCCGGCGCCAACCAATCGAGGCACCTTTACCCAGAGCGTGGGCGGGCCGCCTGGGCAAAGATCCCACCCACCGAGGAGTGATTGGTTGAGACTGAGAAGGAGGGGCGGGATCACCTGAAGTCGGGGGCCGCCTCTCCCGACCCAGCCAGAGAGCCGGAAGGACGCATGCGCAGGCCTGGGAGTTTCCGCCCCGGGGAGGGAGGGAGGGAAGGAGGGAGGAGGCCGGCCGGAAGCGCGAGCGCACCTGGAGAAGGGCTCGCCGGGTGGGCCTTGTGCGCACGCGCACGCGCTCTCGCGCCGGGTTGTAGGGGGCGCCGCGGAGCGCGCGCTCGCTGCCCCTTGCTTCGGAGGGTGGTTTTACGGATGCACCGCGGGGGACGCTAGGTTCCCTCCGGACCCGGCCCACCTTCCCATCCTTGCGGGGTGCCACCGCTTTCCTCGCCAACCATTTGCCACTTTTAGGCGAACGGACGCAACTCTGGGTTGCAAAAGTTTTCCCGCCCGTGTGGCAGCCGCTGCAGGACAACCTCGGCGCCCTCCGGGCTGGGTTTGGGGGAGGATTGCGCGCACCACCTTAGGTCCGTCAGGTCCTGGGACCGAGTGGGCGCCGGAGAGAAGGAAGGTGGCTCCTTCCAGGCTCGGTCTCCCCACTGCTAGCCATTTCTTGGCCATTTTGCTGTTTCCCCACCGACAGGCTCTGCTGTGTTTGTTTCCCGGAGCAACGGAGCCGTGTCCCCGAGTTACGAGAGGCCGATTCTTTTCTTCCATGCCCCAGAGTTGGAGTTCTGCCTGACGGGCCGGGGAGGGGGTCCCCTCGTGGGGATCACGTCTCCCCTTCCCCATCCTCTCCTCGCCCCCCTTTCGCACCAGGGCCACCAAGGACAAACCTCAGTGGACATGGACAGCCAAGCCGAGGCTCCTGGGTGCCAGTCTCACTTGGTGCAAACACAGAGACGCTGTTAGCTAACCACGGGAGACCAGGAGGAGAGACCTGGCGGGAACCTGCAGCCCAGCCCTCCTGGGGCTGGGATTGCTCACCAGTTTGCAGCGGTCGTGGGGGCCTGCACCCCGCATCATCTCCCTGCCAGTGTCAGCCCCCCCTCTGAGCAACTGCGCTCCTGTCGCCCTGCCCCTCTCCTGCTCAGAGCGCCTGGCAGTGTTTCGGTGTATGCGCACCTTTGGGTTCCAGGGGTAACCCACTCCACCCTCAAAGGGAAGCTCCCCGAAGGCAGGACCCGCTTCGGCTTTGCTGACTGTTGCCCCGGCGCAGTGCCTGACGCCAGCCCGTCCTCAGGTGTCTGCTGGGTGTTGGCGTTCCAGGTGTGCTCTCTATGCCGATGGTGCCCTTGCCTGGGTGTAAATCGTGAGGAAGAAGCTTGTTACCCGCCATGGGGAACAGCTGTTCAGTGACGTTTATAAGAGAACTTAAGGTTTCCTGGCCATTTGTGAGTGGAAACCCTTTTTCTGCGTGTGATAACGTTTCAAGCTTTAATAATAGGACTGCTTTCTTGGCCCTCCGTTCCAAAGAACTTAGTGTGTGACTCCTGAGCTGAGAAACAGCATATTGGACCCTCGTGGGGCAGCTTCCTGCGTAACCCTCTGATATAAGCAGGTCAGAAACTTTTTAATCTCTAGACAACTATGGAGGACCGAAAATATTTTGTGTGTGTTATGGCTTTCAGTATCTTATTAAGATTGAAACAGAGAAATGTTTAAAACACAGGAACATACAAGCACACAATCTTGGAGTCATCAGAGTGTTGGTGCCATCCCCATCATGTCCCTTCTAGAAAAGTCCACCTCTGTGACACAATGAAAATGGAGAAGGGGAGAGGTCTGAGGCTCTGCCAGGGGTTTCTCCCCACCCTGTCCCACACTTGGAGAACCTCAGACTCGAAACTGTCACAACAGTGAGGCTCTTCCGTCTCAGCTTTCTCCTTTCTCTCTGCTCTTGGCAGGCCTCGCCCTGAGAGCAGGGGTATGAGTGCTGGGTGAGTGAGCGCTGCGTGGTTTTTTATTACTGTTATCGGTACTGATGTATCAGGCCCTTTTAAAAAGGAAGTCAGTAGATGCCAACGCACCTGCGTGGGCCCTGCATTCTTGGAGGTGTCGTCATGCCTCTCTCCCCTCCCCCGGGTGTGCCATCCCTCCTGACTTGGACTTTTCTTTCTAGAAGGAAGGGCCAGGCCAGAGTTTGCTGTGAGGGCTGCGTCACCAGTGTGTTTGGGTTTGTGTAAGGGAGGAATGTGGAAAAGAGTTTGAATTTGATAAAGGGCCTGTGGAGGAGGGGAACCCTTTCATTCCTAGAGCTGGTATGCCCACAAGTTCACTCACGGGGCTTGAATTGCAGCCTTTCTCGGGGAAACTGAGAAAGACCACGGAGAAAGGTTTAGATTCCTGTTGACTGTGGGCTTGAGACTGACCCTAATCTCATTCCTGTCCGTCATCCCTCCCCACCCCCAAATCCTCAAGCTAAAGCTGATCAAGACCTGTGTATGGAACGAATCAGCTAGTCCCATGCCCGGGAGATTAGTACTCAGTGAGTTAGGCAGATAAGTAAGGTGCGGAGCCTGTGTGATGCCGTGGACATGGCAAATTACAGGCTCACAGACTAGTTACCTGGGAATGGCTATCAGCGACCATCTCTCGCCCACGTACCATCAGCCTTCCTGGCCCTTCTCCACCCTCTGAAGGAAGTTAGGGAGAGCTTTTACCCTCCTGCTCTTTCCTCCCTTTGAATACTTTGTCTTTAAACGCTACAGTCTCTTGTTGGAAAGCTACCTTGTGCAGTCAGAAGAGTTGGTAATTTTCCACAATTAGTTTTACTAATTCACATCTTGCATAATATCGTATTTCTTCCCTTCCTCTTCCACCTCTTAAGAGTGTGTTGGTGACTTTTTTTTTTCCCTGAGGAATTTCTCCTGCCAGCTCTTTTTCTCCTTGATTGCTCAAGCTGGTTTTGATGGTGTTGGTTAATAATTCTTTAAGATTTGGAGCGTATATTTATGAATCTCCGACTGCTCACCAAAGCATGTTAAGTCCCTTAGCAGAAGTGGAATGAAATCACATGATCTGTATCCTAGTTAAGAGTTTTTCTAACATATTTCCCAAGAAGCATGTGCACGTAACCAGATGTGCTGACCTTTCTCAAATTTTATAATTTAGCTAAATCATTACATTTTACCTTTTTTTAAAAAAAAAAGATTATAGTAAATTCACATATTTGATGATGCTGCACTTTCTGTGCCCCATTATTTACAATCATTGCATTTAAAAATGTTTAATTCTTATAATTTGGAGACTTAATTGCTTGAGAATTTATTTGGCCCTGGGACTAATCTAATAGGACCTTACTGTGTCCGTAGAGTCTGGTGTTCTAATGGTAAGGAGGTGTGCTGCCAATTTGAAGGCATGCAGTTTGAGTCCACCAGCTTCTCTAAGGGAGAAACATGGGTATTTTCTTCCCATGCGGTGGACTGAAAACCTGGAGGGTCAGCTCTGGGTTGGTTAAAACTCGATAATACACAACATACCAAATTTCTCTCAGGCTCAGACTTGGTTGTTCCTTTTTATTAGGTTTGAACCCTCAAAAATGAAGACTTTATTCTGTTATTTGCCACATTAAAAGATTCGTATGTATTTTAAAAAGATGGTGGGATTAGATAGATGAGTTAATTTGAAACATTATGAAAGTCAAAGGCAGTTTTGCAAAATTATGAAAAGATCAGTGTTTCGTACATTCTGGTTAATTACTATTCTAAAATTTCTAAGTCTACTTGCCTTGGGAAAATGCTATGTTTGTTTTGTTTTTTGTTTGTTTGGTTTTTTTAATAAAAATGTTTCAGATAAAAAAAAAATAGCTCCTAATACTTTACTACATTGGATGTAAGAGTTCATTGAAGGATAGTGTGAAACACAATGTACATGAACTTTGTAAGTGAACCAATATAAAATAGAATTAAAAAAAAAGATCGTTTATGAGTCTTGGAGAAGCTCAAAGTACTTTGGGTAAACCCATCTTCATGGGAGGCAGTAGGTGTCAGGCACTGGACGTGGGTCTCATCCTTGATCTGATTCAACCACAGGTTTGTTTCCTGACCTTTTTCCTCACTGGGCCTCAATTTCTCCATCGGTAAAGTGCAGACACCGGAAATGATGACATCATCATAATCTCATCCTGCTCTTAGCATTCTCTAGTCCCCCAGGGATATGGGAGATTGATTATAATTTCTACTTCACCAGGTATGAACCGAAATGAAGAGAAGAATGTTTCTCTGAGGGCCACAGACAGCCTGCAGTAATCAGCCAACACAGTCCAGTTCCGCCAAGGTGTGATGAAAATGCTGGGGGACCCACCACGTGTCAGGAACTGAGGCCTTCCCTGTGCATTTAATTTCAAGTAACTTGAAGGACATTTCTGTTTAGAGGCAAGCACATCTTGATACCTTTCTTCTGTTTTTAAACTGATAAGTGTTAACTGGAAGAGTCCTTGCTCGGCTCCTTGCTGACTAGGTGACCTTGAATTTGTTCCATTAGCCGCTCAGAGCCTGATATTCCTCCTCTATAAAACAATATGATACTTACCTCTCCAGATTGTTTGACCATCAGATGTGAAACTGCTCTGCGCACCATAAAATGAGGTACAAATATTACTAGATGTTGTTAGTATGTACTGTCAAGTAGGAACAGACTCACAGCTAACATTCCCAGTGAGCTTTCAGAGGTAATAAATCACAGAGGAGGAGATTGCCCATAATTCTTCTGTGGAGCAGCTGTTAGGTTTGAACCACCTTCCTTTGGGTTGGCAGCACAACTCTTTACTGCTATTACTGCTTTACTTCTATTAGTGATTGTTATTTAGCAAAAAAAGATACCTACCAATGTGTGGTTAAAGCATCCAGCCATTGATCTAAAAGGTCACCAATTCAAGCCACGCTGCAGGAGGAAGATGCGGCAGGAGGAAGATGCGGCAGCCTGCTTGCCTAAAGAGTTACAGCCGTGGAAACTGTGTGGGGTGTTCAGCTGTGTTCACTGAGGGCCCTGTGAGTCAGAATTAGCTTGATGGCAGTGGGTGAGAGGAAAGCCTTTGGGGAAAAATATGGAAATTTTTTTAAAAAATGTTCTTATTGTTTTTGTACAGGGAAACTTTTTAATGGACATCTAGAGACTGGAAGGCATGCTTCAGCCAGACGTCTACATTCAGGACCTGCTTCTGCCATTTATGAGCATGAACTTCATGCACTACAAACCTCCATTTCTTCTGTCAAATACAGGTAATAAGCTCTGGTGGCCTAGTGGCAAGAAGCTGTGCTGTAATCTCAAAGGTGTGTGGTTCGAGGTCACCAGTTGCTTTGCTGGAGAAAGATGGCAGTTTCTGCCCATGTAGTTAACCGCCTCTGAAAACCCGCTGGAGGGTCAGCTATGGGTCAGTTCTGATTCAACGGTACAAAACAGCAGCAACAGTTGTCCCAATTCATGTACAAAACCCTTACAATAGAACCCCAGGAAGGGCCCCAGACCCAAACCCACCCAATGCCTTCAAGTGGACTCTAGTTCCTGACGGTCCTGGGTCAGGTTTCCAAGGCTGTACCTGGAAGAGACTGCCTCAGCTTTCTCCAGAAGAGCACCTGGGAGATTTGAACTGCTGGCCTGTTGGTTGGCATCCTAACACTTAACCTACTGCACCACCAGGGTTCCTTCAGAAAGGCTAAGGATTCCAGAAATGTTGTTTAATATTGGCATGTAATGATTTTTATTACCCACTGCCGTAATGTTGTTGTTAGTTATGCTTGAATCGGCTCTGACTCCTGTTAACCCCGTGTGCAGTGGGACATGATGTTGCCTTGTCCCACTGTAGCCTCAAGCTCTTCCGTATGCCGGAGACACTATGCCCATCATATATTCTGAGTGTCTTTCAACCTAGACGGCTTGTCTTCCAGCCTGTGACTTGCAGCACTGTGACACACCAGGCATTGTGTGTGACCTTCAGCCTGTGATGCGTCAAGCACTGTGACTTCCTGCACTGTGACACGCCAGTCACTGTGATTTCTAGCCTGTGACGCTCCAGTCACTGTTCTGTTGTGATTCATGTGGTTTTCATTGGCTAATTTTGAGAATAGCTCATCAGACCTTCTTCTTAGGCTGTTTGGTTCTGGAAACTCTGCTGAAACCTGCCCACCATAGGTGACCCTGCTGGTATTTGAAATACCAGGGACTTAGCTTCCAGCTTCGTAACAACATAAGTCATCATAGTATGACAAGCTGACAGATGGGTAGCGGGCTGCCATAATAGAAGTTATTAGCTTAGTAAGTATTTAGGAAGGCTCAACTATATATGTAACACTGTGCTTGACACAGAGGAAAAGACTACAATACCTCCCTCCCCCGAAAACTCCATGAAGATAAGATTCCTGCCACTCAGCACATCTCGTTCCACATGCCTATTGATTTAGCAGACATTCCCTGAGCACCTACCAAGGATAAGACAAGGAGATAAAACAAACAAACAAACAAACAAA
>NW_006399765.1:23651545-23653954 GCF_000299155.1 Elephantulus edwardii | reverse complement strand
ACACTGGACTTGGCTATGGTGGGGGTCACATCCTGGCTCTTCCACTGACCTGTGGGAGAACTCTGGGCCTGTGTCCTCATGTCCCTTACTGCCACTCTCCTCGGGAGCAAAATGAAGATGGTAATAATACACTACTACCTACCTTCTTTGACTTATAGGTACTTCCCAGGTGCTTATTATGTGTCAGGCTCCACTCTAAGGGTTAAGGATGCAGAAGTGCTGATGATGTGACCCAAACCCTTGTCTCCATGGAGCTAACCCTCCAGTGGGCACAGAATTCAGAAAGAAATCATTCAAATGTGTTACGCGTTCAGTAGTGCCAAGAGCCAAGGGAAAGAAGAAAGCAAAGAACAAGCTTGGGTCAGAGAGGCTCAGAGGTGGAGAGGGAGAAGGGGAATGTTCGGATAGGATGCCAGAACTGTCTCTGGGAGGGTGAAGACGGGAAAGTGAGCCACATCTTTATGGGACTCGGTGAGGGGCTTCCAGGTTGGGGTTTGGAATGAGGTGGGGATTAAATTCGGTAAAACCAGCTCAGTGCCTGGCACACAGCGAGGGCTGGGGAGAAACCAACTGCTATTTTAAGCTATTACTCAGTGTTAAGGCCAGGGGATGAAAGAGGGGGCGGGAGCCAGGCGAGAGTGACTAAGTCAGTCCTGGGGTGGGGGTCTGGAGTGTTTCAGAGGTGAAGGGGCTTTGGTTGGCCTCTGCTGGGTTTGAAAAATGAGTAGGAGTTGGCTAGAGACAGTGAGGGCGGGGGAGGAAGCATTCCGGGAGGGGTACGGCTGGCACAGGAGTGGGGGTGGGGAGACAGCACGGTGTGTTCCCAGATGGAGTGGGATGTGAGTGTGTGGTAGCGAGATGCAGTCGGAGGAGATAGGAATCTGATCAGGAAGGGTCTTCTCAAGACTTGTCAGCTGGGAATGGAGAGATCAGATCTGCATTTTAATAATACGTACTGAGACAGCTGGCCCAGTGGACAGCAGATTAGAGACCCCTTCGAGGAAGGGGGTGATTAAATGCCCAAATGAGTGTCGTGTCCTGTGGGATTTATGGAGGAGGGAGAGCACCCATTTATTCATTTATTCACTTGCTTATTCAGCAAATACCTACTTAAACCCAGCTGTATGCCTGGTGCTTTCTGGATGCTAGAGAATACAGCTGGCTCTTCGCACAGAGGAGCCAGAGGTAAGAGCGTGAATCCAGTAGGCCAAGTGTGTGTCACAAATGTGATTGCTTTATGGCCCTGCCTGACAACTGAAAGGAGCGAAGTGACGGGGCGAGGAACACAGAGGACACAGGGAGCGTCTGCCCCATGTGAGGACTCGCCTCCAGCGGGTGTGGCAGTGGCTGCCTGGACCCTAGGCTCCTTGCTTGACAGGCCTCCTGTTCTCTGAGGCTGGACATTTTATGTGACTTCCTGATTTTTAAATGTTGGCAACTTATCAAACAATGCAGTGGCTGAAAGTAAATGGAACGTGTGTGTGTGTACCTGCGTTAGTGTGAGAGTGTGTGCGTGCACACGTATGTGTGTGTATCCGACTTAGGAAGGGTTCAAGGGAAAGGTTCCTGGAGGTGATTTTTTTTTTTTATTATGCAGATTCCTCCCCACTTTCCTTTATTTGCATTATGTTTCATACAATCATTTTCATCGGAGGTGACATTTAAGCTCTGTAATGGAGTTGAGTAGGCAGAGTCAAGAGGAGGTGCTGAGAATTAAAGGGGGAGAAAAACTATTGCTCCTCTGGTGATTTAATTGGCCCCTACTTATCACAAGCTTGTATATGTAATAGGGACACATTGCCCAGTCCTCACCTCCTACAGTTCCTGAAAGTGGTATGTATGAGTCCATTGTTCCAGCGATGGTGTCAATCCATGTCATGGAGAAGCTCCTTGTCGTCTGACATACTGTGGACATGTTGCAAGCAGGGACGGGTCCTTGGAGAGGGACATCATGCTTGGGAGGGTGGAGGGACAGAGCAGGAGAGGAAGACCCTCAATGAGATGGACTGATTCAGTGACTGGGATAATGGGAGGTGGGTGTGTCAGAGACAATAAGATTTGCACAGGATAGAGCGGGGTTTAGGGCTACTGTACATCGGGTTGCTATGAGTCACAGGTGACTCAACAGTGTATAACAACAACAACAACATGGTGGCAAGCATGATGTAATTTTCAACTGATCTTTCAGTACTCTATTGCTATCTGTAAGGTTTCATTGGCTATTTTTTTTTAATTATTTTGTGTGTGTGTGCCGTCAAATCGGATCTGATTGGTACAAGGAGGAGATTGCATCTCCTTCTCCAGCAGAGCATCTGGTGGATTTGAACTGTGTACCTATGAGGTTGCCTTTGAGCTGTGGTGCTGGAGAAGAGTATTGAATATACCATGGACTGCCAAGAAAACAAACAG
>NW_006399765.1:23644741-23649625 GCF_000299155.1 Elephantulus edwardii | reverse complement strand
GCTGATGTGCTGTTCTAAAAACAATACAGTGACTCCTGGTGGCAAACCCAATAAAACCAGAGTAATCTGGGGAAAGGTAACTCGTGCGCACGGAAACAGTGGCATGGTTCGGGCCAAATTTCGGAGCAACCTTCCTGCTAAGGCCATCGGACACAGAATCCGTGTAATGCTGTATCCCTCAAGGATTTAAACTTATTGAAAAGCAAATAAAATTATGGATTTGTAAAAAAAATAATTCTACCATCAGAGCAACGCACAACCCACCACACTGTGACAAACAGGCACATGGGTGATGGCTAACCGAGGTGCCCAGTGCAGGAAAGTGGCAAGAACAGAGGCTTGGGGTCAAGGTTGACCAACTTGGAGCAGAGGTAGAAGGGTGCATGCCAGATAAATTCAAAGACACAGGAAGATTTGGGAGGTGACCCTCCAACAGGGATATTGATGCTGTTTTATAGAGCTCATTGAACCTGGATCTTTGGGCTCCAATACTTTATTTATAGGTTGGGGAGTTCCAAAGGTGGGACTGATGATGTAAGTCAGCCTGTGTATTTATTAAATGTGCGGTGTCCCAGACTCCCCTCTGTGATCCACTTTCCTTATGTCTGGAGTGGGGCCCCGGGAACCAGTGATTTAAACTATCTCTCCTCTGTTGATTGCTACCCTCAAGCAAGTTGGGGAAATACTGAAGTAGCCATCCAGGGGTCATCTGAGGTTTTGGACCTGGGAATCAGAAGCTTTGCAGATTGTGAAAACAAAGTGGCAGGTGTGGGGGCAGCAGTGTCTGGCCACTAACAACTTCACAGAGGAAAGAATTACCATCAACAACAGCGTGAGCAGCACAAAGCCGGCTCCTGTGAGGTCAGGCATGTCCCCGGGCTCCTAAACCATACCTTCTAACAATCCCAGCACCAACTCTCCTCCCCCTGGTACTCACTACTTCTCTTCTGGGTTTCATAATCTGTTGCAATTACCACACAGAACTCACAGACCATACTTATGATTATGAAGTTTATTAGGGAAAGAACAGGTTACAATTTAGGTACAGGAACACTCGAGATACAGTTTATCAGGACAGGCCTTCCGAAGTGTGATTACAGACAGGCTCCTCTCAGCCATAGGCAGGTGCTACAAAAGTCCTTTAGTTCTGCCAGTGACGGACCACCCCTACTCTGCCAGTAATCCCAGGCCCAGCGAGGCTTAGCTCAAGCTTCGTGGGTCAGCTGACCTAGATTCCCCAGCAAGTGTCCAAAGTTACCCATGTTACCACCAGTACCCAACCTTCTGACTTCATGGGCTAGAAAGAAGTCAAAGTGCTGTCTCACACCTGTCTCTGATTCTCTGCCACCTGTGTTGCCACCTCTACTGCCAACAAGGAAACTGCTGCCATCTCTCCTTCTCTCTTATTTATTTTGCACAAAGATCTCAAGTTGAAAGGCTACTCTGGTCCTTTTCTTCCTGGTAAAATACCAATTGCCATGTTAACATCACTTTATATTGATGGTTCCCTGAAAGATGCCATTTACCTTAGTTACATCACTAGCCAGCTGTCTGAACCCTTTGGTAGGCCACAGACACCTCACATTTATTTAGTTCTACCTAATATTCAGAATCAATGTACCACAAAAGAATTTTTCCATGCTGAAGCATTTCAGGAAGTAGCACATGATCAAGACTCAGTGATACTAAAGCTGCACTGAAGGCATTGCTAACAAATGAGGTTCCAGGAATGAATGGAATACTAACTGAAGTGTTTCAGTAAATAGATGCAGCTCTGCCTGTGTTCAGTCATCTGTGCCAAGAGATTTGAAAGACAGCCACCTGGTCAATTGACTGGAAGAGATCCGTATATATGCACATTAAAAAAAAAAGAGAGATGATCCAAATAATCTTTTTGGATACAAAAGTTGTCAAACAATATTGTGTTGAAAAGTATTAAAAGAACAGATGGAGGTGGCTGTGGGCCTCTGGGATCGCTGGAGGATCTCAAGGTAGCTGGGCAAAAACTTACACAGAAAGCCATTGACTGGATAGCTTTTGGGGAGATCATACCCCCAAAACCAGAAGGCTGTTGCTAAACTCTCTGAAATTCTGAAATGAGGTTCTCACCTCCAGGTTGGCTGTTCTACCAGAACAGGTATTAAGCGGGCTGACTGCAAGGCCAGTGTGGCCAAGGCTGGTCTACTGGACGAATTGGAGAAGACACTTAAGGCCCCGAAGGCTCCCGTGCTGAGGGGTAAGTATACTGTCCTGGTAGTTGTAGAAGAAAAAGAAGACGTGAAGAGTTGGGCTGAGTTTTTGTCCCTCTCAAAGACCAGGACTAACGAGTACAAGAAACATCTGGAGAAGATGATGAACATTATTTCATTTCAACAGATGACCACTGGGGACTTGAATGAAGCTTTCCTGGAAACCAAATTAGATAAGACCAAGTGTCCCTACTGGCCTCACCAGCCTATTGAAAATTTATGAAAATGGGTCTAAGTGGGAGCTTTGGCCCTGCTATGGCAAACTTGGAACATTAAAAATAAGAGTAATCACTGGAGGGAGCTCTGGTGGCCTAGTGGCAAGAAGCTGCACTGCAATCCCAGAGGCACGTGCTTCGAATCCACCAGATGCTCTGCTGGAGAAGGAGGGGTAATCTCCCCCTGTCCCAGTCAGATCAGATTTGATGGTACACACACACACACACACACACACACACACACACACACACGAGTAATCATTGGGAGTGGGGAGAACCCCACAAAGATGAAAGAATATATCAACAGGGCACTATCAGAAACTCAAATTGGATTGAAAAGAGGTCCTGGAATAAAGGATATAATTGTGGATGTTGGATGTTGGCTAAAAGCAGAGAATATCAGAAGGATGTTTACTTCTTTTGTTGACTATGAAAAGGCATTTTACTATGTGAATAATAATAAATTATGGATAACCTGAAGAAGAATTGGAATTCCAGCGCATTTAATTATGTGTCTTTGGAACTTGTCCATAGGTAGACCAAGGAGAAATCATTTTAACAGAACAAGGGCATATTGGTTTAAAATCAGGAAAGGTGTGCCTCAAGATTGTATCCTTTCACCATACATATTCACTTTGAAAGACTGGAATATACAGAGAAGAATGTGACATCAGGATTGGAGGAAGAGTCATCAACAACCTGCATTGTACAGATGACACAGCCTTATTTATGGAAAGTGAAGTACTTCCTGATGAAACTAAAAAGCTATAGCCTTCAATGTAGATTGCACTGTAACACCAAGAAAGCAAAAATGCTCACAACTGGGCCAACAGGCAGCATCTTGATAAATGGAGAAAAGACTGAAGTTGTCAATGATTTCATTTGACTTGGATCTATAATCAACACAGCTGGTAGCGGCAGTCAAGAAATCCCAAGATATATTACACTGGGTCAAGCTTTAAAGTGCCAACATGCAAGCGTGCAATTTTGTGTGTGTGTGTGTGTGTGTGTGTGTGTGTGTGTACCGTCAAATCAGATCTGACTGGTACAGGAGGAGATTGTCCCTCCTTTTCCCGGCAGAGCATCTGGTGGATTCGAACCGTGTGCCTCTGGGATTGTAGTTGCAGCTCCTTGCCACTAGGCCACCAGAGCTCCCCTGCAAGGGTGCAATTTTAAAGACTAAAGTGTGTCTACCTGGTCGAAGCAATGATATTATTAGTTGCTTTTTATGCATATGAAAGTTAGACAAAGAGTAAGGAAATCTGAAGAAGAATGGATGCCTCTGAATTATGGTATTAGAGAAGTGTACTGAATTGACTATGGATTTCAAAGAAAGCAGGTCTGTCTGAGAGAAAGTGCAGCCAGGGTGCTCCTTCATGAAAAGGATGATGAAATTTCATCTCATAAAAAACATTATGCTTGGAATGAATGGAAATCCAAAGTCTTTGTAAACTTTCATGAAAATCAATTTAAAATAAGAAAAATAAACAAACGAATAAAAAACCCCATTATGCTTGGAAAAGTGGAGGGTCAATGAAGGAGAGGAAGTCCCTGAACGGGATGGACTAACACAGTGACCGTGGCAATGGCGTGAGCATTGTGATTGTGAGATGGTGCGGATCGGGCAAGCTTTCAATCTGTTTTTGACAGTGTTGCTGTGAGGTGGAGATGACTCAGTGGACATCAACCGCATGGTACTCACATGGTGAAATGAACAGAAACAGCGGCCTAGAAAAAATAGTGTCAGATAAGCCGCTGCAGCACCTAGACAGACTGGAGAAAAGAGAGCTTGCAGTTAGAAAGGTCAGGAAAGATGCTGAAGTCTAGGCATGTGTCTGTGGAAGTCTGGACTTAGGTTGTGTGAGGGGACGACCTGAAAGGATACTAACAGATAATAAAAGTCATCATATAATGGTAACTGTAGTGCTGTAAGAGCTCCCATGGCCTAATCAGAAGGAGTCGTGCTGCCAAACTAGAAGTGTGCTGTTTGTATCCACCAGCTGCTCTGTGAGAGAAAAAAAAACAAGGGCAATCTCCTCCTGTGTGATTTACAGACTCTGAAAACCCACTGGAGGGTCCGCTTTGAGTGGGTTCTGACTCAGCGGCACGTAATGATAACAACATGTTATTGTTGTGGGTGTTCTCACAGAGGAGATTGCCCATAGAGCAGCTGGTGGATTAGAACTCAATGCCTTCAACTGATTGCTCAGTGGATTGCAGTGCAGCTTCTTACCCGGAGGCCACCAGAGCCCTCTCATAACAACCTAGTGCTGTACATTCTCCTATCCTTGAGATGAACTCATATTCTTATTCTACAAAGGAAGAATGAGAAGTTTAGAGAGGTGAGAGATCCTGCTTAGGTGAGAGGTCCCATTAGGGCAGTCAGACCTTGGCAAGAGGGCAGAGCTAAGGGGAGCTCT
>NW_006399765.1:23638607-23644321 GCF_000299155.1 Elephantulus edwardii | reverse complement strand
GGTACACTCACACAAAATAATAAAATTAAAAAAAAAAAAGAGGGCAGAGCTACAGGCAGGAGAAGGAATAGGAACAGAACAGTGCTTGGTGCATGGACTTTAGGGTCATACTTGAGTTCAAGTCCTGGTTCTGCCACTGGACTTCTCTGAGACTCAGTTCTCTCATCTGTAAACAATGAGTAAAGGGTTTGTCATGAGATAATGTTTGTAAAGGGTTTGCCACAGTTGCTTGTACATAGTAAGCTCTTAATAACATGCTGTTATGATTCATGAGCTTTAGGTATTAAGAGTCAGAGAAGGCGTGATTAGGAAAGCAAGACAACACCTTGAACATCCACCCAGGGGAGAGTGGCTGCTACTGTCCCCCTTGAGTTAGATGCCACCAAGAAGAGGAGGAAGCTGAGGACAGAGAGAGGGCTACAGGGTTGGTTGAAAAGCTCTTTGTCAGGGAGCTCTGGTGGCATAGTGGAAAGACTCTGCACTGCAATCCCAGAGGTACACTGTTCAAATCCACCAGATGCTCTGCTGGAGAAGGAGGGGGCAATCTCCTCTTGTACCAGTCAGATCTGATTTGACGGTACACGTAAAAATAATACAATAAAAAGAAAAAAAAAGACAAAAAAAAAAAAGAGAAAAGCTCTTTGTCGGACACAGCAGAAACTCTCAATATTTGCGCTTGTGAACAATCAGAAACATTTATCAGGGACTCTGGGAGAATAGTGCTGTAGAGTGGTAGGAGCAAACAGCATAATAAGAAGAAGAGGAAGGAAAAAGAAGGTGGATTGCAAGCAAAGTAGGTGGTGAGGGCATGAGGACCCCGGCAACAAAGGCAAAGAATGACTGGATGCTGGAGACAACCACAAAGAAGAGCGGCCAAAGGCTGTTGAATGTCACCACGTGTGCGTACTCTTCTAAGGGTCCATCACATACAGTCTCTTCCTCTCCTTTTTGAAAGTGATTAATTCGTCTCAGTTTATAGCTGTAAAAGTCCTACATCCTGGAAAGCTCTTCAGTCCTTGGCAAAGCCCATTTTATCTTCATGAAAACATAGGGACCATTATCACCCCTATTTTCTGGCTAAGGAAACTGAGGCACAAAAAATGGAACCTTTCCCAGAGTTACCCAGGTTAAGTGGCAGTGCTGGTCTTCGGACTTGAGCAGGCAGATTCATGAACCCATGCTCTCTACACTGCTTTTCACCGAGCAAGGTAATTGAAATTACTGGTTTAAAAATGTATCCTCCTATAAGAAAGTAATACCATTCTGTTTGGGAACAGAAAGCATACCTGTGCGTCTCAACACCCCTGCCCCTTCCTAAGACAACCCTACAGGTAAAAAGTCAGTTAGGAGTCGGGTTGCAAGGCTAGTTACCTTCTAGGAGCCTTCTAGAAACATGATGCCCTCCAAGAGATCTGCCTCACAGCCCTAGTATCTGATCAGAATTCCTCCTGGGATCTTTCAAGGAGGAGGGAGAGTGGTTAACTGTGGAGAGACATTTCAAAAGTGAAAATAAATCAACAAACAGCTCAACTTGCTAACGTGGATCCAAGGACTTAGACTTATCAAGTTCAACATTATGGAAGGGAGAACAAAATAGTTTCTAGAAACCTTTTCTCCCTCAGGGGATATTCAAGAACTCAACGTATTTTTTTTAAAGTTATTTTTTAAAGAAATGCCAGGTTTATGTAAAATGATCCCAATGATAAAAGAGCTGGAGAACAACAACAAAGCTTGCCAAAAGCCGAATGTCTACAATTTGTGCTCTTGGGAAATAGGAAGGAGAGTAAGGGGCGCGAACAAAGGGCATGCAAGGCTGATGGTCGGGAGCAAAGCTGGGGAGCCTGGTTCAAATCCCGGCTCCACCTTCGCTGAACTGGGTGAGTGGGCACAGAAACACCAGCTCCTGATCCCCGTCTCTAAAATGAGACCCCGAGAGTAACTGCATCTGAGAATTATTTTCAGAATTCCACCAAATTATACCTGGCACACTTAACACTAAAGTTTTAGTGGCCACATGTGTGATGATTGTATCAAGCTGTTAACTGAACGTCAGCAGTTTGAATCCACAGGATGCTTTGTGGGAGATACAGGAGCAAGTCTCCTCCTTTAAAGATTAACGACCCTGGAAACCCATCAGCGGGACTCCAGGAGTCGGAACCTGGTCAGCCGCTGTGGGCCTTGCTTTGGTCACTTGATAGAGTTCCTGGAGTATTGGATGGATGCCTGTTGTTTTTATGGGAATGCTAGTGGCACAGCAGTTAAAGAATTTGACTGCTAACCAAAAGATCAGTGGTTCAAACCCATGGGGTTTTGTAAGAGAGAACACTGTGGCAGTCTCTTACATAAAGATTTACAGGAACCTCATGGGCGCTTCTGTCTGAGCTCTGGGGTAGTTATAAGTTGGAATTTATGCAATGGCAGTGAGTTTGTTTGTTTATTCCTTTTTTAAAAATTTTTTTAATTTTTAAATTTTTTAAATTTTATTATTTTTGTGTGCATGTACCGTCAAATCAGATCTGACTGGTACAGGAGGAGATCGTACCTCCTTCCCCGGCAAAGCATCTGGTGGATTTGAACCATTCGCCTCTGGGATTGTAGTTGCAACTCTTTGCCACCAGGCCACCAGAGCTCCCCTGTTTGTTTATTCTTTTGTCATATTTGCATTATTTCTCTGGAGTGATAGGTACATCTCTTTTCTGAACATCAAGAGTTAACTTCAGCCCTCGTGACTTGATTTTCAAATAATACGTAGCATCTAAGAGCAAGATCATTCTCTCCTATAACCATAGTCCAAATAAGCAGGAAAGTGTGTTTATGTGTGAACAATGATTGCATGCATAGTTCGCTGACTTTAACCATATTCTTCATGTTACACAACCATTATCTTTGACCTGTTCGGGATTATTCCAACACCATTGACAGAAACTTAGTGCCCTCTCTCTAATCATGAACTCTTCCTTTTCTCCCTTTGCCTGCCCCACTGACCTTTGGTAAGCTTCATCAGTCAGCAGTGAGGTTTGCGGGATGGGTTATTAGTAGAGGCCCCTGGACGGCACAGTTTGTGCTTCTCCACTACGCTGTTGGTGCTTTGAACCTACACAGCGACTCCCTAGCGGGAAGCCCTAGCAGGCTGTTTCCATAGAGATGACAACTACAGCAACTCTCTGGAGCAGCTCTCCCGTGGAACGCATGGGGTTGCCGTGAGGTGGAATTGACTCAGTGGCAGTGGGATGGTTCTGAGAGTCTGTGGGTGGTGTGAAAGGGTTAACGTGATCAGCCGGTAACCAGAAGGTTGGCAGGTCAAGCCTACTCAGATGTGCTTCTGAAGAAAGGCCTGGCGTGTGGAAACTGGGACACAGCTGTCCTCTGACACACATTAGGCTGCTACAAGTCAGCATCAATTCAACAACAGCTGGTGGTTTGGGCTTGGGTTTTGGTTGTTAGTCAGGCAGTGGAGGGAAGCAGCAGAGAGGTCAGGGTACCACTGATTTAGCCTCAGCTGTTCAGATAACACACACTCTGCACCCCTTAGGGTTTCCACTGGGATCTGTAACCGGAAAGGGCCCCATGTTAGTGTTTACGGAAAGCTCCCTCTGTGTTAGGCCTGAGCGAAATGTTCTGCACACATTCTGACACGTTACCCTCCCATCGGCACTGCTACTATTAATATGATTCCATTTTATAGATGTGGGGACTGAAACTGGTGAGGGGAGCAGATCAGAATCACTGGCTATTGTTACTACGCACCATGGAGTTGGATCTGACTTATAACTGACCCTCCAGTGGGTTTTTAGAGGCAGCTTATTACATAGGATGAGATTGTCCCATCTTTTTCCCTCTGAGTAGCTGATCTCCCAGAGCTCCCTCAGGAGCTGTTTCATAGTTGTTCTTGTTGAACTGAGTATGACTCATAGCGACCCTATGAACAACAAGCCTGGACCCTGTCCTATCCTGTGCCATCTTCATGGTCTTTGACACACTTGGAGCCCATCGCTGTTAGAGAGATGCCAATCAAAACAATGGTGAGCTATCATCTCACCCTATAGCAACAATAGCAAAGTTCAACAGGACAACAGGTAACAAATGCTGGTGAGGATGTGGAGGGATTGGAACTGTCATTCACTGCTGGTGAGAATGTAAAATAGTGCAAACCAATAGAAAAGGCAGTTTGTTGTTTCCTCAAAAAGTTGAGAATAGAAATACCATTTGATCCAGTTATTCTACTACTGGAAATATACCCTAAAGAAATAAGCTGTGACAGAAGAGATGTTTATCACTTCACATTTGTGTTTATCATAGCATCATCCACAATAGCAATGAGATGGAAACAACCCAAGTGCCCATCAGCAAACGAATGAATAGAGCAACTGTGGTTTATTCACACAATGGAATATTACTTGGCACTGAAAAACAATGAGGAACTTGTATTAACACTCCACGACATGAGTGAGTCTAGAGGATATTATGCTGAGTGAAAAATCTCAGTCACAAAAGGGAAAAATACTGTATAAAAGCCACTGGTCTAAAAATAGAATGGTTGTGGAGTGGTGGTGAGGAAAGTAGAACTGAACAGAATATTAGGGTAAACGAGGGGAAGTAAACAGATGATCACACATTGTGTGTATTGTGGAGCAGGTTATGCATGACTGATTGGAGAAAAAAGGCTAAGGAAAGGTTTATACACAGAAGCAAACAATTGTGGTGGGTTCACAGGGATGGGAGGGGAAGGAGAGGTGAGGCAAAGACTAGTGGCTGGATGGTTAGGTTGGAGGAAAAGGCAAGGGGCAGCAGAGATTTGGTAAGATGTAAGAGGCATTATTGATCAAATGTTAGAAAACAAAATGTATATGAATGATTGGATGAAAACCCTTTTTTTTAAAAAAAAAAAAAAGAGGGGAGCATAAAAACTTTGCACAAAAATTTACAGAGAAGAAGGGGGAGTCTGGATTAGGACCAAGATCTGTTCTAACTCTTTTTTTCAATTTCTTCTGCTACACAGCTTTGCTGGGAAACAAACGAACGAACAAACATCAGATGTGACTTTTCAGACTCCAGGTTTTCCGAAGTGCGAAAATCTACTTGTTTCTGGAGAGTGGAAGCTTTTAAAATGGAGCAAGAAGTGTCTGGCAGCCTTCTTGACTGGTGAGTTTGTGCTTAAGTTAAGAGACAAACACTTCAGACGCAAGGTGTTTAGACACACTTGAAGAGTTTCAGAGCAGGCTTGAAGAACCTGGGGCTTAAGGCTGCTGACTCCTGCCTGCTCCCTGATGTCATCACCCTGAGATACGTGTATCCCAAAGCCTCTGCTTAACCCAAATCCTGTCATCGTGGAGTGGAGTCCAGTTCATAGGAACCTTCTAGCACAGAGCAGAACCGCCCACAGGGTTTCCAGGACTGGCATCTTCACAGCTGATGCTCATATCTTTCGTCTCAGGGGCAGCTACAGTCTAACCACTCTGCCTTTTCTACTTAAAATAGGGAATATATCTCTCTATAGATTCTCTCCCTTCCCCTCCTCCCTCCCTCCCTCCCTCCCTCTCCCTCCCCCTCCTTGTTTCTTGCTCCTCATAGGGCAATTCAATGAGACTAGCACTCTCTCTAACTTCATATGATTTTTTAAAATTAATTTTAATGAACATTTACAGAGATTTTGGATTTCCACTCATTCATTGTTGCACTTTTCTCCCTGACCACCCCTCCCCGCCAGTTTGCTC
>NW_006399765.1:23631580-23638155 GCF_000299155.1 Elephantulus edwardii | reverse complement strand
GGTGGTGGTTATGGTCTCTTTGGGGTATATTCCCAGTAGTGGAATTGCTGGGTCAAATGGTATCTCTATTTACAACTTTTTGAGAAAGTGCCATACCGCCTTCCACAGTGGTTGCACCATTTTACACTCCCACCAACAGTGAATAAGTGTTCTAGTTTCTTCACAACCTCACCAGCATTTGATGTTTGCTGTTTTGTTAAATTTTGCTCTTCTGACTGGGGTGAGATGATATCTCATAGTTGTTTTGTAACTTCATGTGATTTTTAAAAAATCTTAAGTGTTGAATGTTGCTTTTTTTACTTGTATATATCCCCTGCTGGTACTGTTGTTTTCTGCTGGTCAGTTCTGTGACTCCAGCTCCATCTCTAAAATCAGAATCCACACACCCACTGCTTTCAGATCCAGTCCAGTCCAGCAAGGCTCCATAACATTTCCAAGGCTATAAATCTTTATGGGAGGAGACAATAAAAATGTGCTACCAAAAAAAAAGGATTAGAAAAGACACATAAAACACATTCCCCAAACGTTTGTTATAGGATCCAATAGGCTGTGTGTCTGTGGAGTAGCTTTGTGCGTGAGGGAATAATTACAGTGCAGTTTGATAAACACTGGTAGGTAGAAGGCCCTAAGGACAGGAACAGAAATGGCTTCACAATAACTCTCCAAGGGTTTACTCATATTCGTGGTAGGAAGAATCTTAAAAATCAGAATCTGGAGGCCCAAGTTTCCACACTTGTCATGTAGTCCACTTCTGGGCGTAGGTGAAGTGTGAGGCGCCAGTGCACCTGACCTTGAGGAATGCTCCACAAATCTGTGTTTATCAAGTTCTCCTGGTAGTTCAAGAACTCCAACTCCTTAGATCTATACAGATTTACCACACAGTGCATGCTGCAGATTAGGACTTTTAAAAAGAACTTTAATTACCTAAGTGAAATGTTTCTGGGAAGAAACTCCTAAGTTGCTTATTGTGCAAATACAATTACAGCAGTGCTTACGTCTTTGGTAATTTTTTCACAAACTTTACTTGGTTCACTCACTACATCAGTCATGCTCCCACTTGACCACTTCTATTCTTTTTCTCAGTTGTGTAGATTCTTGGGGTAGAGATGGACTGTGACTTACTTAGGCAGTCCCATGATGGTGAATAATTAGGTCTTGATTACTCATGGTGCTACGGTGCACAACCTGAGCTTCTGTCCTGTGTGCTCGTGTGAATTTCTGTGGGAGAAACTCCAGTAGTAGAATCCTGAGGTCAGTGGGACGCACATTTTCAGTTTTGTAGTTAGTGTCAAGATTGTTTCCCTAGGGGAGCTCTGGTGGCCTAGTGGCAAGAAGCTGCACTGCAATCCCAGAGATGCGTGGTTCGAATCCACCCAATGCTCTGCCGAAGAAGGAGGGGCCATCTCCTCCTGTACCAATCAGATCTGATTTGACAGGACACACAGGCACACAGAAACACACACACACACACACACACACACACACACACACACACAAGAAATTTTTTTAAAAAAGAGTATAATTTAAAAAAAATAAAAAAGCAGGGGCCATATCTTTCCCATTCTTGAAAAGAAAAACCTTTTTTTTTTTTAAAAAAAAAAAGATTGTGTCCCTGAAAGAGGGTACCGATCAAGATCAGATTTTAGAGGTAGAAATTCACTGTTGAACCACCTCGCAGCTTTCAGCTCAAGAAACTAAACATGGAAGAATTTGGTGAAAATCACACAATGTGCTTGAGGCAGAGCCAACAACACAAACTCCTCACTCCATCCAGTGAGATGCTGATTTTTTTTTTTTTTACATAAATTAACCCATTTATTACAGGCTAGAGATGCTTCAAAAGGGGGAACTTCTACTGGTCTTTCAGTTCCTCCAGTCTTCTGATGGCTGACTTCACCGTGACGGCCGAGGTGGTGTTGTAGGTCCAGGTGCCACCAGCTACTGTCTTCATGCAAGAACCACACTGCCAGATGCCCACAGCTCTTCTCTTCATTTTGGTTTTGCCGCAGAAGGAGCAAGTGTACTTGGCATGCTGGCTGACTTCAATTTTCTTTACCATCTTCCTGAGCGAGGCACCATAACGGGTCCCGTATTTACCCACGATGCCGACTTTCTTGGTGTGTTTGGCCATTGCGCCGCAAACAAACACCAAACCCATGATGCTGATGTTTTTATCAAACTACTAAAAATCTTCTGGCTGTTTATCTTGTGTAGCCAAGTGTGAAGACTTGAGTGACAATGACATTGCTGCCAAGTTTGAATGTCATTCCTTAAGGCTGCGTCTTCAGTTCTTTAAGAAAGGGACTGTGCTTTGGATGCCCCTTGGAGAGCAACGTCCGACTCTCCTATGACTCAAACCCACTGTCATCTAGAGGGACAGCCTCGTGTAGTGAGTGCAGCGCTGGCTTTGCTCTGGATTGCAGAGTTTGAAAGCATCGGAGTTTGGGTTGAGGAATCCAACAGAGGGCACTGTGTGAACTGGACGCGGGGCTTCACAGAGAGGAACATTAGCTAAGAAACCACGAGGGTGCTAATTTATTCCTTGAATTTACTTTTCATTGAAGCCAGAATCATCTCTTCTCATTGTTGGTGCCGATATTCTAATGTTCCAGCAGAGGTTATTTAAGGGGACAAGAAGTGGCCACATACCAAAATTCCACAGACACTCCCTCACGGTTATCTAGAGCTTCAAACCAGTTCATTCCAGTTTGACCACCTGCTGAGAATCCGCATTTCCTTGCCAGATGTACTGAATGAGAATGTACATTTTAGCAGGATCACCAGGTGATTCTTTTGTGCATATTCGCTGCTCATAGTGACCCTGGAGACACCAGAATGAAGCTCTGCAGGTCCTGCCCGAGGCTTGTGAACGTGACTGTGCTTGGACCCCTTGTCACAGCCCCGTGTCAGTCCACTTCATGGAGGGTCTTCCTCTTTTTTCTCAATGACCTTCTCCAGGGACTGTCCCCTCCTAATAACAGGCCCAAAATATGTGAGATAAAGTTTCATCATCTCTGCTTCCAAGGGGCACTATGGCTGCATTTCTTTCAAGACAGATTTGTTTATTCTCCTGGTAGTCTGTGGATTAGCCAGTATTCTCCAATACTACGATTCAAAGGAATCAGTTCTTAGATTTTCCTTATCCCTTGTCCTATATTCACATGCAGGTGAATGAAAATAGCATGTCCTGAGTCAGTCCCACCTTAGTTCTCAAAGTGACACCCTTGCTCTTGAGCATTTTAAAGAGATTCTTGGCTACAGATTTGCCCAATGATAATACATCATTTGATTTCTTGATTACTTCTTCCATGGATGTTTGTGGATCCAGGAAAAATTAAATTCTTGGCAACTTCAGTCTTTTTTCCATTTAGCATTATTTTGTTCATTGGTCCAGTTCTTTATGTTCAGGTCTAATCCATCTTTTCACCCCTAATGTTTTAGAATAGTTTATTTGGTGCGGAGTGTTAGAGTGATTACAAAAAGAGACAAGGTCAGAGAGCCCAGCAATACTGACAAGAGTGGGTCGATGGCAGCCTGGACTGGGAGTAGTGGGAATTGGAAGAAGGTATCATCTTTGAAGGAGGAGTTGGCAAGAGTTCGTGATTGTTTTACAACACAAGGTAAAGGATATCATGCTAACATTTATTGAATATCTAATCCATCTTTGATCTTCACTAAGTGCTTCAAGTCCTCTTCATTTTCAGCAAGTACAAGTGTGTCATCTGCATAAAGCAGGTTGTTGAGGGTCTTTCTCCAGTCTTTTTTTTTTTTTATTTTGTGTATGTGTGTCTGTGTACCGTCAGATCAGATCTGACTGGTACAGGAGGAGATTTTCCCTCCTTTCCCGGCAGAGCATCTGGTGGATTTGAACCATGAGTCTCTGGGATTGCAGTGTAGCTTCTTGCCACTAGGCCACCAGAGCTCCCCTTCTTTCTCCAGTCTTGATGCCACATTCTTCTTCATCTGACCAGTTTATCAGTTAAATAGGTGCGGTTAGAGGATATAACCCTGATGCACATCTTTATGATTTTAAACCGTTCACCCTTCCCTTGTTCTCTTAGAAAGGCTCAGCAGCATATATACTAAGTTATATACATGGTATATGTTGTTGTTGTGTGTCATCAAGTGTGAACTAACCCCCAGCCGATCTTCCAGTGGTTTTTAGAGGCAGGCAGTTGAAGGAGATTGCCCATCCTTCTCCTTCTGAACAGCTAGTGCATTGAATCCACATGCCTTCAGGATTTCAGTAGAGCCTCTTATCACTAGGTACCAGAATACCACTGCTTTGCTTTAATCTCTCTCTGAACTTCTCTTAAATATCATCATTTGTTTTGTTCGTTATCTTCTGCTTAATGTATCTCAGTGAATGGTCTCTCTCTCTCTCTCTCTCTTTCTCCCTCTGGCCATCCAGAACCATAACTTAATTTTGAATCTCTGTCTCCTCACAGCCAGGTAGCTGCCTCATTCAAATAAGTCTCATACTCTGTGGTCCCTCCCTGTCTCTGCTCAGCATCTGTGGGTCAGTTCTTTACTACCTCTGCTGGCACTAAAGCCACATTCAGGTAAGTCTCCCAAATTCCTGACCTGAGCTCCAGCCAGAGCTCAGGACCCACCTCTCTGGGAGCAGAGGCAGTTGGGAGCCCATCCCTCCACTCCCTCAGCCCAACCCTTAGTGCTCTCAGGGCCTGGGCTCAGCCTCCGCCTTTGGTTGTCGGAAGAACAGCTGCTATTGGTGGAGAATTGATGGAATGAAACTCAGGCCTTTACAGGCATTGATGTAATTTCATTCTCATCTCAGGTGCTGGAGATAGGAGCTATGAGTCAGAAGCAACTCAATGAAGACTAACAATAGTAACATTTCCATGTGTGTAAACCGAGACCCAGAAGACTGCACTGTCTGGCTTAAAGTCCCACAACCAGGAACTGGTGCCATCGGGAGTTAAAGCCTGATGTGTCTCCAAGGAGGAAGCTCTTGGGGTATATAGTCTGGAGAATTACAACCCTCTGAAACTTTGAACCCACCAGCTGCTCTTCGTGAGAAAGATAGGCATTGTCCTTTTGTCCAATTTTTAGCCTCAGGGACCTGATGGAGGATCAGCTGTGAGCTGGAACTGACTGGATGACAACGGGGGGTTTTAAATTTTTTTTAAGTTTTATTATTTTTTTGTGTGTGTACCATCAAATCTGATCTGACAGGTACAGGAGGAGATTGTCCCTTCTTCTCCAGCAGAGCACCTGGTGGATTTGAACCGCATGCCTCTGGGATTGCAGTGCAGCTTCTTGCCACCTGGCCACCAGAGCTCCCTGACAATGGGGTTTTGAGAGTGCCTTCAGGAGGCCCCGACTTGCAGGATCAGCACATAACATCTCAGGCCGCTCTGAGCCGTAGTCTGCTGGGAGTTGCAGTTAATACAAAGGCCATGCCTCTGACAGTTTGAGTCATCATCAGCTCCAGAGAGGTAATGTGGGCATTCTGCTCTTGTGTGAGTTATAGCCGCAGAAACCCAACGGTGGGTCAGCTTTGCGTTGGTTCTGACTTGAGAGCAATGAATGTGAGTGAACCAAAAGGTTGACAGTTCGAATCTCCCAGCTGCTCTACTGGAGAAAGACGGGGCAGTCTCCTCCCACAAAGACTTACCTCCTTGGACACCCAATGGAGGGTCATTCTGAGTTAGAACTTTCTCAGTGGTGGCGGTGGCGTAGCGTGTTATGTGCTGGACTGCTAGCCTGTTGGTTAGCTGTTCTAATCCATCAGCAGTTCTTCAGGAGAAAGGTGGTCAGTCTCTTTCTGTAGAAGAGTCTGAGCCTTGGAAACCCAATGGGAGATTGCCATGAGTCGGAATATTTCTGTAAGATGCCAGAATGTTACAGCAGTTAAAACACTTGACTGCTAATGTAAAGATTGGTGGTTCAAACCCACCCGTTGCTCCAGGCGAGGCTAGCATAGCAATCTACTTCTGTGCAGAATACAGCAGAGGAATGTCCCTGGGGAAGGTCTTCTCTGCCCTTTGAGATCCTTGTGAGTAGACTCTGGGTGCCTTTCTTCTAGACTCTGTGCTCTTAACTGTTTCCCAACCAGTGAAATTAGAACCTCTAAGGACAGTTCTAAGAGAGGTGCCTTGAGAAAAATGTCAAAATCAGCAATGGCTTCTATTCCTACCTTAAAAAAAATCAACTCCAAAAAACCCAGTGGGCCTTAGACCTGGCATTAAGCTTACTGCTGAGGCTCAACATTAGGTCAGACAACAAGCATGCCTGTGCAGTGAACTGTGTAACAACAGGGACGCTCACTGCTTGGAGGAATCCAGCAGACGAGGTCAGAAGGGCAGTATTTCTCACGGAGAAAGCTTGGAAAGCAGGAGGAGAAGGGAGAGAAGGATGAATGGACGTGAGAGTCGTATGGAGAAGTGGTCAAGTTGATGTTATGATTTGGGGGCTGCAATTACTGCCACAAAACAAAACCTGTGTGAGTGAGTGAGTGGAAAACCAATTGCTCTATGAACTTTCACTCAAAATACACACACACACACACACACACCCCAATTATTTTTTTAATAATTATATTTTATTAATTT
>NW_006399765.1:23581628-23630720 GCF_000299155.1 Elephantulus edwardii | reverse complement strand
TTTCCAACTCCTTGCTATTGTGAACAAAGCTGCAATAAACATGGGTGTGCATAATTATTTTAAAATTTCTCTTTTAAAACTTAGTGTCACGGAAGCTTCTGCTTGCAAAGGAAGCACAGCTCAGTCGGGCCTGGGCACTGCTCAGTCACTGCCTGGCTTTACTGAGTCACCTCTAGCCCTGGGCAGCTTATCCAGCTTTAAACTGCCTTAATTCTTAACCCTGTATTGCTAATTGATACCACAGGACACAGTACTGTTGACATCCAGTAAGCTAATGAGCGGAGTTGCAGTGTCTGCCAAGAATTTGTCCGTGTTCATTTTCCTCCGTTTCATGAATCCTGTTTGTCCCCAACTAGGTCAGTTTACTCGGGTAGTTCAGTTTTCATAATTACAGCCCTGCACCACGTAACATCTGTCCTGGCAACATCTCCAATGACTGCATATTTGTGGTCCTAGGTCCCATAAAGCCTGTTGTTGTTGTTGTTGTTATGTGCCGTCGAGTCGCCTGCGACTCATAGCGACCCTATGTACAACAGCCCTAAACTCCGCTCTGTCCTGTGCCAATCGCACTGTCTCCAACGCTCCCATCCCAATTATCCCAGTCACTGAATCAATCCACCTCATAGAGGGCCTTCCTCTCCTGCGCCGTCCCTCCACCCTCCCAAGCATGATGTCCCTCTCTAAGGACCGGTCTCTCCTCACAACATGTCCAAAGTATGTTAGACGGAGCCTCAGAATCCTTGCCTCCAAGGAGCCACCCGGTTTAACCCTTTCCAGGACAAATATGAGGTACATCCTGTGGTTCAGAACATTGTATGGGTGGGTGGGTGTGATGTTCATCAAACCATCATTATTGCAGTATCATGCTTTAGTATATCTTGAAGGATTTCTTCCATTTTATTTTATGCATAGAAAGATACACACTATATACTAGATACACTATATATGTAAGACAACATCTGACTGGCTGGAGTTACATCCAAGCCATCCTAACTGTCTCTGTAAGCAAATTAGACTTAGAGACTGTCCGAGAGTCTAAAATCAGAGGCCTTTGGTGTGTTTGTAAAGAGGAGAGTCTAAAAGCTGAGCTTTAGCATTATGTCTAATAACAAATAGATGCAAACAACTGAAGTGTCCCTTCATTGAGAAGGTTAAAGGAACTATGGTCCGTTTGCACTATGGAGTATTATACAGCACTAAAGAATGGGAATGAATTCAAGCAAGACTACAGAACATGGATGAGTCTAGAAGAAATGATTCTAAGTGACATGTCAGATAAAAAAGAACAATTATTATATAAGACCACTACAGGGAGCTCTGGTGGCCTAGTGATAAGAAGCTGCACTACAATTCCAAAGGCATGAGGTTCAAATCTACCAGCTGCTCTGCAGATGAAGGATGGACAATCTCCTCCTATGCAATTTACTGCTTCTGAAAACCCTTTGGAGGGTAAGTCATGGGTCAGTACCAACTTAAAGGCACGAAACAACAACAACAAAACTATTTTAAAAAGCTAAGAAATGATTTACACACAGAGAGGATAATTCTTGGATGGTTACCAGGGATAGGAAGGGAGAGACAGAGGAGTGAAAAGTAATAAACAGATAACAGACATTTGTTAATGTAAGTGAAGGAAAAGGACCTATACAATAAAGACACTGTGGTGAATTTGATGACTTAATTATATTTAATGTTACAAAATAAAATGTGTATAAAAGATTGGAAAGCTCTAATGGCCTAGTGGTAAGAAATTACACTGCAATCCCAAAGGCACAGAGTTCAAATCCACCATCTGCTCCATAGGAGAAAGGTGGGCGGTCTCCTCCCATGCGATTAAACAAAAACTGCCTCTGAAAACCCGCTGGAGGGTCAGCTATGGGTTGGTTCCGAATCCCCAGCAATGAGTTGAGCTTGTTGAGTTGTTTGTTAGCAGTAGTGCCTCTAACCTTGATGCTGACCTGGCCATACACTTGGAAGTTATTAATTTTCTGAGGGTAGGCAAGTGTCAGATCTGATAATCTGTTCCCAGGTGTGAGGTGTGGAAGCTTGTGTCCAAAGAATTTTGATGCACAGCATTATCAATGGATCTTTATGGCGGATCCCCACAAACCGGCATATTTGAGGACGAAATTTTACTAACAAGTTACCAGCAGAACCTGTCTTGCTATTATCCTGGGAACACTATAAACCTAATGGTATGTCCCAATCATGTAATCCCACTTCAATTTTACTCATCTATTCTTGCCAAATAGTCATCTAGCCAATTAAGAGTTTTGCCACTTTTAGCTCCTACTCTCATGCATAAGAATGCTCCTTTTCTGTTGTCCAGAGAGCAGCCAGTTTAACTGTGAAAATGGATGTTTCTATGGTCCAGATCATCTCCATCATTCAAGAAATCTTTCTCTTTTATTTTAGTCTGATGCTGTGAAACTCCTCTATAGCAAAACAGATTTAGGAATGGAGCTTGTCTGTAATCCAGGGACCATATATCATATGATGTTTGAACGATGTCCAAATCACAAAAGGTCCCGTTTCACAGAATGTTAATGCCCTGGATGATAAGTGATGTGTGATTATACACCTTTATCCTAGTGACCCACTTTCTGCGTTAGCTCTTTGCCTCTTAAAATATTTTAAGACTTTTTTCTGCGCTGATAAAACCACATGGTAAAGATTCAAGTACATTTTTTCTAAAATGCCTTACATAGAAGAAATTATTATATCTGTCCAATCTGAATCCAAATAGAATGAGATAAAAATTCAACAAGTATGCATTTGCTTTTAGTTCTTATTACGCAGAGCAAAGCCAGGTAAGTGGCAGAAAGAATGCAGTTTCCTGTTCGATACGAGGCAGCTGTCATCACTCCAACTGAGAGAGCATTTGGAGGTTATGACTTCCTTGGCACCTGACCTGAACACGCCCCACATCCCTGCAAATAGGTGTCAGGAGCACTTACTCATCACCTTGGCCACCGGTGGATTGTGTTTTTCAAGCAAGGAGTTCAGTTCTCCCCTTGAGAAAACTTGCTACAGAGATTTGCATGATTGGAACTTGTAACACAAAATAGAGGTGGAGAGGAGTGCAAATTTTCACAGCTCAAGGAAAGAAAGAATAGTTGTGCCCAAAGGGTTTTTATGTACAACATTCTCAGTAGATCTTTGCAGTGGATCCCTGCAAACAGGCATGATTGAGGAAGCAATATTACTTGCTTCCCTGATTAAGGAAGCAATTTTGATTATCAGGTAAAGTCCTCACGCTGTAAATCAGCCCAGCCCTACCCTATGTGTCTTCTGCTGACCCCCGGAGCAGAGCTGAGATGAGAAAGGTGCCCAGCAACTTCACAGTTGTGTGACCTCAGGTGTGAGTCGCAGAGCCCTCTTTCAACCCCATGAGGTCCTGGGAAATGGGGAGAAGACTGTGTCACAGGGTGGTGGTGGTGGTTAAGTGCCGTCAAGTCAGTTCTGACTCAGAGCAACCCAGTGTACAAAACAAAACAAAACTCTGCCTGGTTCTGTGCTGTACTCAGTTATTGCAATGTTTGAGTTGATTGTTTTAGCTATTGTGTCATTTAATCTCTCTGAGGGTCTTTATCTTTTCTACCACTCTCTATGTTATGAGTCATGATGTCCTCCAAGGACTGGTCCTTTCCAACTGCTTGTGCAGAGTTCATCACAAAAACCAAGTCTCTATATCCTCCCTTCTAAGGAATGTTCTGGCTGCACTTCTTCTTTTTGTATTTATTTTTTTTATTTCCATTCATTCATTGTTGCACTTTTCTCCCCTTCCAACCCTCCCCTCCAGTAACTACCCTCTTGGAAAAGTAAAAGAAAAATTCTTTCATTGTTTTACAATCCCTCCCTTCAGGTCCACTCCACCATGTAGCCTTCGCTCTGGACTCCTGTCATGACAAAAATACTTAATCACATATCCCTTTTAAATAGTTTCTCCCTCATCTGTTTCAATGCAGTATATGTTATTTATCCCATCTTTCTCAATCTTCTCTGAACCCTGATGTCAGCCACTGTTTTACAACAGTGGCACCATGCAGTATTTGTCCTTTTGTGACTGAGATACTTCACTCAGTATAATGTCCTCCAGGGTCACTCATTTTGAATAATAGTGCATGAGTTCCTTGTTTTTCCAATGCAGTGTAGTATTCCATTGTGTGAATATACCACAGCTTCTCTATTCATTCGTTTGTTGATGGACACTTAGGTTGTTTCCTTGTTATTGTGAACAAAGCTGCGATAAACATGGGTGTGCATATATCTGCTTGGGTGGCGGTTATGGTCTCTTTGGGGTATATTCCCAGTAGTGGAATTGTTGGGTCAAATGGTATCTATCTATATTTGCAACTTTGTGAGAAAGTGCCATACTGCCTTCCACAATGGTTGCACCATTTTACACTTCCACCAAGAGTGAATAAGGGTTCCAGTTTCTTCACAACCTCACTAGCATTTGATGTTTGCTGTTCTGTTAGATTTTGCTGTTCTGACTGGGGTGAGATGATATCTCATAGTTGTTTTGTCTCGCTGCACTTCTAAGACAGATTTGTTTGTTCTTCTGCAAGTCCAAGGTGTAATCAATATTCTTCACCAACACTAAAATAGAAAAGTTTTATTTATTCTTTGGCTTTCCTGATCCATTGTTCAGCCTTCTCATGCATATGTGTCAATTGAAAATACCACAGATAGTTTGGGTCAGGTGCACCTTAGTCCTCAAAGTGACTTATGGAGAGAGTACTTAATGAAGTGAGAAATGAGGTGACACATGTCTGCTGGCAAGTATTATGACTGTAATTTTTATTTACCTTCATACCTGGCCCAATGAAACCTTATTAAATGCTGAAGACTTTAAGCCTTCAAGCCTTTGCTTAGGAAGCCCAGGATGGTGTAGTCTGTTAAGCACTGAACTAACCAAAAGGTTAGTGTTTCAGACCTTCCCAGTGGCATGTCAGAGGAAAGGCTTGGTGACCTGCTTTTCAAAGATTAAACCTGGAAAATGTAATCCTACTTTGCACACATGGAAACAGACTCTACTACAACTTGTTTGGTTTTGGCACCTACTTTGCTCAAGCCACCCGCTGTTCCTTCTCCCTAATTGAGTCCTTGAATCTTATGTCTTAACCCTACCCTGCCAAGTTCTGCTCAAATGCCATCTCTTCCCAAGTATCGTCCAGATACTATTTACTGGTCAGACATAACATCCTCCAGCTCCGCAATGTTACCAACTATTGTGCCTCGTTTCCAGCAGTTCTCACAAGCCGCTTTCAATAAAACTTTTGCCCAGTGTTTCAACATATAGCTTTGTCTTCATCAAGTGTGCAAGTCCAAAGCCAACATTGCTTTCCTGTTCTTAAAATTTCATATACATGGAATAACACATGATATATGGCCTCTTTTCCCTATCATTTCTACTTACATAATATTTTCAAGGTTCTTTGATATCATAGTATCTATCAGTACTTTGTTCCTTTTTAAAAATTAACTAATTTTTTAAAAATTAATTTTAATGAAAGTTCACAGAGTCTTAGCGTTTCCATTCATTCATTGTACTTTGTTCCTTTTTTAATGGCTGAATAGTATTTGTGAGGAGATAACAATATTTCCTTCATACATTTATTAGTTGGTGGAAGTTAACTTCATCTCCATTTTTTTAGCTGTTGAGATAAATGCTGCTATGAGCAAGATTTTGTTATCATATGTTTTTTATTCTCTAGCTATATACATATAAGCATGGAATTGTTAGTTCTTATGATAATTCTTATGCGAAACCTATACCTTGACCAAGAAGCTGTGTATGAACAGAGCCAGGGAACACTGCATGATTTAAAGTCAAGAAAGGTGTGCATCAGGGCTGTATCCTTTCTCCATACCTCTTCACTCTGTATACTGAACAAATTGTTTGAGAAGCTGGACTCTGTGAAGAAGAATGTAACATCAGGATTAGAAGAAGACTCATCAACAACCTGAGTTATGCAGATGGTACAACCTTGCTAGCTGTAAGTGAGAAGGACTTGAAATTCCTTTTTTTTAAAAAAATTTTTATTGGGGAGCTCTGGTGGCCTAGTGGCAAGAAGCTGCACTGCAATCCCAGAGGAACACGGTTCGAATCCACCAGATGCTCTGCCGGAGAAGGAGGCGCAATATCCTCCTGTACCAGTCAGATCTGATTTGACGGTACACGCACACAAAATAAGAAAAAAAAAAATTAAAAAATTTTTTTTATTTTATTATTTTTCTGTGAGTGTACCGTCAAATCAGATCTGACTGGTACAGGAGGAGATTGTCCCTCCTAAATATAGAACACTTCACGAATTTGCGTGTCATCCTTGTGCAGGGGCCTTGCTAATCTTCTCTGTATCGTTCCAATTTTAGTATATGTGCTGCCGAAGCGAGCACTTGAAATTCTTGATATAGAAGATCAAGGCTTCAATATAGATTATATCTCAACATCAAGAAAACAAAAATCCTTGGCACTGGGACAATAGGTAGCATCATAATAGATGGAGAAAAAATTGAGATTTGTCAACAATTTCCTCCTACTTGGACCCACAATCAACACCCTTGATACTACCAGTCAAGAAATTAAAGGACATGTGGCATTTGTAAAAGTCAGCTGTCAAAAACCTCACCAAAAGGCTGAAAAGCAGCAATATCAGGTTAAAGACTAATGTGCATCAGAGCCAAGCCATGGTCTTCTCAGTTACTTGCTATGCATCTGAAAGTTGGACACCGAGTAAGGATGACTGGAGACAAATGTATGCATGCCTTTGAGTTGTGGTGTTGGAGGAAAATACTGAATATTCTCTGGGACAACCAAAAGAACAATTACATCTTGGAAAAATCGTAACCAGGATGCTCCTTAGAGGCAAAGATAGTGAAATTTGATCTGAAACACTTTGGTCATGTTGTTGGGAGGGGACATTTCTTGGATAAAACCATTGTGCTTGGAAGAATGGAGGGTCAATGAAAGAGTGAAGGGTCAGCAAAAGAGAGGAAGTCCTCAGAAAGATGGACTGATGCAGTGACTGTAACAAGGCACTCAAATGTATCAGGTAAGATAAGGAGAGGGCCGCCTTCAGATCCACTGTTCATCCATTGCTCTGAGCTGTCATCAACTTGATGGCACCTGACAACCAAATAATAATTCTCTAAGGAATTTTCTACATAGTAAAAATTAGTTGTACTGATTAGTTGATTAAATTGTAATTGTTTGAGTTTTGTTCCCTCAAAGTTTGTGTCAACTTGACTGGGCCATGATTCTCAATGGTTTGAGGTACATAATAAAATAATCATTCCCTTTATATGATCAGCCAATCATTTGAAAGGGGATTAGGGTGGGAATCAACACCTTTAATCAAGTCACAGGCCTGATCTGATGTATAGGAAGATTCACTATATCTTATTTTTTTTTTTAAATAATATAAAAGAAGAGAGAACTGAGCAGAGAGGGAAGACCTTCAGTACCGTCAAGAAAGAAAAGCTTAGAACAGAACACATCCCTTGGATCCAGGGTCCCTGTGCTGTGAATTTGTAGATCCAAGGAGAGAAGAATACCAGGACACATGGAAATCTCCAAAGGAGGCCAAGCCCGCAGCTGTTGAAGGGTGACAAGAATTTCCACCTAGAGCTGACAGGAAGAGAGAAAGACTGAAACTTCCCCCAAGCTGGAGCTCTGAATCCAGACTTCCAGCTTTTAAACTATGAGGATGAATTTCTGTTTGCTAAATCCATCCAGTTTTTAAAAATTTGTTTTTCATTGTATTTTTAAATTGTGATTTGAGTGAAGGTTTACAAAATAATTTTTCATTCTATTATTCATGTTCATTTTGTTCAATAACACTGATTGCAATACCTACAGTTTTCTCATTTTCTCCTTGAAATTCTAATTTCCATTCATTCTTCTATTCCTCTTTCTGTCTTTCCTTTCTTTAGTGATACTATGCTTTAGTGATATCATAGGGTGTATGATAAAAAATGACTTGGAAGTACCTACCATCACTATCAACATCACAGCCCAACATTTAGCTTTTTGAAGAACACTTGCACAGTGGCTGTAACCTTGTGCAATCTCAGAATCAGTGTTTGAGAGTTCTGATTCCTCCACATCTTTGCTGCAGTCCCATCTTGTGCCACATTGCCCCTGGCTCTCTGGGCCCCAATCCCACACCTCCTGTTTGTTGTTATTGTTTTTAAAATACTGTTTTATTATATTTTCAGTGAAAGTTTACAGAGCAATTTAGTTCCCCATCCAATACTTTCTATACAACTGTTCAGTGGCATTAGTCACACTCTCTGCAATGTGCAAGTAATTCTGGCTGTGGCCCTTTATAGTCTTACTATTGTTTATAAGGTAATTGTCAGTCATTTGGTCTCAAACAGGGGACTTTTTAAGAGGTGCGTAGCTCTTAATGGAAACAGTAATCTGTTTTTGAGCCAATTTGGGACTTCATGGGTTAGTTTCACTTCAAGGTTTGAAGAGTATCTCAGAGCATTAGTCTCAGAGGTCCTTCAGTCTCAGCTAGTTTAATGAGTCTGTTTCTTAAAATTTTATTTAAGAATTTGAGTTCGTGTTCCACAATTTCTCCACTCTTTCAGAGTCCATGTATTCTGTCCCTGATTAAAATCATCAGTAGTGATGGTCAGACACTATTCCTGTTAGGTTTTACATCTGCCAGATTTCTGCTGTCATAAGGCAAATGGAGATGATTACAGAGGTCCACAGTCCTCAGTCCTATCTCACCTAGTGTCTCATTGTCTGTCCTGAAGTGGAATCCATGAATAATAGAACCTTTCCACCTATGGAAATAAAAGCATGCCTATGTAAGTCTCTAACTAGAAAACAAAAGAGAATAAGCAAAGGTCTTTTCTATTAAAATCGTGTATGTTTCAACATGGACATGCTGCAAGTAACAGTGAGTAGCCAGGTATTTGCACTTCCAGGTGGAGGCACAGGGCAAGGGGATCTGGGGTGTGTGTGCCCTATGTACCATTAGCACCGCTGAGTTGGAATTGCTCTTAATGCTTTGCTCCAGAATGATGAACAATGTATGATAAACTCCCAAAGTCAAGTTCAGCCTTCTCTGGATTTACATGATCATTACATGAAAATGATGCAAACCCCCCACTCTTTATATACACCACATGATCCTACTGTAGATTAACCCAACCTAACAGCTCCTGTAAGAGCTGCTGCAAGAACATTCTTCTCCCTCCTCTTCTCTCATTAATTTTGACTTTTTCTGCTGACAGCTGGAAAGGTACTTCTTCAAGCCTCACCTCCACCCATCTGATTCTTTTTCAGAGCAATTGGTGCTGCTTCTTCACAATTTATAATGCCATTTATACTTGTTTGTTTATAGGTCTTCTTTTTGTGTAACGTTCCTGGCCCTGATTAGACACAGACCACCAAGGCCTGGATGTGTGATTTTCTTTCCTATCATCCTGTTTCCAGTACTTAATATAGTACTGGGAATGCAAATATCTGTTGGCTGAATTAGTTATTGCAAAAACTGTGTGGGCGTATGTGGCAGTGTCTGACCACCACTAATGTCGGAAGAGGGAGGTATCCTTATCAACAGGTCGCAGCAGCAGCAGAAGCTCAAGGTTAGTTCCTAAGAGGTCAGATACACCCCCATACTCCAGATCTAACCCTTCTAAGAGTTCTAATGCCAATTGTCTCTCCCCACATCATTCACTTCTCTGTTGGGATTGTGAATTCATTGCAATGGCCACACAGCACTCACAGACAGTCCTCATGATTGTGAGATTTCTTATAGAAAAGAACAAATTTCATTTTAGGTTCAAAACAGGCATCCTCTACAATCAGGAAGCTTTTCTCAGGCATGCTCACAGGCAGGTTTCTTGGGCTTCTGCCCTACTTGGGCCAGCGTTACAGAGTTCTTTTAGTTTTGTAAATTACATACCCAGCATCCCTTTGATGCCAGTAACTGTTGACCCAGAGGCACGGACTCTAGTTCCTGAAGCAAGTGCCTGAAGGCACCCACTGCGGCAGCCACTCAGCTTTTTTACCTGTGGGTAAAGAGACCACTAGAGAGTCCCACCCCAGTTCCCTGGTTTCGGTCATCTCAGCTGCTGCCAGTGCTGTCACCACCTTGTCTTGTACCATCTTTCCCTTTGGAAGATGACATTGTTTCTCCATCTCTCATGCCCACAGGGCTCTCATGTCCAAAAGAGACACTACCCTCCCCAGCTCTTCTTTCTTGTTGGCAGTGAGATTCCCGTTTCCACCTCTAAGATGACTGGAATCCTGCCTGGTGGCATGGAAAAACTGACCAACCCCCATGTTAGTGTTCTACTTACTGTATTTGCACGGGCCAACCCCACAAGTAGAACCATATTCACATCATTGCCAAGCTATCCAGTCCTCTTACAGGACCACAGGCTTCTCACACGTGCATAGTCCTATCCAGCCACGCTGTATAGACTGCCAGTGGTTCGAATTCATCAACTGCTTTGAGAGATAAAGGTGAGCAGTCACCTCCTGGAAAGATTTACAGCCTTGGAAACCTGACGGCGGGTCACTATGAGTTGGAATTGTCTCGAAGGCAGTGGGTTTGTTTGTTTACTCAGCCATGTGACAAGAGTTTCCTAGAAGATGGCTTGGAAGAGCCACATTGATAATTCATTGCCCCACAATTACAGTGCTCCTTCTGATAGCCTCATACTTCCTAAAGGACATTATTTGTAGCTGATTGATTTGTGTTCTCTGAGCTAAGGTGGGTCTTTTATACAGAGAACAGCAACCAAATGCAGCCCAACCCCCCCATCCATGAAAGTCAGAACCTGGGTGAGACGGAAACCTCCCTTACGGTGACCCAGGGAGGCCTTGCTTGCCTGGATCGTGCAAGTTTTCTGTCTTAGATAAGGTACAGCCTTAACCCCTTCCTTAGTCCTCTTTTTAGTGGAAAATATTTGTGTTTCCTTCTGTGACAGGGTCCTGTTCAAATTCTGACTTTTGGAGATTTTATGATGTTTTTCCAGTAACAGTGACAGGAAAAGTGCCAAAGGCAACAAACCTGTGAGACCTGGAAGAATGAGGTGACCCCTTACGTTCTGGCTCTCACAAGTTTCACTGTACATAGTGAAGGTATGAAAGCAAAATCACCACTGGGCTGCTGGCGTCTTAGTAAATTATCTAAAGACACATTATGAGCTGTGTTTAGATCAGTTCTCTGTAAACTCTTGTGCTAGCAAAATGGACGTACTGGAATTCTCTGTATGGCCGTCGTTTCAATAGGAAACTTTTGTTTTCCCTTCATCAATCACCACAGCCCTCAGTTGCCCTGTAATACTCCACCCTAGAACTTAGAGTCTTGAGACAACAATGACTGACCATGGTCACCTTACAAACAACACCCAGGCCCGTCAAGTGAATAATAACACCAAAGAGGAGTGTTCTTAGTGCAGCAACCACATGAGATCAAAATGGGAACATCTGCCCCTAAACAAAGGCAAGAAAGGGCAGGAGAAGATAAATGAAAATGGGGCACCCAGGAAGGAAGAGGGAAGAGTGCTGTTATATTGAGGGGATTGCATCCAGTGTCACAAAATAGAAGACCAAAAGACCAAAATCCAAATGGTCAGGCTTCCTGGTCCAGTAGTTGCTCTTTTTGGTATGTGTTGTCGAGTGTGAAGTGACAAATAGCTGACTCTCCAGTGGGTTCTCGGGAGGAAGTAAGTCACACAGGAGAAGACTGCCCATCCTTCCCCTGTGGAGCAGCTGGTGGATTTGAACCACGTACCTTTGGGATTGCAGAGTAGTTTTTCATCACTAGGCCACTGGAGCTCCTGGCTCCAATAGAGATTATAGCTCTTAATCATGTGTCAGATCTGGAACAAGGTTGGTCTCTGTGACTCAACTTTCAGTAAAACAATAGACAGACATAGCTTAGTGGTAAGGAATCGCATTGCTAGCATGAAGGTATGTGGTTTGAATCTACCAACTAACTGGTCCATAGAATAAAGATAAGCAGTCTCCCCCAGGATGATTTACTGCCTCTGAAAACCTGCCGGAGGGTCAGTCAGCTATGAGTCAGGTTTAACGCAACAGTGCACAACAACATAAAGTGAACAATAACTCCATGTAACACCGGGAGGTCTGCATTTCCTAGAGGGACCAAGCATAAGAGATCAAAAGGCATTTGCCCAGAGATAAAGCCCCGGAGGCGGGAAGGGCTAGGACAGATGGATTAATATAAACACAGGGAGGAAGTGGAAGGGTGTATAGTAAAGAATGTCGTAAAGCAAACCGTGTATGAATGGTTGAATGGAAAATAAATTTGTTTTGTAAACCACCCCCCAAAGGAAAACCTACAATGACTAAGTCTTATGTCATGATCCTGTGTATGGGCATTCTGGGAAGTCGGCTGGTCACTCACACTCAGCTCTTGTCATGTGAGGTCACCACTGGGGTTGCAGGGGTCAAGGTGGTCTCATGTCCATGCCCTTCGATTGGTGCCACCTGGCACCACCGTCCCCCTCACTGGTCTCCAGTATCCTCGTAGGCTAGTCCCGAACTCTTTATCATTTGTGATCTTTAGTTCCTAGAGAGAGAAAGCGAAAGTAGAAGCTAGAATGTGAAGGCCTGGATTCAAATCAGCTTTATCTTGATGGTTAAAGCAAGTCCGTATCTCCACTTCTCGACTGGGGCTCAGAAATGGTGCTTTGCTGAGGCTCATGGTAACAAGTGACTAGCCGGCATGCCTCTGCTTCCTGTTGTGGGATCTGCTAGGGTGAGTGCCTGACCTTTGTTGTAGATGGAGGGTTCTCTAAAACATGGAGCCTCCCCTATGCACGTGGGCCTGGAGATGGAGGTGGAGTTGGGAGGAGCTTGGGCTGAATAGACTCTTTTCCAGGGGTGACAGAGTAGAAGGCTTTATGCTGGTTCTGTTTGGGGACAGGAGTCTCATTTTGGTGATGATGTGTTTTGTTGTGGTGTTTTGTTTTTTTTTAAATTTAAATCTTACTATAATTTTCCTGCTGTTTATTTCTCTTACAACTCAACTGCAATAAAGCACTGAGTTGATGGAGAACTCTGACCATTTATTCTGTAGGTTTTACTACAAAAGTACCAGAGGACCAGGAGCCTTGCTAATCGTGTACAACTCCTAGATCTCCCACCACTAGTGGTTGGACTTGGGAGACCATGACTCCACTGTTCCATTCCTCAGTTTCTTCCTCCCTGAAATGAACAAGTGCGTCAGGAAATGTTAGGATGGCACAGCAAAGGACGGGGTTTGGATCTATGGTTCCTAGGGTCGCTATGGGTCATACTTGACTCAATGGGACCTAACTAACAACAAAATTGGGGATACCCAAGCCTGTACACATCTTGGTGGAGAGATTTCCACAGAGCTCCTAGATGAAGACATACTAGGAAGAAGGATTGGCCATGCACTTCTGAAACAATGGGCCTTCAGAAATCCCGTGAACAGAAGAAGATGGGTAGTTATAGTACTAGACGTAGAGCCCAGAGAGGAAGTCGCTAAAAATGAGTAGAAATGGCTGCAAACAGGCATTAATAATTGGACATAGTGACAGCAGCAGTGAGCTCTAGTGTGTCAGAGATGCTGAGACTGGCCCTGGATAGAGCAGGATTTAGGTTGACTATTCACAGAGTTGTGATGAGTCGTACTTGATGCAATGACACCTAACAACAACAACAACAAAATGAGGACTAGAACCCCAAGGAGGGTTGCTTGAAGGATGAAGTGCGTTTGTGAATGCAAAGCACTTAGGAGCTGAGCGCATACCTGGTGAACACCACCAGTGCCAACTTATTGGTCGCTGCACAAAAATTGACAAACCTCCAACCAAAACCATTGCCACTGAGTCGATTCCAGCTCACAGCAACAGGACAGAGTAGAACTGCCCCTTCGGCTTTCCAAGCCTGGGAATCTTTATGGAAGCAGCCCACCACGTCTTTCTTCTGAACAGCGGCTGGTGGATTCGAGCCTCCAAACTTTTGGTGAGTAGCTGAGTGTTGTCACCATTATGCCACCAGGGCTCCTTAGGAAGAATTTAGGCCAAAAATCAGACCAGGGCATTCACACATAGGTCAGGCAGACAGTCTACAGCTTCTGCCCCAGATGTTTCTCTGGAAGGGGGGTAAAAAAAGAAAGAAAAAAGTCAGCTTAGCTAGAAAGCATTTTGTAACCTTCTAGTGCACCCTCCAAAGAGCAAAGTCCACATGGGAAGCGACTCCTGCTCATGGCTGCTCTCATTCTAGCTCTATTATGAGACATTTGTGCTTTCAGGATAAATTCTAAATCTAAACATATGCAGGATTTGTTTTCCCCCCAGAGCAGATTCCAATGAGCATGAAGCCAGCCAACTCAAATAAATTGTGCATTGAAGTCCATTGTTGCCAGCAACATGGAAATGGTTGAGTTGGAAAAAACCGCTTTGAAGAGGGTGCCCCATTAGTGCTCCCAACATCGGGGTTCAATTTAGCCGGTGCGCTTTTTGAAGACTTTACTAGAAATTTGTGTGTGTGTGTGTGTGTGTGTGTGTGTGTGTGTGTGTGAATGCCAAACATAGGGAAGCCAAAGTATTCTTATCAAATTGTACAGGATGCATTTAAGAAGCCTTGTCATGAAAGGCACAAAAATAAAGCATGGTCCTAAGAGTCAAGAATTGCAGAATTCCTCCCCTGGCGAAGTCATCCTGGGAATGCAAAGATCTGTTGCAATGTTGTGTTTGCAAGGAAATGACAGTCCCCAAATGGAGAATGTCAAATCTCAGAGAAACCCTGTGGGCACCCACGTGCAGAAAACTATTTACTTAACTGCAGTTGGTTTTGAAAAAAATTAACTCTGGAACGTCCCACAGGGAGTGTGGAGGGCGACTGGGATTTTCTTACAGAGCAGGACTCACCCTTGCTAATCCCCTGAACTGATAAGGCTCTCAGATTGCAAGACAGACTCACTCCTGTGCTGAACCAAGGTTTATGGTTCTGGCAAAGAACAGCGAGGGGACCTGTCATTCCAAACACAACAAAGCAGGCTCCTGTCTAGAGAATTGGTAGTTTGTCACAGGAGATTAGAGATGCCTGAAATGTGGCCCTTGGGTTCGAAAGGAAGAGAAGGAGAAATGGATCCTCTTCAAAGCAGTTTTCTCCAACCCAAACATTTCCAGGAGAGGGGAGGAAAATCCGTGTGTGTGATGGATTTGAACCTTATCTCCAGGAGGAATCCAGGAATCTGCCTTTCTTATCAGTGCTATAGATTGAAGAGGTTGGGAAGGGAAGAAAATTTTAATCCTGCTATTTTGTAGCTTTTGTGTATATATCCTTATATTTGCTCTTATTAATACAGCACTTGTCTGTCATTTGCTGTACTGAGATAACGTGTGGGTTGCTATGGTGCTGCAGGTTTTGCTGTTGGTGTTTCAAATGCCAGCAGGTTCACCTATGGTGAACAGGTTTCAGCAAAGCTCTCAGATTATTAGACTAGAAAACACGACTGGCTGTCCACTTCTGAAGTAAAAGGTCTTCAAAAATCCTATGTGCAAGGAGGAACACGGGTAACCATAGAAGTAGAGCCCAGATTGGGAGTCACTAAAAATTAAGAGAGGTGAGCTCTGGTGGCCTAGTGGCAAGAAGCTGCACTGCAGTCCCAGAGGTGAGCGGTTCAAGTCCACCAGATGCTTTGCTGGAGAAGGAGGAAAAATCTCCTCCTGTCAGATCTGATTTGACGGTGCACACACACACACGCGCGTGCACACACACATAATTTAAAAAAGAAAAAATTAAGAGAAATCGTTTCAAACATCCTTTATTTTCACAATGGCTGTATCAATGGCTCAGGAATGGCAGAGATGATAAGGAGAGCACAGGCTAGGTCAGGGTTCAGAGCTGCTGTTCATACGGTCACTATGAGTCCCCTTTAGAGGAATAAGGGGTATTTTGATCTTGGTGGCGCAGTGGTTAAGAGCTTGGCTGCTGAAGATTGGAAGTTCGCATTTCCTCCACAGAAGAAGGCTGTGGGGGCTGGCTTGCTTCCTTAAAGATTACAGCTTTGGAAACTCCAGGAGCCTTTCTACTGTAGATACCATGGGATTTTTCAAAAGGATTCATTCCATGGAGGAAGTTGGGTAGAGGCTGGGACTCTCAGGATCATCCAGGCTGTCACTTGGCCTCACCCTGAGGGCCTGAGGTGGAGGCTTTGCCTAAAAGGTCACATAGCCTTCCCTTATTTACCTCCCAGACCCTGGTGACACACTTCCGGAGGCATCCTCTTCAGACTCCATGGCAGTCACAGCCCTGGCCACCAAAGCCCCGCCTTTGTACTTTGTACCTGAGAGTCTATTTACAGGTCTCTCTGCCATCAGGACATTTCCTCCTGATTCATGTCTGTGCCCGAAGTCCCCAGGCTGACACATGGGGTGACAACAACTGTCTGCTGACCTCATCCGGATGTTGTGTCATGACACAGCGCAGGATGTGGAAATCTTCTGAGAAGGTTAGAAATGCTGTTGTGTTTGGAGGTGTGGCTTGCTGGGGAGGATGAGGCTATGGGAGAGAGGAAGAGAGGGACCTGCCCTGGCTGTGGACAGGAGGTGGAAGAGGGGAAAGGGGTCCCCTCCAAGCAGAGGGCTTTGTATGCGGCCCACAGATGGGCTCGTCTCGGGGACTCTGAGGAGGGTCGTGAGCGTGATGTTCAGGGCTGGAGAGGTGAGTTGCAGCGTAACAGGTTTCGGTGCTGTTTGTCAGATCCCTGCATAAGCTGTGGCCATCGAGTCAGCCGCACTCCTGGCCACCTCATGTCGCCTTGTCATGTATCATCTCCCAGATCCTTTATTGCTCGAGTCCTTTATTGCAGTCACTGTGTGCACCGGGCGCCTTCCCACCTCATTCTCATCTTCTCAATGCTGTGGACTTGGAACGGATTCATAGCTGATTCCCCATAAGGTTTGCGAGGCTACAGAGGGCACACAGGAGGAGATGACACGTCTTTCTCCAGAAGAACGGCTTATGGACTTGAATGGCCAGAGAATCCCGGCCTTTGGGTTCGTGCACCTCCCTACGGACTGCTGTGTGCACCATCGAGCGAGTCAGAATCCACCCGCCAGCGGGTAGTAAATCACATGGGAGGAGATGGCCCATCTTTCCCCCACAGAGCAGCTGGTGGGTTTGAACCATGTGTCTTCAGGTTGGCAGCTCACCTTCTTTCTCACTAGGCCACCTGAGCTACAGACTAGTTCACCAGACTTCCAACCTAGTCCTGTGTTGGACAGAAGGGTATTGGACAATAGGGTATTGGATAATGATCCGTGTATTCTCATTGGCTAATTCTCAGAAGTAGATTGTCAGGCTTTACTTCCTAGGCTTAATCTGGAATCTCTTGAAACATGTCCCTCTGAGTGGCCCTGTTGGCATTTGGGAAACCAGAGGTATAGATTCTAGTGTCAGAGCAACATGCCAGGCATCAGAAACACAATTAACTAGCCTAAAGTTTCCCAAATCTTTATGCATTTCACTCACTTTTTGACAAATTCCAGTTTTCCTAGCGTCATACTTTGTTCATGCCATGTTTCAGTTTATAGATACTTCTCTTCATTTTTTGAGTGCTTTCCAACTTGAAGGACTCACCTCCCAGCACTTTACCTAACAATTTCCTTGTTATCCAGAGGGCTATTGAAGGTCTCTTCTTTCAGAAGCAGTTAGTCCTGCTCAGTCTGGAAGCTCTGCTGAGACCTGTTCACCTTGGGTAATTCTGCTGGTACTTTAAATACCGGCACACAAATTCCAGCAAAGGATATTTACTTGTGTTTTATTAACTATGCAAAGGTAATGCACTGTGTGGATCATAAAAAATTACGGAAAACATGGAGAAGAATGGGGAGCCCAGAACAATGATCATGTTCATTGAAATCTCTACGTAGAACAAGAAGCAGTTGTCCAAAAAGAACAACCATGCCCACATGACTCAAAATCAGGAAAGGAGGAGTGTGTCAGGGTTGTGTCCTTTCTCCACACCTATTCGACCTGTATGCTGAGCAAATCATTCAAAGAAGCTGGACGAGAGGAAGAAGACTGTGGCATTAGGATTGGAGGAAGATTAGGATTGGAGGAAGACTCATCAACAACCTGTATTACGCAGAAGACACAACCTTGCTTGCAGAAAGTTAAGAGGACTTGAAGCACTTACTGAAGAAGATCAAAGAGTACAGCCTTCAGTATGGACTACATGACAAAATCAAGAAAACAAAATTTACTATTGAACCAATAGATATCATGATAGATGGAGAAAGACTGAAATTGTGAAGGATTTCCTTTTACTTCCACACCTGTGGCAATAACAGTCAAGATATCAAATGATGTGTTTCATGGGGAAAATCTGTCAAGGACTGTCAAAGAGTTCTCCAAAGTGCAAAGGAGCAAGGATGTCAGATACAGACTAAGATATGCCTGGTCCAAGTCAAGGGATTTTTGGTTGCTTCTTCCAGGACGTGAAAATGAGACCATGTAACGATGACAGAAGAATGGATGCCTTTACAACGTGGTATTGGCAAAGAATACCGAATAACCCAGGTCTGCCAAAAGGTCAGACAAGTTTTTGTTGGAGGAAGTGCAACCAGGGTGCTCCTCAAAGAAGGCCGACGAAGCATGTTGTCAGCAGGGCCCAATCCTTGGAAAAAGACACCTTGCTGGGAAAGGTGGAGGATAAGTGAAGAAGAGGAAGACTCTCAATGAGATGGACACAGTGACTGTCGCAGTGGCCTCGGGCTCATCAGAGACCAGGAGAAAGGTGCAGGACAGGGAAGAGTTCAGGCCTGCTGTTTACAGAGTCATCGTGATGGGTGATGAGTCCTAGCTGACACAATGGCTCAGAACAACAACAATGTTCCCAGATTCAAGGAACTCAGATACCGACCTTCCTGTCAACTTGGGGCATATTCATAAGGTTTTTCTTTAAAGCAGTTCATTTTCTCCAACCCTTCAATTCAACAAGTTTCTGACAGGAAAGTTCATAGAATATTTCATTGAACTTCTCTGCCCTTCCCTTAGAATCAAACCCACCAACTCACAGTGAACCAGCAGGATGGAATCAGACTGCCCGAAGGGTCTCCAAGGTAGCAGATCTTTACAGGAGCAGAGGGGCTCATCTCTCTCTCTGAAGGAATGGTTGGTAGCTTTCAATCACCAACTCTTTGGTTAGCAACTGACTGAATCACTGTTACCAGGGCACTAATCTTCAGTAGTTAACATTTTTTGCCCCATTTGCTTTTCCTTTCTAGTAGAGTTTTATACAAATATAAAGTTATGTACCTTTAAAGCTATAACTACAAAAGACTTAGTCAATGAAACCAAACATCTTTCAAAAAGTTTTAAAAATGTATAAATGCAATCATAAAATAAACTGTTGAGTAAAAGACCCCAACAAAATTTACAGTACCTACAACAAAATTTACATTCCTATAAAGTTAGTTTGTTTAGTTTAAATACATTGCTTTATTTTAAGAAATATTGGTACAAACCCATGATTTACAATATCTTTTTGAAAAAATTTTTTATTTTATACTGGTTTGCTTACAAAGTTCATATACATTGTGGGGTTTTTGTTGTTGTTGTTAATTGTGTACTGTCAAGTCAGATCTGACTGACACAGAAGCAGATTTCCCCTCCTTCTCCAGCAAAGGGTCTGGTGGATTAGAACCATGTGCCTTCTGAAACAATATCTTTTTATAGCAAAGGAAAAAATGCTTTTTAAAAAAATTCTTGAGGTAGCTAGTATGACAAGTACTTAAATTATTATTTTCAATATGATGTAAGAATAATACTCTCTGGTTAAGAGACAGATTTCATTTAGGCCCATTGAAGAACTTCAAGCAAATTGCAGATTAAAATCTGGCTAACTGTTCCCTAAAATCAATACAGCTGAAACAGTCTAAAGTATCCCTTAATTATAAGCTATGATGACTCCATTTATAAGAATTGGTCCTATGTACTTGACTTGTTACAAATAAAAATATTATATTTAGAAACTAGTTTAAAACACTGGCCCAAATTTGATTTTTACTTGCTGTGTAACTTTAAGAAATATTACTAACATAAACTAAAGTGCTTACACTTTCATGGAAGCAAAAATTTCTCCTTAAAATAATCAACAGAAAAAAAAACCCATGTAAATGTACAGAGCTTTTAGAGAGCTTTTAAAATAAGAACATATTTCTATATAAAAAATTATGGATAAAAATGCAAAAGTCTCCATTACATGTGCATATGAACACACATACTTTAATTCACTTGGGATTTATGAATATTAAAGACTAGGTACCTACACAATTGCATTACAAAGTAAGTTTGATGGTGTCTCTAGTGACATTATACCTTCAATCAACTGCTAGAAAGAAAATACAAACAACATGAAAAAAATTAAAAACTCTACGTGAGAAAATAAGCTCAGTATTAATTACTCTTTTCGGCATGAATTAAAATCTAAAAAGGTTCAGAGCCAAGAAATTTTCCCATTGCTCCCCAGTTAAACAGCTCATATAAATTTGCTGTCTTTAGGAAGTCTGATCACGCACATTCTATCTTAAAAACTACCTTCCAGGATTGGTGAGCTCTGGTGGTCTAGTGGCAAGAAGCTGCACTGCAATCCCAGAGGTGAGCAGTTCAAATCCACTAGATGCTCTGCTGGAGAAGGAGGGGAAAATCTCCTCCTGTACCAGTCAGTTTCTATTTGATGGTACACATAATCATCATCATCATCATCATCATCATCATCCCAAAAGACCAACAAACTACCTTCCAGGATAAGAGGTAGCCATCATGCTGTTTAAATTCTCTCTGTTGCCTACTTTACACGTAGCACCACACCCATGGTCACCACTGGCAACTATTCCATCCTGAAGGAGAAAGATCCCTGAAGCACTGGACATGCATTAATCCCAACCAAACAATCCTGAATTCAGCCTCTGAAACAGAGGACGCCTTCCTGGCCTCAAATGTTCACTGGCTGTTTTCCTCTTCATCAATATGACTCCACCAACACAGACCAACCATTAGTCGACCTGTGACATTCTTTACTGCCCCAGAGTCACAAGATACTAATGAGATAATTGTCACCATACAAGCAATAAAGCTGCTACTGAACAACTCACACAGAAGACAGCCTACAGTTGCACTGACTCAAAAGAAATAAGTGGGAAAAGGATACCACTGGATATCTGTTCCTTTGACAGTCCATGGGATGTTCAATACTCTTCTCCAGTACCACGACTCAAAGGCTTCAATTCTTCTTCCATCATCCCTATTCATTCTCTAGCTTCTGATTTTGTTGGTGGGCTGCAATAATCTGATTTTGGATTTCTGTGGTCTGCTAGTTGCCTGCTTGCCTGCATCAGAAAGTGAAACATCTCTGATGTCATCGTTACTGTCCTTCTGCAATGCGCTGCCTCTTTGCTTCTATTTCCATGTATGTTGTTGTTGTTGTTATGTGCCGTCGAGTCGCCTGCGACTCATAGCGACCCTATGTACACGAGCCCTAAACTCCGCTCTGTCCTGTGCCAATCGCACTGTCTCTGACACTCCCATCCCAATTATCCCAGTCACTGAATCTATCCACCTCATAGAGGGCCTTCCACTCCTGCGCCGTCCCTCCACCCTCCCAAGCATGATGTCCTTCTCTAAGGACCGGTCTCTCCTCACAACATGTCCAAAGTAAGTTAGACGGAGCCTCAGAATCCTTGCCTCCAAGGAGCCACCCGGTTTAACCCTCTCCAGGACAAATCTGTTTGTTTTCCTAGCAGTCCATGGTATTCTCAATACTCTTCTCCAACACCACAGCTCAAAGGCATCAATTCTCCTTCTATCCTCCTTGGTCATTGTCCAACTCTCTGATGCATAACAGGTGATTGCGAAGACCATGGCCTGTATCAGACGCACCTTAGTCTCCAGAGAGACACCATTGCTCTTCAGCACTTTGGAGAGGTCCCTAACAGCAGACTTTCCCATGGCAATGCGCCTTTTAATTTCCTGGCTGCTGGTGCCAAGACTGTTTGGCTCAATGTCCATGTATACATTTTCAAAAAAATCCGACAAAACAACAAAAACCAGGACTAAATTTTTCTCTTGGCCCATTAAACATATTTAAGTAAATTTCATTTTAGAATAGTTTCAGATTTTGTAAAAAGTTGCAAAGATAGTACCGAGTTTCTATATCCACCCTCTTCTGTACCCTACTTCTATCAGTTCCCTGCGGTTAACATCCTACTTGTAAGTTTGTAATCCCTAATGAAACAGTATTGATAACAATCATTAGTAACTAAGATCCCTGCTTTGTTAGGACCTTATTTGCTTCCTCCTTTCCTGATGAGTTGATTTTAAAATGTTAAACTGTTGAAAATAGGAAAATAGCAATGGAAAGCCACTATCCCTTACCAAATACAGTCTAGCTATTGGGCTGTCACTGACCTGAGCATGGAACCTGCTTTCTTTTTGAAAGGAAGGGAGATGATAAATATTAGGGGCATAAAGATGGAGTAGCACAGCTCAGACTTCCTCCCAGGTTCATGGCTTTGAAAGATGACTGCAGTTGGAGTAGAGAACTTCATCAAGAGTCTCTGTTGTTATACGGCTGGACTGTGTGTCACCTTATGTCTCGTTGGGCATCACTCCTGGTGGGTGATGGGAAGTGTTTACATGGCCTGATTATGTCACATCTTCAGGCGACTGGAACTCCCAGATGTGAGACTTCCTGGCTCCAAACCTGGAGCCTCCTTCTTCCCTGGAGGACTGGGTCAAAGGGTGTGTTGGGGCTGGGCACAATGCCTTTAAATATCTTCTCAACCGTACCTCACCCCATGTCATAGTAATGCAGGAGGCATTTGTCAGAGCCGACAGCGCCCTCAGGATTCCAAGGGCAGCACAGGGAGCATCTCACAAGGAGGAAAGGATCAGCTTGCCTGTCCTGTCCCAAGGTGTCTGTGGTTATGCCTGCATGTAGCCAGCGAGGCAGAGGAAAGCACCTCTCACAACAGACCTTTGCACCGAGGTCTGCTCTTCGTTCCTTTAAAATGAGTTTGTGTTTTCTAAGTTAGAGTTGGTGACACGGTTTCCTGAAGCCAAGCCATCACTTCCCAGTACTTACCTTTCAAACATTTCTCTGTGGTCTTCATTTGCAGAAGACCAGGTCCCAGTAGGCGATAACCCAGCTCTCCTGCTCCTCAGGACTTTCGCTCTGAACCAAGTCACTGTTGTGGAAGAAATCTGGAGGGCAACTACCTGGCTAACGGACTGGAAGAGATCCATATTTATTCCCATTCCACACAAAGGTTATCAGACAGAGTGTGGAAACTACCAAACAATAACACATGCAAGCAAAATCGTGCTGAAAATTATAAAAAAGTGACTGAAACAGTACATCAACAGAGAACTAACAGAAATACAAGCTGGGTTTAGAAGAAGCCATGGCACTAGAGACACTGCCAATGTCAGATGGATTTTGGCCAAAAGCAAAGAGTATCAGAGGAGTGTCTGTGACTATGCAAAGGCATTTGACTGTGTGGATCACCACAAATTGTGGCTAACCTTGAGAAGAATCTCAGAACACTTGATTGTGCTCATGTGACACCTATACTTGTACCAGAAAGCAGTCTTCAGAACAGAGCAAGAAAACAATGCATGGTTCAAAATCAGGAAAGGAGTGCATTAGGGATGTGTCCTGTCTCCATATCTTTTCAATCTATATGTAGAACAGATGATTTGGGGGGCTGGTCTATGAGGAGCATTGTGGTATCAGGATTGGAAGAATTCTCATCAACAACCTGAGACATGTAGATGATACAACCTTTCTTGCCAAAAATGAGGAGGACTTGAAGCATTTGCCGCAAGAGGTTAAGGTCTATAGTCTTCTATATGGATTGAAGTTCAACGTCAGAAGACACAGATTCTCACCACTGGGCTAACTGGCAGCACCATGATAGATGGAGAAGAGATTGAGGTTGTTAACAATTTCAGATTGCTTGTCTCCATAATCAACATTCTTGGCACCATCAGTCAGGAAATCAAGACTAATTGCATTAGGGAAGTCTGCTGTTAGGAACCTTGCCAAAGTGTTGAAAAGTAATTTTGTCAGTCTAGAGACTAAGGTGAACCTGATCCAGGCCATGGTCTTCACAATTATTTACTATGCATCAGAGAGCTGGAAATGACTATATAGGACAGAAGAAGAATTGTTGATACCTTTGAGTTGTGCTAGAGAAGAATATTGAACATACACCATGGATCGCCAGGAGAAAAAATAGGTCTGTCTTGGAGAGGGTGAAACCAAGTTTCTCCTTGGAGGCAAGGATTTTGAAGCCCCATCTCATGTACTTTGGGCACATGGCCAGGAGACACCAGTCCTTGGAGAAGGACAGGGTAGAGGGAAAGCAAAGAAGAGGAGAACCCCAGATGAAATATATCAAAACAGTAACTGGGACAATGGGGTAGGTGTGTCAGAGTCACTGAGACTGGCTCAGGATAGGACAGGCTTCAGAGCTAATGTACATATAGGGGTTACCATGACTCACAGGCAACTTGATGACATATAACAACAACAACAACAACAAATAGCATAGCAGGAGATTGCCCATATTTCTCCTGTAGAGGAGCTGGTGGATTAGAACCACCTTCCTTTGCTTTGACTGTGCATCTCCTTACCCACCAGGCCACCAGAACTTGCTATATAAATATAGATATGTATTATCGCTGTTAGGAGCCACCGGGTCAGCATCAACTCATAGTGTCTTTATAAACAACAGATCAGAACCTCGCCCTAGCCTGTGCCATCCCCACGATCTCCAGTCTGCTCCAGCTCATTGTTATGCTCACTGTATCAGTCCATCAGTGGACAGAAATAGCTACATATTGGTTACAGTTATGTGCTGTTGAGTCGGAGCTGACTGTAGCTGCCTCCCCAGCAGGTTTTCAGAGGCGGTAAATTACCCAGGAGAGTGCTCATCTTTCTCCCCTGGAGCAGCTGGTGGATTCAGACTGTGTGCCTTTGGATTACCAGAACAACTCCTTACCACTAGACTATCAGAACTCCCTATATAGATATTTATGTTGTATATGTTGTTGTCATGTCAGAACTGATCCGTATTTGACCCTCCGGTGGATTTTTTCAGGGGCAGTAAATTGCTTGAGAGGAGATTGCCTATCTTTCTCCTGTGCACACTTGATTGTGCTTATGCAAAACTTATACTTGTATCAGGAGGCATTCGTCAGAACAGAGCAAGGAAACAGTACATGGCTCAAAATTAGGAACAGTGTCCGCCAGGGATGTGTCAAAAGACCTTAAACTTTAAAAAAATACCTCTTTCTGAATCTGTACCTGTGACTTCAACACAGCCACATGGGAACTCTGGGCCTGGCAGCCAGAACCCCTCAGTTGACCTGGTTGCATCTGGATGCTTTACTAACCTTCTGGGTACAAAGATAAACCATTTGATTAGCAGGGGTTCAGAGCAGCTGGGTTTTGTTAGAACAGGAGCCCTGGTGGCACAATGTGCTGTGTGTTGGGCTAACTGAAAGGAAAGGTCAGCAGTTAAAGTCCACCAGCTGCTCCAGGGGAGAAAGATGGGCCGTTTTCTCCTCTAAAGATTTACAGCCTCAGATCTAATAGGATATCTAGTAGGTCACTAATTGTTGTTGTCGATTGCTGTCAAATCGAGCACGACTCATAGTGACCCTATGAACAAAGGGCCTGAAGCCTTTCTATAACTATCGACATTTATCAAAGTTCATAGAACTTCCGCAGGCATGTTGTTTAGGAAGTGGATGCCGCTGCTTCCAAAATAGGGGAGGCTATTCCTTGGGAAAAGATATCATGCTTAGAAAGGTGGACGGTCCGGGGAAACGAGGAAGATCCCCTAATGAGGTGGGTTGACACAGTGACTACAGTAACGTCCTCTATTGTGTCGGAGACGGTGAGGATGGCACAGGATAGGACAGGATTCAGGTCTATTGTTTAAGGCTTGCTGTGAGTCTGAGTCCACTCAGTGGTACCTGACAACAACAACAACAACAACGTGAGTTGAAGCCAGCTGGTGGCCCTGTTTTCAGGATTGATTTTACAGCAGTTGGTGGTTTTGTTAGAGGCTGTGCTGCATGGGAGCCTGTGATGGCTGGCCAGAGGCTGGACTGATTCGAACACCAAGGACAGCACACCACGAGAGAAGCAGCAGCCCCGTTGTAAATTGCTGGTACAGCACAGAGACAGAGTGGTATCCATGCTTTATTTAACCAGGCATGATTGGATGGCTAGTTAGTTATTTTCAGTTGGTTCCTAACTTCCTATCATAAATAATTCGTAGCAAACGTATGCCTGTCTGCTTGTGCATCCTGAGAGTGATGCTGCATTTTGGTTTTCAGAGCTGTTGCCAAATCACCCTCAGAGCATGTATGTGTGGGGTTTCTTTTTGAGAGTCAGTTTCTGGAGGGATCTGAGATGTCCTAGTAGTAAGGAGTTGCACTGCCAAGCCAAAGGCAAGTGGCTCGAATCCACCAGCTGCTCCGTGGGAGATAGATGGGCAGTCTTCTCCCATGAGATTTAGAACCTCTGAAAACCTGCTGGAGGATCATTTTCTGGAGTTTTGGAAGGGAGGCTGTTCTTGGCAGGTTCCTACAGGGGCTGCAGGGGAGAGGGGAGCAGGGGGCAGGAGGGAGACACTCACCTCTCACAGGCTCAGTCTTCTGGGGGCAGTCAGTTTCTTCTCCTGTGGGGTCAATGGATGCTTTGTTTGGACTCCCTCCCTGAATAGAATCTGAAAGTTGAGATGTGCACTGGTGACAAAGGGCGCTGTCAGCGTCACCAAGCTGGGTCTCCCCCACCCCCAGACTTGGAGACACTGCTGTTTGTAAGCATTGCACACAACACACATAAAAATGTACCAGGGCCCAGAGGGGCCATCCCAACCCTGAACTAGTTAGATCTTAGGAGAGAAAAGAAGCAGGCATAGCTAATAAGATGTAAAGGGAAAAGTTTCCTAGGAGATGTGGGAGGGGCAGGCAGAGTGGAACTGGGGGAACCCAGGACCAGAGGAAGGGGCGTGGGAGGGATCAGCTCCGGGCAGGGAGGAGGGGAGCAGTCGGCAGGAAAGAGTGAAAGGACAGGGAGGAGGGAGGTGAGGTAGGGGCTGGAGGGGAAGGTGAGAGGAAGATGAGGGTTGGAGGCTGGAGGGCTGAGCGGACTGCGGGGAGGCTGTGCCTTGTCTGTTTGTGATTAGCACGCAGCCTGGTGCAGAATGGAGTAAACAGAAACTTCCAGGCGTCCCCCGCCTCTGAGGCACAGCAGAAATCAGACGCTCCGTGATTAATCACGGAGGGTTCAGGACATGACCACAAGCGCTGTATGGACTTGAAATTAGCTGCCTCTTCCCAGTTCCCCGCCAAGATGGGAGCAGGGGGTGGGACGTGAAGGGGTGGGGGCCCCGCCTGCTGGGGGCCAGCATGGAATGATCCCTGGCAGAGCGCAGAGGGACACGGACAGGCACTCGCAATCGGCTGCGTCCAGAGCAAACGGTCAGCATCGAGGGGGAGGGGGGAGCAGAGTCAGCCGTGGGGGCCCCCCAGTCCGGCTTCCTGGAACCCCGGCTTCCTGACCCCTGACACAGGCCAGATAAAACCCTGGCTGCACTATCAGAGCCCAGCAGAGTGCCCAGCCCCTGGCACCCGGAGGAGGTCGCTGGGGACAGCGGAGGCTTAGAGGCGACCCTCGGAGCAGGACCTGGCGCCCGTGGCTGGTCCCGACAAGCCCTAGTTCAGTTCCTAGAGCTCTGCAGCAGATGGACGCCGACGCCCACTTGCCCTGATAGAGCAGCGGAGCTGAGGAGCCACTCTGTCCGGAATGTCCCGACCTGCTCCATGGTGAGTGCACGGAGACGGCCCTGCATGAGGAGTTGCCGCTGGCATGTGGACCTGAGCGAGGTGGGATGTGAGGAGGACAGCCCTGCCCCTGCTCCGTCCCCCACCGGGACTGTGAGGAGAGGCAGTCAGTCGGTAGGACCTGGCTGTGTGGCCTTGGGCAGGTCCTTTCCCTCTCTGGGCCTCTGCCCACTCTACAATGCAGTTGCTGGAGGAGGTGTTCTTGGAGACACTCCAACCCTGCCTGCTGGTCACTGCCTCTCTGTTCTGTGCCAGGCCCTGGCCTAGGAACACAGCCCTGCAGGGTGGCAGGTGTGGATGACCCTCAGCGTAAGCAGAGAAAGAGAGTGACTGGCGCAAGGTCACACAGCCAGGCAGTGGGTGGAGGAGAGCCAGACACCAGGGTTTCTAGCCTAGCTTTCCTGCAGCGTTCACCCTCAGAAGTTGTTAGTCTACCTTCTGTGATTCTGTGATTGCCTATCAAGTCGGGGTGAAGGAGGAGAAGGCATTGGGGAACATTCTCTGGCAAGGGGGTTCTGGAAGCAGCAGGCTGAAGCCCAGCAAGCAGCCTCAACCATCTGGGCGATGTATCAGCCCTGGGTGGGGGGTCCAGCGCACCAGGACCAGCAGGGGCTCCTGCCTGGATGGAGCCAAGAGCTTCAGCAATCTGCTGGGTGAGCGGCTGACCGGAGGAGGCTTTAGGGGCATGAGAGAGGAAGAGGGTTAACGGCGGGACGAAGAGCGTGGGCATGCCTTGCCTAGGTTTCCTTCCAGTTTTATTTGGCCTTTTTGAAAATCTGTTTCAAATCATCCAGGGCCGGCACTGTTCCTCCGGACGAAACAGAACGAAACAGAATTGTGTAAGGAGCGTACAGTGCTTTCCACACGGCTCCCCTGGGGGGCATCACGTAGTAATATTATTAGAGGCTATTTGCATACGCATCCCTGCAGCTGTGGCTGGCAGCAGCCAAGAGATAAGAGGCAGAGTCAGCTGGTGTCTCCCTGGCACTAAGATGAAGTGGCCAGTTACAGCCAAGGGCCAAGAGGACCCCGCAGGGCCTCAGCAGGTGGGGAGTCCCTCGATGCTGGTGTGTGGGCAGGGTTAAAGGTCTCCGCATCCAGATGTGACCTCCTGTCCTCTCTGCTCTGGAAAATTCCATGCTGCTGTAGCTCAGTGCTGACCCCGGTCTCCTTTCCTTTTGGGGTCTGGCTCGGACATCCCTCCTGAGAGCTAGTTTTTGGGCACTGACTCATGGTCCCAGCTTGCCTCAGAAACTCCCTCATTCCCAGAGCTGCCACCCCACCCAATACTGCCCTCACTGGTCTCTCTTTAGTGATCTCAGGTCAGTCATTTCCCTTCTTGGACCTCAGTTTCCTCATCTGTGCAGCAAAGCAGGAGATGGCTCTCAGATTCTGAGAGTGCTTAGAGAGCATTTGTGAGTAAGGTAAAGGCTTAGAGAGGAGGAACAGCTCCTGAGGGTTCCCTGGAATGGTCAGGGAAGGCACAGGACCAGGCTGGAATGAGACTGAACTGGAAGAAATGACTGGTTGGTCTGTAGGGCTGCCATTACTGGTTCCATAATACTACTACCGAGCCTGCAAGCTTCTGTAAACCTGATGAACTGCTGAAAGCAAAGCTGGGTTGTGCAGTGTAGTTTTTGTACCCAGTGATCTAACCCAGATGGCCCAGTCACAGAGCCCCACCCACCCATCACAGAAACTCAGCCACCCCCTAGAGCCCCCCAGTTCTTTCTGGGGAGCTCCAAAGTAGTGTCTCTTGTGAGCTCACAAACAGGTCTCTTGGCCTGTTTGTTCTTCGCTCCTTCTTTTTCCTGCTGTCCCCAAGGCCACTGTTGTCACTGCCCATTGCATGCACGCCAGTGTCCACGGTGGCATCTCTGGGAACTCCCAGAGCTTTCCACGAGTCAGGGCCTAAGCTGGGGTGCTGGGCAGATGGAGAGGGAATGGCTTCTTCCCAAGCCGGTGACACCCTGCCATGTGGTTCTCACACGGTGGGGTGTGAGAGCCAGCTTGTACCAGCCTGCGGGAGCCCATCCTCTAAGTTTTAGGGATTTTGTGAGCTGGCAGTTGAATATTAAAAGTTAAATGATATAAATTTGTAATTCTATTAAAAACAGAAAAGAAGTACTCAGAACTCTCACATCCTTCTTTTTTAAAGCATATCTTTTTACTTTACACCTGTTGTCTCTGTGACTGGAGCTAAGGTATGACGTGCTGTTTCCGACCCCTTCCCAAGTTCATGTTCAAACTTCAAGTTGATAGCTTGGAATTGGCCACGGTGGGACTATTAACCCTGCAGAAATCAGCAAACACTACAACAAGGCTTGTTTTATGGCTTTGTTGATTGTGTAGATTTATGTAAATGATGGAGAAAATGCTGATGTTACGCACAGAAGTATGTCGATATGGTCTTTACATTGTGTATAAAAATGCATTGAGATCGAGTTGATTCCAGCTGACAGAGACGTCCCAGAGCAGAGTAGAATGGCTCTTTAGAGCTTCCGGGGAAGGAGAGGGCCTTCCCTCTCCCCCACAGAGAAGCTGATGGATTTGAACCTCCTATCTTTCAATCAGCAGCCCAACAGCACAAAAACAAATAGAGGAAGTCGTTCACTGAGCAGGGAGTATGCATGCCAGTCATGTGCTCTGCTGTCACCCACGGCCTTCTTTACAGAAAAGGTCAATGCCAAACAGTATTCCTGGAAATCTACGCTCACTCCCCAGTGGTCACCACAGCACGGCTGTAGAGGACTCTAGGGGCCGGAGCACAACTCGATGGGAGTGTTCTGTGAGAGTCAACTGGCTGTACAGAAAGGAATATATTATAAATGTTATTTTTTATTTGTGAATTGTGGGTTACACATCCCTACACATGTGGGTTATGCATGTTCAAGATAATAAACCTCAGTGAGTGTGTATTTCCCTCCTGGAGAACCCAACATCCGCTGACAGGGAGGCGATTCTAACTTGCCGCATTTAGGCCAGGGTAGAACTGCCCATAGTGTTTCCAGGGTTGGTTAGAGCTTTCAGAACTTGTAGAGCTCCTGGTGGACTAGAACAGCCAGCCTTTTGGCTAGTAGCAAAGTTGTTTAAGCACTGTTTAAGCACCAGACAGAGCGCTTCCCCCTGGAAAACTGGTTACTAAACCTTTACCAGCACACCACCACCTGCCAGCATATGCCTTCTGCCCAAAGTCTCAGAAATCCAGTTCTCAGCTCTCGCTCAGAAAAATTCCTGCTCCATGCGTGGGGCCTTGGGTGTAAATCCCTCAACTTCCTCTTCTCACCTGGAACAAGCCAACAGCCAAACTCTTTCTCCTGTCCTGAGCTCAGGTATGGAGGCAGACTGAGCGGGTGGTAGAAAGGGGTCGCACCTGGGGTGTTTGGGCCCCTACTTGAAGCAACAAAGCCTTCTGGGTTGCTCGTCAGGTGCAGCACCAGCCTAGTGTCTCCCCAGGGGTCAAAACCACCAACCACTGTCAAGTTCATGCTGACTCATAGTGACCCTACCCGCAGGATTTGGGAGGAGACTGTCATTCTCCCTCAGAGAAGCTGGTAGATTTGAACCATTAACCTTTTGTTAGCAGGCCAACACATAATGCATGGCACCGCCAGAGCTCCTTCCACTGGGGTAGCTCCCTGATAATTCCATTGCCCCCCCCAGGGCTCGATCCTGCCCCCCCTGTTTCCCTGTACAGTGCATGCTTCTGCGATAGAAGCAGCATCTTGGAAAAAGCAGAAAGAACAGCTAAGCCAAACCTATAGGAAAGTTTAGACGACTTTCTATTTTTAGACACTCAAGGAGCCAGGTGGGTCCTTTCCAGTTCTCCAAAGGCTGCACGAGAGGAAAATGTTTCTCCTTTCCAAGTCCCACCCCTCGTGGAGTCTGGTCCAAAGAGGAGGCCCAGGTGGGGGTGTTAGCTCAGAGAGGTGCCACCAGAAAGGCAGGCCCGAGTTCTCGTCTCAGTGGCTACGACCACTTTTCTTCCAACTCATTCGTTGACTCACCTTTTTCTTGACTTTTGCTCTCATGTTTTTCAAAAGGAGATCACTCATACAGCCCACCCTCACCTTCCTTCTCTCCTTTAACAGCACAGCCTGGAGGTTTTTACTGTGTAAGCCCATGAAGACCTCTCCGTTAGATTTAATGTGTGTGGAACAGAAGGGGGAAGGGATCAATTTTCACAACCAGATTTGAAGGCCTAGCTTTCCGCTCTGTTGACCCTGACACCCTCGGACTGAGTCTTGCTGCTCCTGCTTTACAGTGAAAACGAAGCTCTGTTGGTCTATTCCTGACTCGATTTCAGAAGCAGACTGACTGCTTCTCGTCCTCTCTGTCCCAACCTCTACCGAGCCGCCATCATCGCTCTCAGGACTATTGAAGCTGCCTTGACACTGGTCTCTGCTTCTCCTCTTACCTCCAGGACAGTCCCCTCTGTGCAGTCAGTGGGGTCCTGTCCCTCTTCTGCTCAGAACCCACTACCACCACCCTGCCTCAGCTCCCACCTTAAGTGGAGTGAAAGCCAAGTCCACGCCGGGGCCCCAGACTGCAGCATCTGGCTTGTGGCCTCTCTTATACCGTCTCCCCAGGTTCCCCTTGCTGGTTTGGCTCCAGCCACAACTTCTGGTCTCCTTTGTGGGCACAGTCCTGCCGCAGGGCCTTTGCACTCGCTGTTTCCTCTACCTGGAACACACGTTCTCCAGATGGTCGCATAGCTTACTCCTTCACATTCTTCAGGTCTTTGCTCAACTATCACCTTTTCAGTGAGGCCCATGCTTGTCTTTTACCTCACATTGCAGCCCTACCTCTCTCTGTCCCATCCCCCACACCGAGCCACCACTGACTTTAAGCAAACATGTACGGAGTGGACCACCCTATAGGTTTCCATATCTTTTTCCTGTAGAGCAGCTGATAAGTCCAGACAGTCTGGCCTTTTGTCTAGTAGCCAAGCACTTAGCCAGTGAGCTATTAGGACTTCCAGGCCTCCTGCTTTCACCCCTTAACCTTAATCCTCCCTTCATTTTCTGGTTAATAGGGATATCTATCTATCTATCTATCTATCTATCTATCTATCATATCTGTCTACCTACTACCATCTATCTGTCTACCTATCTATCCTATCTATCATCTCTGTCTGTCTAGCATCTATATCTATCTATCTATCTATCTATCTATCTATCTATCTATCTATCATCTATCATATCTCTCAATCTATCATCTGTCTCATCTATCATGTCTTTCTATTATCTATCTATCTATCTATCTATCTATCTATCTATCTATCTATCTATCTATCTATCTATCTATCCTCTTCTCTTTCCTTAAGTGCCTGTCCCCACCAGCTAGAATATGAGTGTCTTTTTAAAAAAATTTATTTTATTAATTTCAATGAACATTTACAGAGATTTTGGATTTCCATTCATTCATTGTTGCATTTTTCTCCCTGTCCACCCCTCCCCCCCAGTTCACTCCTCTCTTTGAAAAGTAAAAGAAAATTTCTTTCATTGGTGTACAATCACTCTGTCCCCCTCCACCGCCCCAAGTACTCTCCACTATGCAACCTTCATTCTGGACTCTTGTGATAACCATAATGCCCTATCATATATCGCTTTTAAACTGTTTTCTCCCTCATCTGTTTCAATGCAGTATACATAATTTATCCAGTTTCTCTCAGTCTTACCCCAATCCTAATGTCAGTACCATTCTACAACAGTGGCACCATGCAGTATTTGTCCTTTTGTGACTGAGGTATTACACTCAGCATAATGTCCTCCAGGGTCATCTCTTTTGAATAATATTGCATGAGTTCCTTGTTTTTCAATGCAGCGTAGTATTCCATTGTGTGAATATACCACAGCTTCTCTTTCCATTCGTTTGTTGATGGGCACTTAGGTTGTTTCCAACTCCTTGCTATTGTGAACAAAGCCACGATAAACATGGGTGTGCATATATCTGCTTGGATGTCAGTTATGGTCTCTTTGGGGTATATTCCCAGTAGTGAAATTGCTGGGTCAAATGGTATCTCTATTTGCAACTTTTTGTGAAAGTGCCACACCGCCTTCCACAGTGGTTGCACCGTTTTACATTTCCACCAACAGTGAATAAGGGTTCCAGTTTCTCCATAACCTCGACAGCATTTGTTGCTTGCTGTTCTGTTAAATTTTGCTCTTCTGACTGGGGTGAGATGATATCTAATAGTTGTTTTGAATGTGAGTGTCTTGAGGACAGAATTTCTATTATTTTTTTGCCCGATTTGTTCAGTGCTCTATTCTGTAGTTGGAGTGAGCTGACATCAAGTCAGCCTCAACTGTAGTGACCCCAGGCACAATGGAACAAAATGCTTCCTGTAACTGCACCATTCCTCGTCCATGGTCAGTTGCAGACTGGACCATCACGCTCCGTAAGGTTTTCACTAATTTTCAGAAGTAGATTGCCAGGCCTTTCTTCCTAGTCTTATCTTATTCTAGAAGTTCTGCTGAAACCTGTTCGGCAGCCTAGCTACACGGCCTCCAGCATCAGACACCCAATGGCAGTGGACTCTCGAATAAATATTTATTGGCACATAAGAGAAGAGTCGCTCCATAAATACTAGTGGAAGATCTTGTTTAGCTGCTACTGAGGGCAATGAGGTAGCCAGGAGGAATTTCAGGGGAGCATGAATCAGAGTCCTCAGGAGCTCCTCCCAGCACGCTGCTTCACTGATGAACACCAGCTTTTCATAACCTGTGCTAATGCACGAGGTCGTCCTTCATCAGAGTAGCCTGGGGCGTCCGTGAGACTGTGCATCGTCCACCTGTCAGACCAAGGGAAGGTCTCACATTCCCCAAGTGAAGGTTTGCCTACCAAGGATGGCCCTGGGGCAGCCAGTGCAGGGTGGAACACGCAGCCCAGCTTCCCTTCACGCATCCCCGGGGCTCTGCCTCCGACCGTGCTTCTCCACCTGAGTCCAGGTAGGTCAGACAGGTTTGAAGAGGGCACTCCTGTGTGTGGCCCTGGGGCTGGAGCTGCGGAACTCTCACCAAAGCTGCTGCTCCCCCTCCACGAAGTTTCCTGCATGGGTGATGGAGGGAGCGTGCATGGCATTGGCTTCCAGACTGCCAGGCCAGGGGAGACACTCTGCAGGAAAGAACAAGGGAAGAGAAGTATATTCCAGATGGAAGCATGAGGGGTGCTGTAAATGTGCCCTCCAAATGGCCCACTGGACACCCCCACCTGCCAGGGAGCTGAGGGGTTAGGCCAAAGACTTTCCCTTATCCGCTGAGGGCTCCTAAATCTGGTCCTGAGTTCCTTAGAGCAGAATCAAATCATGATACCTGCCGCCGCATCTACCTTCCCATCTGACAATCTTAAGATTTCTTTATACTGCAAAAGATGTGCACACACGGCCCAAACTGGGAGCTAGAACTTAATGTGTATTGATTTATCTGCTCCTTACTAGATTCTCCCACTTACTGCTTTAATTTTTTTTTAAAAAATAGATATACTAATTTATTTACAAAATTAGAATACGTTGAGTTTCACAAAAGATCCTTCCTCTTTCCCTCTTCCCTTGCCTTTTAGAAAAAAGTTCTATTATATACATAATGCTTTGAGTTCTTTTTTAACTTTATAAAATGTTATATGATGTCTTCAGACACTTGTAGTTTCATAAAATATTTTATGACTAGAATTCATCAGTATTGCTTGCTGACCATTCATTTTTCACTGCTCCATACTACTCCAGGAGCTCTGGTGACACAGTAGGTAAAGAAATAGACTGCCAACTAACTATAAGATTGGAAGTCCAAACCTACCAGCCGTTCCACAGGCAATATAAGAGATAGTCTGCTTCCATAAAGATTGGCAGCCTTGGAAGCAGTACTCCTATGTTCTCTAGGGTTGTGATAAGTTGGGATTGACTTGATGGCAATAAGTAGTGGTAGTGTGTGCATGAGGGTTGCTTCCAGATGTCTCTTTGCTTGTTACAATCCAGTGCTACTTGGAACGCCCCTGCTCATATCTTGCACATCTTGGTACACACATGTAGGCATTTGTCTTGGATATGTACCAGGAGTGCTGTGGCTGGATCCCAGAGAGTCTGAATGAATTCCCTAATCCAGTGTCATTTGGGTTGTAGAAAGACACCACCATCCCTCATATGGCATCCATCTGACAGACAGAGAGATGTTTTACTTGTTGCTGTTTGAATAGGTGGAATTTCATCTAGATTTTGACCACCACAAAGAACAGATCTGTTTGACGTTGTGCAGATATCTTCAGGTCTGAGAACCTCCAAAAGTCTTGAAGAGGTTGTGGAGTTGTGATACCCCATGTCTATGGACATGTCATGCTCAGTAGGGTGGATGGACAGCACAGGAAAGGAGGATTCCTGATGAAAGAGAGATTGATGACAGTGACTGGGGCAATAGGAGTTGGTGTGTCGGAATTAGTGAGACTGGCTCAGGACAGGGAAGGGTTCAGAGCTGCTGTACATAGGGTCACTATGCATTGCAGGCAACTCAATGACACATAAAAGCAATAACTTACTATGACAGGTTGGGAAGCAGGAGTGGCATCCACTTCCTAAACAACATGGCCTCCGGAAACTCTATGAACTTTGATAAATGTCGATAGCTGCAGAGGGGCTTCAGGCCTTTTGTTCATAAGTTGTGAGTCGCTCTGAGTTGTGCTTGACTTGACGACAACCAACAACAGCAACAACAACAGCATGTCTTTGGAAGAGCTACTCCTGCCCTCAGGTAGGGAAATGGGCTGGGAATTCAAGATGGTGCTCTGTTCTCTCCAACCTCTTCCTCTATTGAACATGCACTTGTCCAGCCTGGACTTCACCAGGTGTGGGGAACAGTGAGGATGGAATAGCCGCAAATCCTCCTGTGTGACAGTCATGGTTCCACACACTGGACATCTCTTACTGTTGATTCATTTACCTGCAAGTGGAGATGCTGTTTTTGCCGCATTTACAGATATGGGAACAGAGGGGTTAAGTGACTTGCTTGAATTCACCAGATGGAGGATGGACAAGCTGGATTTGAAGGCACCTCAGCACCCTAGCTAGAGCTTAGTGGCTGAGTGTCCAAAACTCTTTGGTCACAGAGAATGGGGTTCGAATCCTGAATTCTCTACCACCTCACTGACTCTGGACAAGTAAGTTATTTCACGTCTCTGCACCTTCAATAACCAAAGAGAAACCAAGTTCATTGCTGTCGAGTCAATGCCAACTCATAACCCAAGGACAGAGGGGAGCCATGCCCACAGGGTTTTCAAGGACGTGGTCTTGACTGAAACAAACTGCCTTGTCCATGGAGCAGGTGACGGGTTCAAACTGCTAATGTTTTGGTTAGTAGCCAAGTGTTTAACCACTGAACTACCAGGATTGCTCTCTGCACGTTGGTTTCTCTAAAATGGAGAAACCTGTCTCCCAGCAGCCTCATTTAACGTCTTTCTCTCGTGCCTCTCTGTTTCCTGATGGGTGGTATGTCCATCTCCGACCCTGTCTTGTGGCCAGGAGACTGGGATGTGCTGATTTGCTTCAGCCTGTCAGGGCTCATCCTTGGAGACGATGGGGGACCAGTGTCATGCAAAGCAGTGCCTGGGAACCATGGCAGAGTTCCTAGAGGCTGGGGCTGGCTCTGGGAAACAGGAAGGCAGCTGTCCACGCAGTGGAAGCTGGGTTGCTTGGGCCACTGACCTTAGTCACCATCTGATTGTGAGAAGCTTGACCTGGCTGAGTGTGGCTGGCACAGGCTGCCATTGGCCTTGTCCGTGAGCTGCTGGCCCTGAGCGGCCAGTTGGACACCCATGTCTAGGATGTGTATTCCAAAGGGGAATTCTCCAGGATGAAGTATGTTTATGCTTTGGGGGGTGGGGGGCGGGGAATTCCATTTCTGTTGCCACTTAGTTCTGCTTGAGAACAGCTTTTCTCACCACCAACGAGTTGGCCACTCAGCCTTGAGTTCTGTTGATTAGCTCAAAGTCAGGGGAGGGGAAGCAATTTTTCTTTCCTACCTCCGCCCCCAGCCGTGAAAGCCGGTTAGTGATGAAAGGGGTCCTGTGGACGGTTTGGTTTTCCTTGTCAGGACTCCAGGCGAGGCTATGAAAGCAATCAGTGGGCCCCACCGGCCGTAATTGACTCGAGAGGGAAGCTGGCCACCGCAGCGGCGTCTGCGTTATCACTTACTCAGATCTGTGTTCGCCTCACACATCTCACACACAGCGGAGGGCAGGACATTTGCTGTCTGTGCAGTTCTCTTCTTCCCAAAGCTCCCCAGGTATTGGGAACCCTGAGAAGACGGGGACCCCGGAGGCAGCATGGTTGTTGCTGTTGTGTGCCATCAAGCTGACTAGCCCATAGCTGGCCCTCCCGCAGGTTTTCAGAGGCAGTAAATTGCACGGCAGGAGATTGTCCTTTCTTCTCTCATGGAGCATCTGGTGGATTTGAACCATGTGCCTTTGGGATTGCAACATAGCTTCTTACCACTAGGCCACCTGAACTCCTTAACTCATACATAACTTAGAGTTATGAGCATGGCCTGCATCAAATTCCAGCTCCATCATCTATCGCTGAGAATCTCCAGCCGGGGACTTGACCTCTCAAGGCCTCAGTTTCCTCGTTTTCCAGTGATAACAGCCTCTCTGCCCAAACCTGACAGGAAGATTAAATGAGTTTTGACAGGAAAAGCCGTTGGGAAAGGCCCCACATTAGCTCAGAGTCATAAAGGTCAGCTCTCCTTGTTTTTTTCACGACCTTCCCTTCTTCCTCCTGTGGTCACGCTGGAGGTGTCCATTGGGCTGGCCTCGTGCTGATGGACGTGAGGTCAGGCCTGGTCTTTTGTGATCATCGATGCTCTGGTTATAACCTATGGTTTGTGTATCAACCCCGCACCCCCTTGCTGTGTGCCCTTAAAGTATGTGAACCCCGCGATAACCTTGATCCCCAACTTCCTTCCGGGGCCTTGCTGAATGAGAGACTCGGGGCACAAGGCCAGCCCTGGCCTGGAACGCAGACAGGCCAGTGGGATGATGGGGTGGGGGTGGGGTGGCTCCCCAAGCTGGGAAAGACCAGCGCTTCCTGGGGTTTTGAGCCAGTTCTTTCTGGTTTGAGCCCCTGCTGAGAACTTGCTTTTCCACCTAGAGAGAGGGAATCAGAATAATTTGAATGAGATTCCCCAAGTGATGGTGTAAGACAAAAACCTTTCAACAAAAGCCCTCAATGCCTAAGACTTGCCTGGGTGGGGGCTCTTGTTATCAGGTGGATTATGATTCAATCTTCTCTGGGGCAGAGAGTTGAGCTCCTGCAATGAACCAGGTCAAGCCCTGCTCAGGATAGATTCCCCAGGTGAGAGAGGAGTGCGGTACCTGAAGGTGAGCTTCCAGGAGGAGGTAGGAACCAGGATCCTCCAGCTCTTGACAAGTGTCTTAATAGGATCTGGAGAGAGGGCTCTCCAGTTCCTCTTCCTCCAGGAAGCCTCCTAGGATCTCTGTTCCAACACCATTGGACCCCATGAGGTCTCAGGGACATAATGTGTGTGAAGTGGTTGATCCACTGTTCTTCTTCAAGAATGCAAGCAAGGCTTAGGAAAAGGCTTAGAGTCCCTGGAGGCCTGGGTCTCTATCCCTGCCCTCCCCCACCCTGCCCCTGCAGAAGCTGCAGCAGAAGTAAAGGCAAGGGCAGCAATCAACTTGCATACTCTTTCTGAACCCTATGTTCTCTTGGAAAGAGAGTTCTAGTAACACATGCTTGATGGGATTGTTGCAAGAATTAAATGAGATAAAACACATAATGCTTTAAATCTAGCAAATGCATCATAATGGTGCCAATTGTTGAGATTCATAATCGTTTCTTAGGACTGCTATAACAAAGCACCCCAAACTGGTGTCTGATAAGAACAGATTCTTAGCATCACGTTATCCTGGAGGCTGGGGGTGAGGGGTGAAATTGGGTGTTGACTGAGCTCATTACTTCTGAGGCTCTTCAGAGACTCTGATCCATGCCTCTCCCAGCTTCTGGTAATGCTGGCGAGTGTCTCAGGGATGATGCCGGACTGCCCCCCCGCTGCCACGTGGCTGTTGCCCCAGTGTCTCGTCACCCCTAATCTCTTCTCTTTTACAAGGACATCACTCCTATGGGATTAGTGCTCACTCTGCTCCAGTGATGGCAAAGACTGAAGCCAGAGTGCTTCTTGGAGGCAAGGATGGCAAAGTTGTGGGCATGTTGCTAGAAAAGGCTGTTCCTTCGAAAGAGACATCATGTTTGCAAAGGTCAGTAAGAGAAAGGAAAACTCCCAATGAAATGGACTGACCCAGTGACCACAGCAGTGGGCTCAAGTGTGTCAGAGATGATGAGGACGGCACAGGACAAGGTGACAGCTCTTAACCACCACCACGACTCCAGGATGCTCATGTGTTAACGGATGATATCTCCAGAGATCTAATTTCCAAACAAGGTCACGGTCACTGGAAGAAAAGAGTGAGATTTCCCCTTGAGGAATGTGATTCAGTCCATAGCACCACTATTAATTATCAGTGTTAGTCGTTGTGAGTGACTGGTCAGAAGCTGGTACTGTGTTGTGTACGCAATTGGTGCTTAGTGACAGTGTTCTCATTAACTTCCAGGGCCAAGTATGTTCTGAAGTAGGATCCAGAGGGTCATGGAGACGGGAAAATAAAGGGGAAAACCCAAGACGGCCGTCTAGTTCGTTCAAGGAGCCCTCCTGGCAGAGAAGGAGCTCTGGTGGCCTGGGCCCTAGGAGCTCTCTGCTAATTCAGAGGCCACGTCTCTCCGGAGGTTCGAGTCTACAGGAAGAAGGACGTCCTTCCACGTGACTGACAGCCTCTGAAGCCCCGCCAGAGGGTCAGCTGGAAGTGAGTGATGCAGAGCGTTACGTGTTGGGCTGCTGACTGTCAGATCAGCGGTTTGAATCCACCAACCGCTCTGAGGGAGAAAGATGGGCAGCCCTTTCCCACCGTGCTCCAGAGCCTCAGAGACCTGGCGGAGGGCCACCCTGAGTCAGAACCCTGCACGGCAGGGGTTTGGCGTTTCGGTTACTCTCGCCTGCGATGTCTCTTCTCTGTGAGACGGTGGGCCGGGTAGCCCACCTCTCACACCCTGATCTGGTGCTGCCTGGATTTCATTTATCGGAAGACTTCATTTGTTAAAGCAGTTTTACATTCACTGAGAAAATTGTGCAGAAAGTGTGATGAATTCCCGTCTGCCCCACCTGCTTTACCTCCTCTCACGTCATTTCTCCTGTAACAGCACCTTTCATTCCTGGGATCCGCTGGTCCCAATGACTGGACCGATGTCCACGTATTACCCTGCAGAACTACACATCTTGCATTAGGGAGCCCTGGTGGTATATGGTGCTTAAGGCTTGGCTGCTAACCGAACGATTGATGGATCGACTCTACCAGCCTCTTTTCAAGAGAAAAGACCTGGAGATCTGCCTGTAAAGATTACAGCCCAGGAAACCCTTGGGGGCAAATCCCTTTCATTCTCTAGGGTCCATTGTTCACGTGGGGCCCCTTCCCTGTGGGGCAATCCTATTTTGACATTTGTTTACTGTTAGGTTAGACCAGGCCTTTCCAGTGTCTTACAGATAAGAAAGCTGCCCCAGCGCTGGAGAGACTCACCTCAGTCTGGGGCCCTGCCTTTCTCCCTGGTGCTTGGCCTGTGCAGGGATCTGACCGCAGGGATGAGGCCGTGTCCCCTCCAAGGCCAGAGCCCTTCACATTGCTGACATTTTTGCATCTTGGGACAAAGGGTGAAGAAACTCATGTGAACTATTCTGGCTTCCTGGTGGAAAAACACTCCCAGCTGGAGCTGCTGGGTCTGTGTTGTGGGATTGTCAAAAGTGTGGTCGTCTGTTTGTCCCTCTCCCCCTCCCCGGCCTCCCAGCATCTGGGTACAGAAAATCCAGAGAAAATAAAGCCAGGCCTGGATTTGGGTTTGTTTGCGTGCATCGGTGGGCCGGAGGGGTCCCCACAGAGGTGCTGGGTCTGGCACCTGCCCTGCCTGCCTTCCTTCAGGCTCTTCTTCCCTGAAGGAATGAACAGATGTCCAAGGGGACATGACTTTGTCCTTTCAAGCACTGCTGACCCCTCTAAGCTGGATCTCAAAGCCACTAAAAGAAATCCACTGGCCTCCAGAAGAGGACAGGGGTGGTTAATGGAATTGGCACTGGCTTTGGAGTCAGATGCTCTGACCTTGACGGTCCCTACCTGCTGTGTCCTCTGACCTCAGGTTCCTGACCTGTAAAATCGGGATGAAGGTCACATGGTTGAGGTCTGAACAAGGAGGTGGCCCTAGCACTCGGGCATGTACGCAGCCCTTGAGAGCAGGCTTTAGAATCAATCTAGATTCGATCTGGACCTAACTATGAGTCCCTTAACTTCTCCACGGTTCCCTCTATAAAATGGGATAATAATGACACTGGTATTTACTTAGAGCTGTGATGACTTAAACCCGATCACAGGTGCGGTGTGCTTACAAGACCACCGACGCACAGCTGTCGGTGCTGGTGATGTTAGGTGTTGTCGAGCCACCGTGACTCAGAGCAATCCTGCAGATGTCAGACCTGAACTCTGTCCTCTCCTGTGCCACCCTCACCTCACTCGAGCCCATTGCTGGAGTCGTGTCAATCCATCTGAAGGGGGGTCTTCCTCTCTTTTGCCAGCTCTCCACCTTTTCAAGCATAATATCATTTTCCAAGGAACCAAATAATTGTTCTGTGCCGCTTCGACTCGTTGCTATCTTAGACGGCAGAACAGAATTGCCTCCCAGGCTGCTTAGCAAACCGTGGGGGCCTAATGCCTTATGTTAGGGCGTTAACCTGTCTTTACAGGAGGAAACGGCCTCGTCTCTCTTTCCTGTCCCCCTTCAACACAACCCCTCGCAGACACAGCCCCCCGCCCCGAGTCTGGAAAGAGAGCAGAAAAGGGCCTGTCTCTGCAGTGGGGGGTGAGTTTGGCCCAGGTCTCCCTCGGGTGGGACGCCAGCATGAACGCTGTGCGTGTGAGTACTCAAGAACGTGCCAGAGGCCCACACTTCAGGTCTCACATCTGTTAACATTTTGGGAGTCTTTGCCTCAGAGCTACAAATTGAAAAATGGTCCATTAGATGTGATTTATTCCTCATTGAGACAGCACTGCTGTTAAGCCCTTGCTCGCAGAGCTGAGCAATTCTCTCACTGCAGGCCTGCACGCCGGCTTGCCTGGTCTGGGGCCCTCGCGGGATGAGGCTGTTTCTTTGAAAGGGAGGAAGCTGAGGCCTAGAGGGTGGAATGGAGCCGGCCTGACAGAGACAAATGAGCGTGGAGGCCGATGGTGCACGGCCGTTTGCGCTTTTGCACGCCTGTGTCACAGAAATCACCACTTCTGCTGAGGGGCGAAGCGTACGGTTTGGAGCTTCTTGGAGCTGTGAGCTTGGAGTGGGGAAGGCAGAGCTGTCATTCTCAATGGCTGGAGGCTTGAGGCCAGGAAATAGTTGCTCAGTCAGCAGGAAGAGCTGGGGGCCACGTGGAGGTCCCGGGGGGGAGGTCTGGCAGGGGGAGGCTGCTGGCCTCTGCTGGGGGTGCTGGTGAAAGGCAGGGCCACCACATCTGTGTCTGACAGCCCACTCCGGGTTAGAACAGAGTAATGCCAGGTTGCCTCCACTGACCAGCTGGGACCACCTCTCTGTGATACAGATTATGGTAGACGCACAAGGTTCCCACGAGCTGATGAATGATGCAGAGAACCCAACAACCAATCCAAACCTGCTATTATGAGGTCTGTTCTCACTCTTAGGGACCCTGGAGGACAGAGTAGAGCCGTCCTGGGGGGTTTCCAAGTCTGTAATCCGTACAGAAGTTGTTAAGTGCCGTCATATCAGAACACACTGCTAGCTGACCCTCCATTGAGTTTCCAGAGGTTGTAAGTTGCATGGAGGTGATTGCCTGTTTTTTTCTCTCAGAGTCACCGGTGGGTTCAAACCGCCAGAGCAAACTACCAACCTCTGGCTAGCAGCTGAGAGCTTAACCACCGTGCCACCAGGGCTCTTTCAAGACAGATTGTGTTGTCATTGATCGTGAGCCTTTGCTGTGGGGCCTGGGGTGTGGAGAAGAGCCTCACCAGGAGGCAGCGAGCAGCTGCACCACCACCTTCCAGCTGTGGATGTAGACGAGGTCCCTGACTTGCCAGAGGCAGAGCCTTCTCCTGATACCCAGGCTTGCAGGGCAGCAGGGGCATCCAGGAGACAAGCTGTCAGGGAGCCGGTGGGTGCTGATGTTGGCTGTCACTCAGCCTGGGCAGTGCAGGCGTGCAGCATCGTTACAAGCTGCATCAGCTGGAGCGAGAAGAAGTCCGGAGATTCAGCGGGGTTATTCACAAAGCGTCCCTTGATACCGGTGGGCTGTCTCTGGGCAGGCGGCTGGGGTTCATGTGTAGAGAGATGAAGAGTCTGTCTTCACATCCGTACTAAGGAATGAGGGAAGGACAGGCTGTGGGCCACACGGTCCTCTTCTGTTCACGTGCCAGCCTTAAGTGGGAGGACGTGTAGCTGGATTGGCGGTACAGCTTGAGTCGAGGGAAGCGAAAGTGTGCGGCTCGAAGCCAGCCTTTGGCTTACAGAGAACCGGGCATGGGCAGCTGGACAGCACAATGGCCCAGGCTCCAGTTGCTCTGATATGCACCTGGGCGTCTGTTATGATATGGTGGCTGCAGCTGTCCCCACTGCCCCCAGGTCTGACTGCCAAGGGAGCTTGGCCAGACGTGCTCCTTGAGCCAGCTGGCTGCCGCTCTCTGAGGGTGAGTTTCTGGGGCTATCAGATGCTGTGGTTATCAGCTTGTTTGTCTCCATGGCACCAAACCCAGCCAGCTTTTGGGCAACTGCAGTTCCACAGAGAACATAATTCATGAAGAAGGGACCCCAGTGTGGTGGTGGCGGGGCAGGGTCAGAGGACACTGGGGGCCAGGCCATGCCATCTCCTCATGCTCAGGCCTCCACGGGCTTCTCCCTGAAATGAAAATGTGACCAACCGTCCTAGGAGCCCCAGCAGGAACTGGTCTGGGGCAAGTTAGGACAGAGGTGGGGCTTTGCCTGGTGGGAGACTACCCCAGGGGCCAGCCTGGTGCCCGGCCTGCCCCAGCTGCTCAGTGAAGGCTCTTCACGGCCTGACTCCACCTACCTCTGTGCTTCACTCTCTGTAATCTCTTCGCTGCTCCGGTCAGTGGCTTCTGTGGTTCTACCATCCGTCGTCCACTCATCCATCTGTCTGTCCATTCATGCATCTATCCATCCCCAGCTCATTCGTTTCTTCCATCCTCACAACAAATCTGCCAGGTGGTATTGCGATTAGATGCTGTCAAGTCAGTTCCAGCTAACACTGACCCCGTGCACAGCAGAGCCATCCCTAGAATCGTCATTTTGTCTGAGCCCGTTGTCTGAGGCACTTTGTCACTCGCTGTCTTTGAATGTCTCCCTCTTTCTCATGCTGCACCGTGAAAATGAAGGTGCACCTTGTGATAAAGGTGCTTCAGAAAGGCTACAGGATCGATCCCACCGCCTAGGACAAAGGAGAGGCAATGTTTGCTCCCTTCTGCATAACAGATTACCCTCGATTTTGTGACTTAAAGCAATAAACACGTTCATGGTTTCTATAGGGTTTAGAATTGGGCACAGCCTAGCCGGTTCACTGCTCCAGGGTCCGTCAGAAGGACCTGGTCAGGGATGTGTCATCTCAAGGGTCAGCTGGAGCAAGATCTGCTCACAAGCTCAGTCAGTGACTGGAGAGCCATTGTCAGGTCCTCACTGGTTCTCTCCAACTTGGCCACTTGTTTCAGCAAAACTATCAAGTCAAGCTTGTAAAAGAGAGAGTACAGCGTGCTGAGAGTCAGGTTTGGTTGTTTTGTTTTTAATTTTTTTTTTTTATTTTGAAGAGTACCAGAGGAATGTCTATCTGTGTTTCATTGACTATGCAAAGGCATTTGACTGTGTGGATCAAAACAAACTGTGGCTGACTCTGAGAAGAATGGAAATCCCAGAACACTTGATCATGCTTATGTGAAACCTCTTCTTGGACCAGGAGGCCATCGTCAGAACAGAACAAGGAAACACTGCATGGTTCAAAATTGAGAAGAGTGTGCATCAAGAATGTGTCCTGTTTCCATAGCTTTTAAATCCATATGTGGAACAGATTATCTGGGAGGCTGGGCTCTATGAGGAGAAGTATGACATCAGGATTGGGGGTAAACTCATCAACAATATGTGTTATGCAGATGACACAACCCTGTTTGCTGAAACTGAGGAGGACCTGAAGCACTTACTGCAGAAGGTCAAGGACTGCAGCCTTCAGTATGGATTGAAGTTCAACATCAAGAATTTTGGGCCAATTGGCAACATCATAATAGATGATCAAGAGATTGAGATTGTTGACAGCTTCAGTTTGCTTGACTTCACAAACAACACTCTTGGTACCAGCAGCCAGTAAATTAAAAGACGAATTGCATTGGGAAAGTCTGCTGTCAGAGACCTCTCCAAAGTACTAAAGAGCAATGATGTCAGTCTGGAGACTAAGGTGCGCCTAATCCAGGCCATGGTCCTCGCAATTACTTGCTATGCATCAGAGAGCTGGACAATGACTAGGGAGGACAGAAGGAGAGTTGATGCCTCTGAGCTGTGGTGCTGGAGAAGAGTGTTGAATATACCATGGACTGCTAGGAGAACAAACAAGTTTGTCCCGGAAAGGGTGAAGCGAGGCTGTTTCTTGAAGGCAAGGATTCTGAAGCTTTGTCTGACATACTCTGGACACGTTGTAAGGTGGGATTAGTCTTTGGAGAGGGACGTCATGCTTGGGAGGATGGAGGGACAATGCAGGAGAGGAAGAACCTTGGTGAGATGGATTGATTCAATCACTGGAGTAATGGATATAGGCGTGTTGGAGACAATAAGATTGGCAAGGGTTAGAGTAGGGTTTAGGGCTCTTGTACAGAGGGTCACTATGAGTCGCAGGTGGCACATAACAACAACAATTAGTGTACATTTACCAGGCAAACTTACTTTCCATTCAACCGTTCACCCACACCCTGTTCGGTGACACAGATCAGAAACATTGTAACAGCATTCCTTCCACGCCCTCCCTGTGTTGCCCCTCTCCTTTCATCCTCCCGCCATACCCCTTGCTGCCTTTGAGCTTTATTCCCTTGTGATCATGTGCGGTTGGTTGATCTGTGGTAGGTCCCTCCCAACTGTTACTGGTCACCTTACAGGCCTATTGTTTGACTGAAAGTTGAATCAGGTGCTATCAGTTCCAGGCTTGAAGAGTGACTAAGGGCCATAGTCTCCCAGCTTCTACAAGCCTCTGCCAGACCGAGGTTTTGTATAATTTTGAGTTGTGTTCCACATTTCCCCTCACCATCAGGGACCTTCTACTTTGACTTTTTAGAGAAGTCAGCAGTGGTACCAGGTCCCACCCAGGTCATGTACCTCAGTGGTTTCAGGTCCCTGCCTGTTCTGTCCACTGCCAGCCCTTGTGAGGGGGTCACACTGTCTCTCCATAATGAAGTGTCCTCTTCTCCATGCCGGAGGAACTTGTTTAGACCTGTCTGGGACACGAGGGTGCCTAGCAGAGTCAGGAGAAAGGGGACCTGAGCTTCCTTTCACCCTGCTGCCCCTCCAGTTCCCCCACCCTCAGCGGGTGTGGGGTGGGCCTGATCTGGCTTCCTTTTCCAGCCCCTAGAGACAGATTAAACCCTTTGCCTTTGTAGTCTACCTGATCCATATGAAAATATCAGTAATACCAGCATGTCTCAGAGCCACGGCTTTGCTTCCAGACCGCCACAGAAAGTGAATATCGCAATCAAGTCAGTCATACAAAATTTTTTTCCTTCAATTTTCCAGCACATATAAAAGTTATTTTCACACTAGGCTGTAGTCTATTAAGTGTGAAAAAGAGCATTATGAAAACATGTGAAGCATTGCGAGAATTCCCAAAATGGGACACAGAGACACGAAGAGAACACATGCTGTTGGGAGAACGGCATCAGCAGACTCAGTGAGTAGAGTTATCACGGACCTTCAATTTGTGAAAACACAAAACCAAACAAAAAGCCCTAAATGCAGGACCTGGAAAGCTCAATAAAGCAGAGTGCAGTGAAACTTGATAGGCCTCTCTAAAGAGACAGCTTGCCTGCTGTGTGCTGGGGGCTGTCAAAGCATTCACACACATGAACTTGTATCAGCTTCATGACCACCCTGTGAGGATGCAGATATTCATGTCCTCGAGCGCTGCTCTGGGAGATGTCATGGTGGATGGCTTTCTCTCCCAGCCTAGGAGGCGAGAAGTCCAGACTCAGCATATAGGCTCTGGAGGAAGGCTTTCTCCCCATTGGTGCTGGAAGAAGGTTCATGTTTTCTTCAGCATCTGTAGGCCTGACACCCTGTGGAGAGTTTTTGGCCTCCCAGCACAGGACACGCTCTTTTCCTGTCTCTTCTTTCTAGGTGGTTCTGAATTCTTCCCTTTCTGCTTGTTTTTCCTTTCCTTTTGTCTCTTGTAAGACAAAGGGTGTTTCAGGCCACACCCAAGGTGAATTGTACTTACTTCAACTCAGGGCCATTAACTAATTAAGGATGTTGCGTCCTTTTCACACCTCAGATTACATCAAGGGGAATGACTGCATCATTACACAGTGACCTCTCATTCTGCCTCTTTAACATCAAGGTGCTGTTAGGTGCCATGGAGTGGGAACACACTCAAAGCTCACCCTCTAGCAGATTTTCAGAGGGCAAATCACACAGGTGGAGACTGTCCATCTTGCTCTCAAAGAGCAGCTGGTGGATTTGAACAACATGCCTTTGGGTTGGTAGCACAGCTCCTTACCCACTAGGCCATCAGTGCTCTGTTAACATCATAGAGGCTAGGATTCACAGCACATGATGATTACATATTCTGAGAATTGTGGCCTAGCCAAGCTGATATAAATTTTGGGGACGCAATTAAATTCATCATAGTACCATTATCCAGATGAAAAACTAAGGTACAGAGAAGTGAAATATGTGGCCCAGGATCACACAGGTGATTAAGTGGCAGAGCTGGACTTGAAACCAGGCCCTGTTTTTTAGATGTTGCCCTGGATGTGCTCACCAAGTTGTGCCAAGAAATCTGGAGAACAACCACTTGGCCAACTGACTGGAAGAGATCTATATTTGTTCCCATTCC
>NW_006399765.1:23579446-23580048 GCF_000299155.1 Elephantulus edwardii | reverse complement strand
CTATCTATGCTTTTATTCCACTAGGCTGACACCAAGACTCAGGCATTAGGACACTTGTGACTAGGTGACTGTGTTCCCTTCTATGGAATTGATCTTTCTGCAGTGGATAGCAGACCTCTTACCTTGGTATCATGAGTGGAAGGAAGACAGTCTCTATATTTTCAGTTTGGAAGAAATCCTATGGTCAGGGCAGACATTGCTATGTTAATTGGGAGCTAAGGGACCTTTTAAAAGCTTTCTCTACCCAGCAGCTTTAATCTTGCTGTCTTACAGCAAAATCTATTCTGATTCTCAGGAGCCAAGTATTGCTCAACCCTCCTCCTTTGTCCTCTGTACAAATCCAGATCTTCTCCCTACAGCTGGGTGACCCAGCCCCCAGAGAGGAGAGATGGTCCCGGATATTCTCACTGTCATGTTAACCAAAGGTGTTCTTGGTTCCCCTTATGGGATCCGACTGGATAAAACAGCACAGACTCTGCATTAGAACCATTTACATGGCAAACCTCAACTCATCCTGGCGTCAGTGGGAGGAAAAAAAATAGAATCCACTGGTTCACATTTCTTAACATTGTAGCACGTTGTTGTTGTTGTTGTTATGTGCC
>NW_006399765.1:23505973-23575471 GCF_000299155.1 Elephantulus edwardii | reverse complement strand
TCAATATTTATGCGTTCCATTTCTTCCTTAACAATATCTAATTTTCCTACATTCATGGTTCTCACATTCCATGTCCCAGTCACCAGTGTCTGCTTACAACTGTTCCTCTTCCTTTGTATTTCCATGCTTGAAAACTCAACCTCCTTTGCCATCTCTGTTATCTAAATGTTGTACATAGGGTTTTCAGAGGCCTGCTATTTCAGATGTACAACATTTAGATTGTAGCACGTGGTTGGTCTCAAGTCTGCCTAGGGAGCTCTGGTGGTGTAGTCTAATGAGTTACCCTGCTAATCTTGCACTTGATTTTGAATCCACCAGCTGCTCCAAGAGAGAAAAATGGATATTCTCCTCCCATTGTGATTCACAGTCTTGGAAAGAGCAATGACTTGAAACCAACTCAAGTGTAGTGAGTTTGAGTTTTGAGCCGGCCTGCCTGGATCCAGTGGGTGGGAGGGATCTTAGGGCAGATGTTCATGGACGTGGCTTGCAGGAGAGTTCCTTGGCTGAACCAGTCACAGGGGCTGTAGGTAGGTGGTCATCCAGTTGGGGGTTGTTCTACTTCAGTTACCTGGGCCAGGAAATAGTGAGGAGTCACTCAACGCAGGAAAATGGTGACACTGTTAGAAAAAAGAGCAAATCGCTGGAGAAGGGGCGGGAATCTTGATGGTCCACACACAAAAATAATTTTTTAAAAAAAGAAAAGAGCAAATCAACTTGGAGAGCTTTTGAGGTTTTGGATTGGATATTCCACTGAGATGCTAAGACTGTGAGCCCCAAGCATGAATTCTGAGGACGTTTACAGAGCATCTGGGTTGAGGAGGCAGATGTCTGGCAACAGGTAGACCGCTCACTCTCCTCTTCTCTCGTCAATTAATAGCAGACATTGCTAGTCGATTACAGCACTCCTTTCTGTTGAGTCCAAACCCAGCTTCAAAGTCCATCTCAACACATATCAGAGCAAGCCATACCCACCAACTGGTATTGGGACATCGCACTCCTTCCCCAACCTGGAGAGTGCAGTTCCCTCTCTAAGCAGAGGGAGGAGGAAGCTGAAGGTCCAAGGGCCTAAGTGATTTGCCTGATACCATGCAGGAACTCAGGGACAGAACCCTCAGGACTCTTGGCCAGAGCCCTTTCCTGTGGGATTCTGCTTGATTTGAACCAGGAGGAGGTCTTGTCCCTCAGTGGAGATTTCCACTCCAAACAGCTGTTGTACAAGGAAGGGCAATAGACCTGAGGCCAGAGGGCAGGCAGGATCTCGGCCAGCGCCTGGGAGGACTGTCCGTTCACATAGGCTTCTGCGGCCTTTGTGCTGCCCTGCCTGAAATACCACAAGGCCTGACGGTGGACACTATCAGGCCCCCAGGCTCAGAAAGGTGATGCCGAAGTACTCTGTTCATAGTGAGTGACCCTATAGCACAGCCTAGAACAATTGACAGAATTGCTCTGTCAATGCAGAGATACATGGTTCAAGTCCACCAAATGCTCCATGGTAGAAAGATAGAAAATCTCCTCCTACGTGGAGGGTCAGCTATGAGTCTGTTCTGACTTGACAGCCAACAACAACAATAATATTTACAGAAGCAGGTTGCCTCATCTTTGTCCTGAAGAATGGCTAGTGGGTTCAAAGCATCACTTTTGTCATGAAATATTTTACAAAAAGGGGGACCCTGGAGGACATTATGCAGAGTGAAATATCTCAGTCACAAAAAGACAAACACTGCATAGTGCCACTGTTATAAAAGAGGACTGACAGAGGCATTGGGGAAGACTGAGAAAAATGGGATAAATAATGTCTACTGCAGTGAAACAGATGATGGAGAGAGCTGTTTAAAAGGGATATATGATTAGGTATTATTGTCGTGACAGGAGTCCAGAATGAAGGCTGCATAGTGGAGTGGACTTGGGGAGAGGGATTGTATAACAATGAAATTTTTCTTTTACTTTTCAAAGAGAAGGACGAATGGGGGTGGCAGGGAGAAAAGTGCAATAGTGAATGACTGGAAATCCAAAGTTTGTAAACTTTCATTAAAATTATTATTTTTTTTTAAAAAAAGGAAAAACAAAAACACCCCAAAAACATCACTTTTGGTTAGCAACCCGGTGTTTAACCCACGGTGCCACCAGGGCTCCTCAGCCTGCCTTAAGTACGCACCTAGTTTCACAGCTGTGGCGAGTGATCATTGCTGACTTATTTCCATTTGGGAAGCTTGTTTCTAATTCTCTGTCTCGGTGCTCCCGGCTTTTCTGTGTGCTGCGTCTTCTGGGGGTCTGGCCCTCATCAGGAGCCCTGGCTGAGGACAAACGCAGACACTCCAGGTGCTCTGGGACGTGCCCACGCCTCCGGTGAGTCTGCAGAGGCAGGAGGGGGTCAAGCGCGCAGCTAAGCCTTTTCTCATCAGCAGTCAGCTCCTCAGAGCCTCGGAGGAGCCTCGGGGGCTCTGCGAGGGCCGCTGATGAGAGAACCAGCTGGAAGGGAAACCGAAGGACAGATGTGGTCGCGGCACACAGCCGCCAACCCAGCTTCACGGCAGCATCTGGGGGCTCCCCCTGGAAATCATGAGACCCCAGAGCTGCTACCCAACTAAGTGAGACTCAGTTTACACTCCTCAGCATTGGGTCACCACCTGGTAAATAAGTGCCTCCAGAAGGACTTCAGAATGTGCCCGTGGACTCTGTGACCCTCAGACAAGGAAACGAGACACAGAAAGGTTGAAGCAGTTTGCCGAACGTCACACAGCTAAGGTCATGACAGAGTCTGGATTTGAACTTGAATGTGTCACTGTTCCCCTCACTGTGAACAGTGAGTGTACGGTGGGAATCGAGGCGACATGAAAGATTCTTCTCCACCCCAGTCCCAGCTGTCCCTTCTCTCCCGGGATCCTGACGTGCCCTGAAACCTCAGGAGTTCCTGGCCCCACCCCCTGTCCAGGACCTTCCAAGACACACAGGCATGAGATGCTGATAAGGGCAGTTCCGAGGCTGAGAAGGGTTCCTTGGGAGGACACTGTGTCCCTACAGCTCTGACCCCAACCTCTTTATCTGGCCAACACCCCCACCCCCACCATCCCTAGTGTCCTGCCATCAAAGGGAAAGGGGCTTGTCCCTCAGGATGTGAAGGGACATTGCTTCGAATCATTAACTCTTCGAAAAAATCTGCTTTGGGTTCTATGAAAGAGAAATAAGCTCAAACAATTTCAGGGTTTTAAAAAAAGGTAATACATTGCAAGGTTGTAGAGATGATCTTTTCGTTTGAAAAAAAAAAAAAAAGATGAAACTCCAGAAACCCTAATGAAACTAACTTGAAAAAATATTTGGCACTTTCAAAAACTTTTCCAACAGGGTAAAAAGGGAAGCCACAGCCTGGGGAAAAATATTTGGTAATGACATGTCAGATAAGGGGCTTATATCTAGAATTTATAAAATACTCGAGCACCACAACAAGATAAAGGTAAACCACCCAGTTGAGAAATGGGCACAGGATGTGAACAGACACTTCACCAAAGAAGACATTCAGGTGACAGACAAACACATGAAGAAATGTTCAAAATCCCTAGCTCTAAGAGAGATGCAAATCAAAACAACTTTCAGATATTATCTCACCTCAGTAAAAATAGCAAAAAAAATTTAACAGAATAGCAAACAACAAATATTGTGGAGAAATTGGAGTGCTTATTCATTGTTGGTGGTAGTGTAAAATGGTGCAACCACTGTGGAAGGCAGTATGGCACTTTCTCAAAAAGTTGCAAATAGAAATACCATTTGACCCAGCAATTCCACTACTGGGAATTTACCCCAAAGAAACCATAACTGCCACCCAAGCAGATATATGCACATCCATGTATATCACAACTTTGTTCACAATAGCAAAGAGTTGGAAACAACCCAAGTGCCCATCAACAAACGGATAGAGAAACTGTGGTATATTCATACAATGGAATACTACGCAGCATTGAAAAACAAGGAACTCATGCAATATTATTCAAAATGGGTGACCCTGGAGGACATTATGCTGAGTGAAATATCTCAGTCACAAAAGGACAAGTACTGCATAGTGCCACTGTTATAAAACAGGGCTGACACTGGGGTGGGGAGAGACTGAGAAAGATGGGATATATAATGTATACTGCATTGAAAGAGATGAGGGAGAGAACTGTTTAGAAGGGGTATATGATTAGGAATTATTGTTGTTATGACAGGAGTCCAGAACGAAGGCTGCATAGTGGAGTGGACTTGGGGGGAGGGATTGCATAACAATGAAAGACTTTTTCTTTTACTTTTCAAAGAGAAGAGCAAACTGGGGAGAAGAGGTGGGCAGGGAAAAAACTGCAACAATGAATGAATGGAAATCCAAAGTCTCTGTAAACTTTCACTAAAATTAATAATAAAAAAAGAAAATAAAAACTAACCTAATTGCTGTGTTCAGGGTGTGACGGGGTGGATTTAAGGTGGAGCTTGACGCGATCCTCTAGGGTGCAGAGTCCCACAGCACAGCTCTGAGAACACTGTCCCTCTTCCACGTGTACACTCCTCCCCAGAATGGTCACCATAATCCCGAGTCTTCAAGTCCTTTCCCCTTAAGCATCTGTATGAGCTGGAATGTTCGAGTCACAGTCCTAAGGCAGAAGACCTGATGATTAGGCTCATCTTTTTAAGTCAAGCCCCAGAAGCACTATGCTTCTTACCAGTGAGTGGATGGTCCCTTCCAGACGGAGTGTCTGAGGCTTGGCCAGACCAAGTGGGTCATATGCCCGAGAGGAGACACTGTGTGAAAGGGGGTCCCGGGTGGTTCAGCCCCTCCAACACCTTCCTAGAGAGGTAGAGACTCAGCCAGTGAGGGTTTTCGACCTAGTCCCCAAAGACTTTATCTACCACCCTGGTCTAGAGACTTTGAGGAGACTCTTATTTTGTTCTTTGTTTATAATTTTTAGGAAAATGTTAAGTTTGCTTCTGGTTAGAATTTTCTTCCACAGATATTTCTGGAGACTCTTTATGGTCCATTTAGGAGGAACGTTTAAGACTTGGGCCCAGGAAGTGGTTCAGCAATTGGCCCAAGATCTCAGCCAGTAACTGGGGTTGCCCAAGTCTCTAGCAGGAAGCCCCGGGGTGATTTTCACATGATGTTCACTCACCGGCCACACGACTTTTCCTTCAAACAAGCCCTGCATTCTTTCATTACTTTAATACCAGGAAAAAGATTTGATCTTCCAAACAATGCGCCCACGTCATCCATTGAGCTGGGAGAACTTGTTTGGCCAAATTTAGAACCTATAGAAGGTCAGGGTGGATAAATTTAGAACAGAACCGTGAACCTTTGAGCCCACAGTTCCGCTTGGCACCTCTTGCTCACTAACTCCACTTGGTACCTTGACTTTGAACGAATTTCCCCACTGGCTCCTGGATCCACCAGAGTTCTCACGATTCTGACCCCTCTGAGCCTCTGTTTCTTCATCTGTTCAAAACAAAACAGCAAAGGAGTAGGGAGGGAAGTAATACACTCTTTCTCATAGGATGTTATGAAGATTAAGAGGTTTAAGGGGAGCACTTAGCCCTTGCTTGGCATAAAATAAGGTACCCCAGTGGCATAGTAGTTAAAACACTTGCCTGCTAACCTCAAGGCTGGAAGTTCGAACCCCCCCAGCTGCCCTATGGTAGAAAGTTGATACCACCTGCTTCTGTAAAGATTACAGTCTTGAAAACCTCCATGGGGAGGCTCTACTGTGTCCTGTGAGGGTCGCTCGGAGTGGTCATCGGCTTGGTAGTAGCAGTTTGTCAGTTGTATAGTAAACACTCCACACACATCAGCTAATAAAAGCAATATTAGAAAAACACTGGGTGAATTTTTGAAAATGCCAGTTGTAGAGTGAGATGTTGTTTTTGACCAGAGGTGATAATCGCCTTAGGGTGTGGGGGTGGTGAGGTGGAGTCTCTCGTACAGACTCGGTAAGTAGCTTTTCTGAAAGCAAGTTGGAGCGCTCAGTCACCTGAGACCTTTGGAAGGGTCCCGGCCACCTGAACCAGTGATTCCCTGGGAGTTTATACTAACCCCGTTGTTGTTGTTGTTGTTAATTGCCTTCAAGTCGAGCAGGACTTATAGCGACCCTATGAACAAAAGGCCTGAAGCCCCTCTACAACTATAGACACTTATCAAAGTTCATAGAGTTTCCAGAGGTATGTTATTTAGGAAGTGGATGCCGCCGCCTAACTATAGTATAATCTTAGTAGAGACCAGGATTTGAGTCCAGAGAATGTTCATCACAGCATTCTTTATCACACTGTAGGAACAAATTCTATTTCTATCCACCAAGAGTCGTTGAAAAATAATGTCAGTGTAGCCCTACAATGGAATAGTTTGCGGTCATTTAAAACGCTATGAAAAATGGTGAGAAGACAAGATGTATATGCTGAATTACCTCCTGAAAAAGAAGGCACAAGACACAAATGTGTTTATCATCTGTAAAAATAATGTTAGCTGCCTTCCAGGCGGCCCCAACCCTTGGCGGCTTATACAGAGCTGTTGCTCAGCCCTTTGCCATCTCCCTGCTCACTGGATGCATCCGTTTGGGGATTACTGTGTCAGTCCAGCTCCTTGAGGGTCCTGAGGGTCCCTGCTGACCCTCGACTAAAGCACATGGTCCTTTTCTACTGAGTGGTCTCTCCTGGTGACAGACAGGTCCTTAGTAAGCCAGCAGGAACCACTGCATCCTTGTGCCTCTGGAGCATTGCCGTTTAATCCTCTTGGTACCAGCAGCCAGGACATCAAGAGACGAATTGCTTTGGGAAAGTCAGCTATCAAGGAACCTCTCCAGAGTACTGAAGAGCAACGATGTCAGGCTGGAGACTAAGGTGTGCCTGATCCGGGCAATCTTCGCAATAGCATGCTATGCATCAGAGAGAGCTGGACAATGACTAGGGATGATAGAAGGAGAATTGAAGCCTCTGAGCTGTGGTGCTGGAGAAGAGTGTTGAATATACCATGGACTGCTAGGAGAACAAAAAGGGTCGTACTAGAGAGGGTGAAGCTAGGCTGCTCCTTAGAGGCAAGGATTCTGAGGCTTCGTGTGACATACTTTGGACATGTAAGGAGGGACCAGTCCTTGGAGAGGGACATCATGCTTGGGAGGGTGGAGGGACAGCGCAGGAGAGGAAGACCCTTGATGAGGTGGATTGATTCAATGATTGGGGTAATGGGAGTAGGTGTGTCAGAGACGATGAGGTTGGCACAGAACAGAGCAGGGTATGGAGCTCTTGAACATAGGATTGCTATGAGTCACAAGTGACTCGACGGCACATAACAGCAAGGACAAATTTGAAAGAGCCCGGGTAACAGTGATCAAATGCTCAACTGCTTTTAATAATAATAATAACAACAACAACAATAACAATAATTGGCTGGTTCAAAGCTGCCCGCTGCCCTTCGGAGAAGGATGTGGCGGTCTGCTTCTGCAAAGACTAACACTCTTGGAAACCCTATGGGAAATCCTGCTTTGTCTCAAAGGGCCGCTATGAGCCAGGCTTTTCTTTTTTAAACACAGATTTGATTGTTCTTCTGAAAGTCCATGATGGAGTCAATACTTTCTGCTAGTGCTAGGATTTGAATGCTTCAGTTTTTCCTTGTTTTCCTTTTCTTTGTCCAGCTTTCTCGTGCATATGGAGTGAAAAAGAACATTTGCAGTAGTTTGGGGAGCATTTATCATGTGCTGCAAATCCTGCTCTGCTCTGTTTATACCTTCTTTTATTCCTCCCAACGACTCCAAGAAGTAAGTACTCTGATTACTCCATTTTACAGATGATGGAATATAGGTTTTTAAGTTTCACGGTCACATAGCTAGTAAACAACAGAACTGGTATTAGAACCCAGACCCCTCGGGTCCTAGAGGCAGGAAAAGAAAGAGCAGCTGTGCACTAAAGGTTAATCATGGCCCCCCTGGGAGAAGCAGGAGTGACCTTCAATTTGTGTTAACTTTAAAAAAAAAACACAAACCAACAAACAAACAGGGGATAAAGTTAAAAGGCAGCATATCGGTGTGTTAGATAAAAAGAGAAGGGGAGAGGGAGCTGCCCCTTGCAAGCTGGCGTCTCTGATGATAAAACATTAAGATCTCCTGCCCTGTTTGTCTCTCTTTTATTGTTTTGTTTGTTTGAAGAAGAGCAGAATGACCTGGCTGTCTTCTGGGCTGATTGTTTAATAACTGAGTGTGTGTGTGTCACACACACACACACACACACACAGAGAAAGAGAGAGAGAGAGGCGCTGTGACAGGACAGAGACAAAACCCAGAAGGAGCCAAAACTCTGCTAGATCGATGCAGACTGTTACAGGCACAGCTTTCCAAAAAGCAGAGCTCAGTGAAATAAATATTTTTCCTGTGAGAAGAGGCTTAAGTTGGCGATCTTCACAGCCCCCAATTCATTCCAGATCCGCGCCGAGCGCCTGGCGTCGATGTCCCATCTTGATGTACTTAGGCTCGTCCTCTGACTGCCTCTGTGTCTGCCCTCTTCTCCCTCTCGGCTGGGTGCCAGGGACACTGGGGCGCTGGGTGGGGTGGGGGCTTGAAGGCGTTTGTTCCTGGGGAATGTGCCCCCTTTCATTCTGAGCTCCCCACGTTTCTCAGGGACCCCCCCTTCTTTTTGTAGGAAGCAACCACAATTTCAATCTCAACCAGAGGCCTGGAGAAGTCAACTTCATTGCTCAGATGACTCAGTCCACCCGGTCCTGCAGACCATCTGTAGCCATTGCTTAGAATCAGGGCCTCAAGCAGCACACACAAAGGCGGTCTGGGCTGTGTCAGGCACTAGGAGATTCACCAGCAGGACCAGACCCCGTGGATTGATTAATTGGTTCATTCACTTGCTCACTCAGCCGTTATGTCTATGGGACAGCCTCTGCAGTGTCAGATCTGGTACGAAAGCTAGGACAGGATGTGCTTGCCCGCGTGTTCCACCAGGCCACGGAGGTTCATTCATTCACTTATTCATTCATTCAGAGAACTTTTCACTGAGTGCTCCTCATGTGCCTGGTAGTGCTAGGTATTTAGCACTGAATCAAGCACCCCAAATCCTGCCCACCTAGAGCTTACATTCTAGTTAGTGTGACAAATAATAAACCCTAAACCCACCACCCTCCAGTGGATTCTCACTCCTTACCACCCTGTAAGGCAGAACCACACTGTCCTTTGAGATTTCCGTGGCTGTAAATCAGGACAGAAGAAGAGACTGCCTCATCTTTCTCTCAAGGAGTGTAGTGGATTCTAACTACTGACCTAAAAAAAAGGACTTGGGAAGAGGGATTGTATAACAACGAAAGAATTTTTCTTTTACTTTTCAAAGAAAAGAGCAAACATGCAGCAGAGAGGGGTGGGCAGGGAGAAAAGTGCAGCAGTGAATGAATGGAAATCCAAAGTCTCTGTAAATTTTCATGAAAATTAATAATAAGAATAATAATAATAAAAACCCCACTGACCCGTAGGTTAGCCCACTGAGCCACCAGGGTAGATAACAGACAAAGGAAATGCAGCATAGCCTGTCAGATGGTGTTAAGTGTTACAGAGAAAAAGAAGCCTGGGACTGGGGAGTTGGGAGATGGGGGGCTTGGGGGAACCTGGTGGGAAAGTGCTATCAAAGTTTAACCTGCAGGATGTAAGGAGGAAATGATTTTAGGAGGCACGCTGACACTAAGGAACAGTGACTCACCATGAAACCACAGATCCTTTCCAAAGGAGCTTTTGATTCTGGTGATGTCACTGAAAACCTCTGTTGTTAGCGTACCTTCGAGGTCCCTGTAACAGTTGCCTGTGAGCCACTATGACTCGTGGTGACACCGTGCGTGTCAGAGGAGTTTTTGTGCTGTGTAATTTTCAATGGCTGATTTGTCGCAAGTTGATTACCAAGCCTTTCTTCCAAAGAGCCTCTGGACGGACTTGAACTGCCAGCCTTTTGGTTAGCAGATGAGTGCATGGATCACTTGCACCACCCAGATAGTTCCTTGCTGCTGTTGTGACTTGGCTTTGCATCTGCTCTGATTGTTGTTGACTTTCAGGACAGCAGAAGGGAACCCCACCCAGTCCTGTGCCTCCTTCGTGGTCACTGTTAGATTTGAGTTCCTGGTGTGTCAGTCCATCTCAGTGCGGGTTTCCTTTGTTCTCCATGACCAGAACATGACGTCCTTTCTGAGTGGTTGGTCTTTTCTTATAGTTTGTTCAACTGAAGTCCCACTATTCTTACTTTGAAGGAACATTCTGATTGTATTTCTTCTGAGACAGGTTTTTTGTTTTTGGTTGTTTTTTTTGGTTGTTTTTTTTTTTTGTCCTGGAAGTCAGGTATAGGCAATATTCTCAATTCTTTCTTTTTCACTCTTCAACTTTCACATGCATATAAGGTGATTGAAAAGATCATGATGTGAGTCAAACACACCTTTCATGCCTCCTAAGACCCACTAGTCTCCCTCTTAGAAGGTCAAAGGCCTTAGCAAGACCACATGCTCACCTGGACTTGACCATGGCTCTGTGCTCAGCCTGTTTGATAGTAACTGTTTAAATTGTTATTGTGACAAAGGATGCTGGTTTTCATTTACAGTAACCATTTAAACGCTCTTTTAAAATATATATTTTTAAAAACAGTTAATTTAAAGAAAAATGTATATATTTCACAAAACAAGTGGTACTCAACTATGGGGGAAATTGTGTAAATGATAAATGAATGATTAAAATGAAGGGAGCACACGCCTGCTGAACTTGATGAAGGTCAAGTAGATGAGCTGTCTTTATGCTATGCATTCCTCAGCCTAACATGTATGGGGATTGTGTTGGATATAAGTAGTTGCTTTCTCCCTACCTGAATCTTCTTGGTGGCCACCGGATCCTCGCAGTCCTGCTCCTCTGGTCAGTAAGTTTCCCATTCCTAATACACTGAAACTTATGCCTTTTCAAAAATATTAAGGATACAGGGGAGCTCTGGTGGCCTAGTGGCAAGGAGCTGCAACTACAATCCCAGAGGCGCACGGTTTGAATCCACCAGATGCTCTGCTGGGGAAGGAGGGACAATCTCCTCCTGTACCAGTCAGATCTGATTTGACAGTACACACATACAAAAATAATAAAATTAAAAAAAAATAAAAAATATTAAGGATAAGGCTGCCCAAAGAGAAAAAGATTCTACTGGCTGCCTGCCCACAACTTTGGATCTACCCCTGAATTTCCAGGGTGTCCCCACCTGTTGCCTTCTTTCCTCTCTATCTTTCACCAACCCTGCCTCCTTTGCATGACCTTAATCAAACTTTTTCACTTGTTTTGCCAAATGTAAGTAACAAATTTTAAGGCCAATGAAACAGAATATGTTTATGTAAACATAATATGTTTACTTTGGAAAAAAGAAAAGCTTTTTGGTGGCACTGTAGTTGAAGCATTTGGAAGCCTGCTGAAAAGTAAGCTTCAGAACTCACCAGTCGTTCTGTGGGAGAAAGAGATGGCTTTCTGTTCCCGGTAAAAGGAGACCTCGTGGGACAGTTCTGCTCTGCCCTGCAGGGCGGCGAGGAGCTGGAGTCAACTTGATGGCAATGGATCTGGGTTTTTTGTTTTTGTTGAAAAGAAAATGAATGAGATACATGCTCAGGGTATCAAAAGGATAATAAAATCAAAGTGTTGGCAGGGATATGTTCTTGTCCAGAGGCTCTGGGGAAAATCAACTTGCCAGCTCATTCTTTTTGATAATTTAGCTCCACGTGGCTGTCAGAGTGAGATGGCCATTTTAAAAAAAAAAAATTTCTGGTTGGTTGTTGTTGTTGTGTGTGTGCTGTTAAATCAGATCCGACCGGCACAAGAGGAGATTGCCCCTCCTTCTCCAGTGGAGCATCTGGTGGATTCGAACCATGCTCCTTTGGGATTGCAGTGCAGCTTCTTGCCTCTAGGCCACCAGAGCTCTCTGAGATGTCCATTTTTTAAACTGGCTATGAACTGAGGGTTGCCTTGAGCTCCTGCAGGCCATTCACAGTCCTTGACACATGGCTCTCTCCCTTCACCTTCAAATGTAGTAATGGAGATTTTCCCTTTGCTGAATTCCTTTCATGCTTTGAACCTCTTGCTGGTAGAGGCCAGACCTGTCCAGGATACTCACCCTTAGAGTATAAGGTAATGCAATCAGGAGAATGATGTACAATTAAAGCCACAGATTAAACTCGTGCCCAAAGGGAGAGGGTTATACAAGGCTCAGGCAGAGTTATTGTCAGATGTCCTCAACTAGACTACGACTCATAGTGACCCTGTGAGCCTCTGCTCGGAACCTTGTCCTCTCCCGTGCCATCTCTGCCATGCTGGAGCCCACAGTGGCAGTCACTGTGTCCATCCGTCCATCGGGGGTCCTACTCTCTCTTGCCAACTCTCTGCAGTGAGGCTTATTTTAGCATTGTACCTACCACAGAGGGTCTTGGGCCCTGATGGTGAAAGTAAAAGCAATACTCCTACTTCCTTCTGTCTGTTTAGAGCTTTGTTGTTTTCAAGCTGTTTCTGTGCGTAAGTCCTAACAGCAGTGCTGGGAGGTGTGTGCTTTTATCCCCACCTCCTGTGTGCAGCAGATGAGGCTCAGAGAGGCCCACACCTCATTAGCTGGCTTGAGCTGCAGCCCAGCTCCTGACCTCCTCGCTCAGGCCCTCCATCCTCCTAGTAGGGTTCTCAGACCTCATTACCATCCTCGGAAGGGCAGCGGACCCTCTGCCTGGAGTCAGCCTAGCCCCTGGGGAGCACGTCCCTGGAAACTCACCCCACTGGGTCATTCGCTTTTACAGGAATTGCCACTGGGTTGAGTGAACCTCACTTCATTAAACAGGAAGACCAATAAAGCCTAAGGGGGCGCAGAATCAAAACAGCATGTGTGCAGAAAGGGCCTGCTTGGCAGCGACCCAGCCCCCAGCAGGGGAGGAGAGGCGGCCAGGGCTGACACGCTGGCCAAGGCGAGGGGTCCTGGCGCACAGAGGGGGACGTGGCATGCAGCAGCCACCCCTTGCCTCGTGTCTCCAGGTTCTGACTCTACGTGGGGTTCGGATGCCCCGAGCGTCCATGTCCCGAGGGCTCACACCGTCCAGATGGCTTCGCTTCTCTCAAAGCTGCTCTCTTTTTCTTTCCTTTTTTTTAAATTATTAATTTTAATGAAAATTTACAGAGACTTTGGATTTCCATTCATTCATTGTTGCATTTTTCTCCCTTCTTACCTCTCCCCCCCAGTTCACTCTTCTCTTTGAAAAGTAAAACATTCTCTCATTGTTATACAATCCATCCCCCAAGTCCACTCCACTGTGCAGCCTTCGTTCTGGACTCCTATCATGATAATAATTCCCAAACCCTCCTAAACAGTACTTTCCCTCATCTGTTTCATTGCAGTATACATAATTTATCCCATCTTTCTCAGTTTCCCCCCAACCCGATATCAGTCCTGCTTTACAACAGTGGCACTATGCAGTATTTGTCCTTTTGTGACATAATGTCCTCCAGGGTCACCCATTTTGTATAATATTGCATGAGCTCCTTGTTTTTTTAATGCAGCATAGTATTCCATTGTGTGAATATACCAGAGCTTCTCTATCCATTCATTTGTTGATGGGCACTTAGGTTGTTTCCAACTCTTTGCTATTATGAACAAAGCCACAGTAAACATGGGTGTGCGTATATCTGCTTGGGTGGCGGTTCTGGTATCTTTGGGGTATATTTCTAGTAAAGGGATTGCTGGGTCAAATGGTATTTCTATTTGCAACTTTTTGAGAAAGCGCCACACCGCCTTCCATAGTGGTTGCATCGTTTTACACTTCCACCAGCAGTGAATAAGGGATCCAGTTTCTCCACAACCTCTCCAACATTTGTTGTTTGTTGTTCTGTTAAATTTTGTTATTCTTAATGGACTAATGTGATATCTCATAGTTGTTTTGATTTGCATCTCTCTTAGAGCTAGGGATTTTGAACATTTCTTCATGTGCTTCTTGGCCATCTGAATGTCTTCCTTGGTGACGTGGAAGCTGCTCTCTTTTCCCTGCACAGTTTTTGTCCCTCACTGGATGCTGCTCTAGGCACTCCCCCCCCACCCCATCTTGCTGGTGCAAGGCTTCCGAGGATGGCAGTGTTAGGAGCTAGCTTGTGTGAGTCCCAGCAAGAGAACTCAGCTAATTGGAGCTGAGAGTGTCTCCTGGCATCTTAGAAGTTGTGAGGTACTCAGAATCAAGCTCCCAAGTGGGCCCAAACTAACAGCTTATAAACCCAGGCCTGGCCACAGGAAACGTTCAGACCAATGGGCTACTGACACCAGGATGGACAAATCCAACATGTCCAGTCTCTGTCCTGTTCTGGAAAGCGAAGCCCAATTAGCCAGGCCTGGTTTGTTGGTCTTCCGTTGGGAAGGGGATGATGGGACGCTGGGTTGGTCCCATCAGAATGACAGCAGCGCGGGCGAAGTCACCATACTCAAGGGAAACAGAATGCTGTTACAATAGAGGGCATAGCATTCAGGGGACTGTGAGCCCAGAGGGAGTAGAATTGGAGAGAAATGCTGTATTTCTTCACATTAATTAAAGCTTCATTGCCCAGTTCTATTAGGGAGCTTCACACCCTCACCCCTAAAGTGTCTCCCACCCACTCTATTCTCTATCAGCCACCAGTATCACAATTCTGTGCTTTTCACCACTGAGCAATCTAGGATCTCCCGCTCCCCTCCATCTGTTCTTGGGTTCTTCTATCACACATCGTGCTTGGAAAGGTGGACGGTTAGTGAACGGGAGGAAGACCCTCAGTGAGATGGACGGACACGGTGACCGCAGCAGTGGGCTCAGGGGCATCAGAGATGATGAGGACGGCGCAGGACAGCATGGGGTTCAGATCTGTTGTCCACGGGGTGGCAGTGAGTCATCGTCAACTCAACAGCACCTAACAACAATGACAACAACAACCATTACACATCCAAAACCAGTTACATCCTGGACAAAACAAAGGGCTTTCTACTCCAGGTCTCTAACCTCAGCAACACAGAAAACAGAGGAATCTAGAACTGATTGGCGGAGTGACAAGAAGCTGCACTGCAATTCCAGAGGTATGCAGTTCGAATCCACCAGATGCTCTGCTGGAGAAGGAGGGGCAATCTCCTCCTGTACCAGTCAGATCTGATTTGACTGTACACACACACAAAAATAACAAAATAAAATTAAAAAAAAAAGGAGAAAGAGCAAATCCTTGCAACTGGATGACAGTTTTCCTTTTCTAGCTGAGGAAGCGGAGACTCAGAGAGCCCAGGTGGCCTCTCCAAGGTCTCAAAGCCAGCATGCTAGCCTTGAATTTGGAGCCTCAGGCCATGTCTACTCACTGTCTCTCTGTAACTATAGGTCTTGGAGGTTATTGGTACACCTGCAAAGTCCAGAAATCCCTTGGGTTAAAAATGCAGCCTTATCCTTGTCCTAGTGAAGTTACCTACCTAGTCAAGGCAACTCTGGTGGCCTAGTGGTAAAAAGTTGCTATGCCAACCCTGAGGCACGCTGTTCAAGTCCACCATCTGTTCCTGGGGAGAGAGATGGGCAGTCTCCTCCTGTGTGACTTAAAGTCTAAGGACCTGCTGGAAGGTCAGCTGTGAGTTGTTCTGACTCACTGGCCCACACAACAACAGTTTTCTATAACGCAGACCTCTGTAAAACAAGACTCGTTCTCTGCTGACTTCTATTACAAAATCGAGATGCATTCCACCCAAACCATCTCCCAATAGACCCACAGAGGAATGTTTTGCAAAGCAGGAATTAATTGATAAACAGCTTGTAGTACACAATCTGCAAAGCGTCTGCCTGGAATGTTTTGCAACACTTTTGGAAACTCCAGGATTATAATTCCAGCACAAGCTGTTTGTTTCAAGCCATTAAGCCACATACGCATCTTACATGCTTGGGAATCCACTGATTTCACGAAGAAAGAGAAAGGAGCCTTTCCCTTTTGTGAGGGTTTTTAATTGCAGTGGCTGGTAGAGCAGGGCTGCAATGCCGAGGGGGACCACTAGGGGTCTTCATCCAAGAGAAAATGGATTTAGGATTGAAGATTTCTTGAAGTTCAAGGTTCTAGACAACAAACCTCTATTTTTTTTAAAGTAAAAGGTTCTAGACAATAAACTTTTATTTTTTTAAAAGAAGTAATCTGCTCTCTTTACAATATGAGTTAATAGTTTAACATACAGGAATTTCTCAGTCCTAAAAATGAGGGATAAGAAAAGATCTTTAGGATCTACCTTTTCCTGTATTCTCCGGGCACTCCACTGCCCCAGAGAGACGTCTGAGCTTGAACCAGGGCGCCTGGAAGAGTCTAACCCTCCAACAGGCAGTGGTGAGAAGAAAACTTGCTCCTCTCACTGCCGAAAGTAAAACCAGGCCAGCTGGCCAGCTCAGTTCATCTCTTGTAAATTGTTTACCCCAGGAGGACCAGATGGCTCAGCTCTTGTTGACCCTTTGACCATTTCCTGTCCTGTGAACAGTCTCTGTGAGCAAACAGACCGCACTCCAGCAGCCCATGTGTCAGGACTGGAACCCCAAGAGGAGCTGACGTGGTGGGGGGAGCCCTTTGCTTTCCAAGAGGAAGGTTCAACGTGAGCACGCATTACACTGTGGACCCAAAGAAGGGCAGGCTGGGTCTAGGTTGGCTCCAGTGCGTGTGGAAGGAACTTGGGTCGACTGTGTTGGGGAAGGGCTGGACTGCTGACCCCAGTGGACTCCCCAGTGCCCAGCCCCTCACCTGCCTCCTGTGTGATCCTGGTCCACCCTTACCTCTCACTGTCTCACCTCACTTGTTCACATCACCGGTGTTGACATGCCAGCGTTTCCCGTTACTCGCCCCTCTAGCTGGTGTGATAGGTGATTGGGGATAAGCTCCCTTCGCTCTCTGGGCCTCTGGCGGTCAGCTGTGAAAGGCGGTGATGTACCTGCCAGCCTGCCTTTCAGGCTGGTGAGGATCAGGGGAAATGCGATCAACTGGGTCAAGGATTTGGAGACCCTTTGGCGTTGATTCTGGAGGGCAGGGCCGGGTGAATGATGGACAATTGTCACCTTCTTGGGTGCGAACTAGGGTGACTGTGGTTGTCCCGTCTGGACTTCACGCTTTGGCAACAACAAACCAGGTCTCTGTGGAGGTCATGATGCAGCTTTCTATCTGCATGTGTTATGAATAGATCTATGTACGTATTGAAGCAGGAGTGGCATCCACTTCCTAAACAACACGCCTCCAGAAACTCTATGAACTTTGATAAATGTCGATAGTTATAGAAAGGCTTCAGGACCCTCTTTTCTTGGGACACCGGAAGAACGTGGTCCTCTTTCCGTGCGTAGCGAATCCATGGCTCGTGGTCCCAAGAAACATCTGAAGCATGTAGCAGCTCCAAAGCATTGGATGCTGGACAAACTTACTGGTGTATTTGCTCCTCGTCCATCTACTGGTCCTCACAAACTGAGAGAATGTCTGCCATTGATCATTTTCTTATGAAACAGGCTTAAGTATGCCCTGGCAGGAGATGAGGTTAAAAAAATCTGCATGCAGCGGTTCATTAAGATTGATGGCAAGGTCCGAACTGATATAACCTACCCTGCTGGTTTTATGGATGTGATCAGCATTGACAAGACTGGAGAGAATTTTCGTCTGATCTATGACACCAAGGGTCGATTTGCTGTTCATCGCATTACACCTAAGGAAGCAAAGTACAAGTTATGCAAAGTAAGAAAGATCTTTGTGGGCACAAAAGGAATCCCTCATCTGGTGACCCATGATGCTCGAACCATCCGCTACTCTGATCCTCTCATCAAGGTGAATGACACCATTCAGATTGATTTGGAGACTGGAAAGATTAGTGATTTCATCAAGTTTGATACTGGTAACCTGTGCATGGCGACTGGAGGTGCTAACCTGGGAAGAATTGGTGTGATCACCAACAGAGAGAGACAGCCTGGGTCTTTTGATGTGGTTCATGTGAAAGATGCCAATGGCAACAGCTTTGCTACTCGGCTTTCCAACATTCTTGTTATTGGCAAAGGCAATAAACCATGGATTTCTCTTCCACGAGGAAAGGGTATCTGTCTTACCATTACTGAAGAAAGAGACAAGAGATTGGCTGCAAAACAGAGCAGTGGATGAAATGATCTCTAGGTGGTGTGAATAAAAAGGACAAAATTAAAGATACTACAGCATAAAAAAAAAGAAAGGCTTCAGACCTTTTGTTCATAGAGTCGCTATGAGTTGTGCTTGACTCGATGACAGTCAACAACAACAATGTATTTATTACGGAGCTCTGGTAGCTACTGAAAAGAGTATGTGCTACAATCCCGAAGGCACACGGTTCAAGGCCACCAGCTGCTCTGTGGGAGAAGGATGGGCAATCTCCTCCATGCAAAACTGTCTGTGAAAGCCCACTGGAGGATCAAGAGGATCAACTATAGGTCGGTTCCGAGTTGATGGTATACACCACCACACCACATGTATGTATTAGAACTTGTTGTTGTTGTTAAGTGCCATCGAGTTACAGATGACTCATAGCTACCCTATGAACAGAAGAGCTGAACACTTGTATAACTTACATCTTTTCTCCAAGTTCATAGAGTTTCCAGAGGCAAGCTATTACAGAAGTGGATGCCACTCCTGCTTCCAAGCTTGTTTTAATCGGGGAGCTCCACCAAACACTGTCCACCATGGGTAACCGTTATCGGATTAGACACATCAGTGTCACAGTGTTCAGCTTCATAGCAACCACGAGTTATCTCTGTACAGCAAGTGACTTAGAAGAATGTTTGACCACAAACAATTAAAACCAGGCCTGAGAGCTGCAGATTAAAATCACCCTCCTTTGACCTGGTCGCATAACTTTCTATCTAATGGGGTGAAATGATGAAAACTTAGCCATAAACAAACACCTTGATGGTATGAGTGACTGGGCTCGGAAGCTCAGGACCACAGTTTTAGTTTTGGGAGACATTAGGGTCAGTTGGTATAATGTAAAGGTGGGGCCAGGGTGCACTTGGACGCAAGGACAGTGAAATGCCATCTCACATACTTGGCGCATGTTGTTGGGAGGGACCAGTGCTTTGTCTTGTTTGGGGTGGGTGGATCACAAATGCATACTTTTGGCCAAACTGTTTACACGATACATTTTAAATCTGTACATTTCATTGTGCATAAATTATACCTCAATATTGAAGTAAGTAGTTTTTAAAAGTCTCCCTGCCCTAGACATTCTACATCCCTGTCTAGAGGTAATCCTGTTATCGCTTTCTTTTGTGTCCTGGTCTGAGCCTTTTGTAAGCATTTCCTTCTTGCCCTTTTTTTAGGCATGTCTTAAAAGTACAAATACATGCAAATTCACATTTAAAAAAAATTTAGCTGTGTATGTGCCATGCCACTTCATACATGGCTACCACCTTTTAAACAGCTGCATAGTATTCCATCAGGTCACTAGGTTAATGCCTATAACCAATCCCTCACTGGTATTTGCCATAGTTATCTAGTACTACTTTAACCAACATGTTACAGGTGGATGGCTTTAATAAACAGAAATGTATCCTTTCACAGATTAGGAGACTGAAGCTTCAAATTCACTTTTCCCAGTGCAGATAGAAATCTGCATTGCTGCCTCCACAGAGATCTGGTTTGTTGCTGCCAAAGCATGAAGTCCAGATGAGACAGCCACAAGCACCCTTGGTGCTTGGTGTCCTGTAGAGATCTTCATGTATCTTGGCGTTCATCTTCCCCTGGGTCTGGGACGTTCACAACACAAGAGACACAACTAGAGACACAGGTTGTGAAGGATACAGTCCACTCCCAGCTATTCCTGCTTGCTTTAATAGGTCCCTCTTTTCTGCTGGTCTGTTTAATCCCTTTTTATATCTTAGAGCATATCTGCTTAAAATAGAGCCTGATTTTGTAGATATACAACAATTAGGATAATTACATCAGATCATAAAAAAGAGGGAAATTACATAATCGTGAGGATCATGGCCCAACCAAGTATTTATAATATTCTATTACATGGCCAAGTTCATGCCTGTTTTGAGGAGATGCAGTTCAGCCCCTAACAATGTCATGTAACATGTTCCTAGTCATCTCCTACTCCAAGAATCACTGCAGTGAGGGTTCTGAGAAAGTGTTGTTTGCACACTTGGATGTGTATCTGTAGGATGAATTCCACAAAGTGTACTTTCTTAGTTAAGGATATGTGTGGTTAGAGGTGATATACGTTTCCAGATTATTCTCTGTAAAGGTGACACCAGTTTAAATGAGCAGCCAAACTGAGTGCAGAAGACGATTCTAGAGAAGATGTCCACACTCAGGAGATGGCTCAGCTTTGGGCACATCTAGGGGAAGAGCATTCTCGGCTGAGGAGACAGCAGGGCAAAGTCCCCTAGGAAGCCGGCAGGACATCGTGGATGGAGGGCTGAGGGCCCTGTGGTTTTGAGTGAGAACAGAGAAGCAGCAGGACCAGGTCATCCATGACCTTGTGAGTGTGGGGAGGAGGTGCGGTTTTGATCTAAGAGGCCGAGGAAGCCACTTCCTGCCTGAGGTGGGGTGTGACACAATCGCATGGACTTTATTGATTACTGTAGCTAGGAGGCGAGGGACCAGTGAGGAGGTGAGCGATGATGTCATCTGGTGCGCCCAATGGTAATGATGAAGATGTGGAGAGGCGTTCGCGGCTGTCATGTCAGCACTGACTTGGAGCTGATCCGCTGAGTTTCTGAGGTTGTAAATCACACGGGAGGAGACTGCCCATCTTTCTCCCTACAATTCCTTGTGGACCAGACTCCAAAACCAGATGCTGTCACAGTAATTCAGGGTGACCCCGTAGAACTGTCTTCACAGGATTTTCAGTGGCTGAGTTTGGTTTTTTTCCCTGAAGTAAATCACCAGGCCTCTTCTCCAAGATGCCACTGGGTGACCTCAAACCTCCAGACTTTCAGGTAGAAGCCAAGCTTGCTGACTGTTTACACCACCCAGGGCCTCAGTATTTATTCACAACACTTCTGAGAAGAGCTGACAGGACAACTTCCCACCAAAGCTCCTCACTGAGGAGAGGAAGAGATAGGCCCTCGAGGACTTCCCATATCTGTCCAGGAAGATAAAATTCACCCCCAGGAAAGTAGACATCCATGCTCAATGGCTTAAAAGCTTACAGTTGAGAACAGAGGAAGCAGGTTGCAAAGTCGAAGACACAAAGGAAAATATTGACAGATCTGGCCACATAAATATTTGAAACTTTCTCTCTCTCTCTCTCTCTCTGAAAATGACAGTGCAGGATGAGAAACCAGTATTCTCATTCAGCATTTATGAGCCACCCCTTGAAAGCTCATAAGAGAAGGCAGACAGCTTACTGGCTGATAGAGGCTGATGGAATTCGTGAGACCAAGGCCCTTAGTCACCCCTCAAGCCTGGAGAAGAAACCAGCCCAGTGACTCAACTTTCAGCCAAACAATAGACAGTCTATACAGTAACACCAGGGAGGAAATGAACTCCTAGAGCAGTGAGTCACTCAAGACCAAAAGGGAAGCATTTATCCGGGGCCAAAGCTCAGAAAGCAGGAAGGAATAGGAAAGAGGGAAGAATGGAGATGGGAAATAGAGAGAGGAAGTGGGAAGTGCTTGGTACAATGAGATGGTTGTAATCAATGTCACAAAGGAAAAGCAATTGCAGAATGGAAAACCAGTATTCAATGTAGGTGTTCATGCAAATCACAATAAGAAATTGATAAGAAAACGGCAGATGATTGGACAAAGGAATAAGAATTAGCAAATCCCAGGGAGAAAATTCTAAAAGACAATAAACATGTGGAAATATGCTTAATCCCATTAGGGAGCAAGGAAATGCAAATGAAAAAGCTGTTTCTGATGAGAGTACAACCCACTGCTGTCCCTGGGGCTGCTGCACAGTGTCTGCAGATAGATGTGTTTGACTGTCGCCGCTGGGGGCCGGGGAAGGGCGTGCTGCTGGAATCAGAGGTTGGGGCTGGGATGCTGATGCTCAAGCCCTAAGATGCTCAAGACCGTTCTCCACAAAGATTGTCCAGCTGAGACTGCAGAGCTGCTGAGGCTGAGAATGGACAGCCTCAGTGTTCCTGGAGAGGACCCCGAAAGACTGCCTCTGGACCACCTGTATCCCAGGATGCCAACACCAGGGGCGCACCTGTATTGTTGTTTACTTCAGTAAATAGCTTGCCTCCGGAAACCCTATGAACCTGGAGAAAGGATGAAAGTCACTCAAGTGTCAAGGACTTTCGTTCATAGGGTCGCTGTGAGTTGCCTATGACTCGACGACACTTAACAACATAGAGACCAGTTGGCCTAGTGGACCGAAAGTGATGCTACCAAGCCAAAGGTGGTTGACTCTAATCCGCAGCCCTCAGGCCTGTTTTTCATTATTTTTGGTCAAACATTATTCTAGGTTGTGTAGCTCTGGTTTGTCCACTTGCCGTGCAGAGGTAACTTGTGGTTGCTGTGAAGCCGCACACTGTGACACTGATGAGTTAAATGTGACAATGGTCACCCATGGTGGACAGTGTTTGGTGGCGCTCCCTGATTAAAACAAACTTGGAAGCAGGAATGGTATCCACTTCTGTAAATAGCTTGCCTCCAGAAACCCTTATGAACCTGGAGAAAGGAAGAAAGTCACGCAAGTGTCGAGGACTTTTGTTCATAGAGTTGCTATGAGTCACCTATGACTCGACAGCACTTAACACTGATTTAAGAATCAGAGGGGTTTGGCTGAAACAAGGATGACATCCTCCTCTCCTTCCTCCCACAAACTCAGGCCTGAGAGGGGATTCTGTTCACGCCCTTTCTCTTCTGCTCACGTGCCCTGTACCCATCTTCATCCATAGGTCCTTTTGTCGCTAGCGGGACACCATATAAGGAGGGCAGCATTTTGGGAGGTCATGAAGAAGCCTAAGTTAGCACTTCTCAGAGGTTCATTCTTCGTCCCAACCCCATCTCTCTCTGGTGCCAACACTGGACAGGCCAAGTCGCCCACCTGTTTGCCTGGCACATGGGCGCGCGCACACACACACACACACACACACACACACACACGCCCCATAGCAGCTCATCTCTGAAGGCTACTTGCCCCTTGAGGTTGTCTCTTTAAAGTGGCCCTTGTCTGCTGGCCAGGGCTGGTGGGAGCGTGTCGGTGGTGACCTGGGTGGTGAGGGCCACTGATGATAAAACATTCTCTGGACGCACCACTGACACCCATGAGTCATCTCGGCCTCATAAACCTCGCTAGAGTTAACTGGGAGTGCAGATGGGATTTGTGGATCTTAAAAGAAAAATATTTTCTTAAAAGAGGAAAGTTTCTCTGGTCCCAGAGTCATCCAGAAAAGCAATTTTCTACGTTGGAGAACATGCGGTGTCAGCGTTCCAGCTTAATTACTGCGCAGCCCACAACCACTTACTTAAACTCTCTGGGCCTCAGTTCATCTTTCTTCAAACGAACTAGGTTTTTTGTTTGTTTGTTTGGTTTTTTTTAAGAAAACCAATTATGGAGGAATGCGTGCCTATCATAGAGCATTTCTATTTTCTTGATAATAAAACTGAACTCATATTGCATATAGTTCATACTGTGCTCTTTTGATGAGAACATCTTCATGGGAACATTTTCTTGAATCAGTAACCATGCCTTGAAATCACATTTCTAGTAGCCGTCTGCAGTTTTGTGATGCATACTTTGGGCACGTCGTGAGGAGGGGTCAGTGTGTGGAAAGGTGGAGGGTCAGAGAAAGAGAGGAAAACCCTCCGTATGACAGAGAGGCAGAGTGACTGTGCGCACGGGCGGGAGCGTCTCCGAGACAGTGAGGGGACACAGGACAGGGCAGGGGTCAGACTGTTGTGAAGAGGCTCTCTAAGAGTCCTATTGGACTTGCTAAACATAACCACCAGAGAGCAGCCTGTAAACTTTCACCGTGGGGCCCAGCCGAGGCTGCTTCTAACCTTCCTCTAACCCTTAATGGGAAGACTTCGTCTCCCGTACCTCAGGCGTGTTGTCAGGAGGGACGAGGATATTATACTTGGAAAAGTGGAGGGGCAGTGAGACAGAGGTGAGGACATGGTGGCAGAATTCTTGACTTGCACATGAGACCTGGGCTGGATTTCTGGTCTGCGCACCTCGTCTGTCTGTGGAGGCTTGTGTGTTGTTGCAATGCTGAACACATCTCAGCAGTGCTTCCAGACTAAGTGTCTAGGAAGAAAGGACTGGCAACTGCCTTCCCAAAATTAACCATTGACAGCATTAAGGGTCATTGTGGTTTGATCCATAGCCCATCATGGGGAAGGTGCAGGACCAAGCGGCATTTGTTCTGTCAGGCATGAGGTCACCATAGGTGAGGGGCCAGGCGTCCAACAGCAGTAACCTTGCTGCCTGGTGAGGGTCAGGACATACAGCTGTGAACTGGGGGGAGGACTGAGATTGGGCGGGGGGCATGGAACAGACAGTTGCTACATGGGGACTTGATGATAAGCCGTCTGGGGGAGCTATGTTGGGGGTCAGGGAGGTCCTGTCTCAGGGGTCAGCCTAGATTTGAGCCCTAAAGGCTGAGGGAGCATTGTGGGAGGCCTGGGAACAGTGTTGCAGGTAGAGGGTAAAAACCCAAGCAAAGGGTAACATAGGGTCGCTCCGGGGCAGCAGGCAGGTTCTCCCTTTCACCTTTAGGGGAACCATGTGGCCTGTGTGGTCTCGCTGGTTGAGGTGAGGGGTGGGCTCAGAGATTTCTTGCGCCCCTGGAGTAGACCTCGGTGCAGCGTCCGTGGGTGCCCACCCTGCTCGTGCATAAAGTCACATTCCCAAGTCCCAGCTATTTTGCCATTTCCTTTCATGCAAAACCAAAGGAGCAATTTTGGAAACTTCTGTAAGCAAATTCAGCCCTGACTGGCATTTGAGTGGATAAAAAAGAGCCCTAAGTGAGGGACTCACCCAGTCCTGAAGGCCCACGACGACGTTAAATTTAGAAGCTTCACCTCCAAATGAGGTGAAATTGCAGGTTGGCTGTGGCCGTCTCGGGAGGAGCTGCAGGTCAGCTGGGCCCTGGTCTGGAGTGAGCAGGACAGATTTAGCGAGAGTGGGCCCCGCTTCCGCTGGCTGTGCTCAGGGTCTGGGGAGCAGCTCGCCATCAACAGAGCCACTCAGCCACTGGCCCTTCTGGACGCTCCATCAGGACCCAAGCGGCAGGTTCCAGCAGGTGCTGCCCAGGTCACAAGCCACAGAGAGCACACCCTCGGAGAGGAAGAGGCCTTCCTGTCTGCTACAGAAGGTTTGGGAGCTGCATGTCTCTGTCCTTCCCTCCACTGCCCAGGGATCAGGTAGTCGCTGGCCAGCCTCCCATCCACTGCCAGGAGCCGGCTGTCCAGGGCTGCCCTGAGCCCCCGAGAGTCCCTCTCCTCTATCTTATACCTTCCAGAGACCTCTTTGACTTGGCCACATCCAACAGAGGAAGCATTAACGGCTGTAATTTTGCTGGGAGAAGTGGAGGGAGACGTTATATTCTTGTGTCCCAAGTGGGTGCACTGTCCCAGTGCAGTGATTAGATTAGAAACAGCTCTTTGGGTCACTTGTGACAGGTGTGTGCTGGGGTTACAGGACTGTCCACTGACTGGAGGCTTCCAGGACAAATACTCAGCTGGGTCAGCCTGTGACAGTCAGCGAAGGTCAGTAGTCAGCTTCAGGGCTGGGCCTGGAGGGGATTGATCAGCTGTGCTGCCAGGAAGGGGTCAGCAGCCCACGGGGGCCCACAAGGACCTGGGTGCCCCTGCCCAGAAGCCTGCAGAAAGTACACGGGGCTTCTCACTCCTCCCCGGGAACTCTGGTAGGTAAGAAGTTGTACTGCCAACCCAAAGGCAAGTGGTTTGAAGCCACCAGCAGCTCCTTAGGAGTCAGACGGGCACTCTGCTCCCATTCCCAGCCTCTGAAAACCTGCTGGATGGACAGCTAGAGTCAGTTTCAACTCAATGGCAATGAATTTGAGTTTTTTCTTAGTTTCTACTGCTGCTTTTCTAGTTTGACAAGTCCCTCTACAAACCTGCTTCTATGGGACAGTCCTTCCCCCACCCCCAGCCTGGGAAGGGGGTGTGTGTGTGTGTGTGTGTGTGTGTTTGTGTGTGTGTGTTTTCTTGGCACAGTCCCTGGGGAAGCAAATGCAGCTTAGCGTTGTTATGGGGCCATGCTTTAAAATCCAACACACCTGGCTCAAACCCTTACTCCTGCCATTCTCTACCTGTTTAACTGGGTGAGTAATTTTCTCTGTGAGCCTCAGTTTCTTTATCTGCAAAATGGGAATGATCTACCTCATAGGATGCTGGGAGAATATAATAAGATCTTCAAACCCTTGGGTGAAGCAACAGAATGCTGGTAACTCATTATCATTCAACAGCGGCTGCTTTTGAAAATAAAGTTTTATTGGAACACAATAAATACGTTCACATTTATATGTCACCTGTGACTGCTTTTACTTTAAAACCATGGACCTGGGGAGCTGGGGTAGAAGCAGAGACTCTGGTGCAAAGCTGAACATGCTGACCATCTGAGTGTGCGGGAGATGTTAGCTGACCCCTGCTTGTAGTGGTTACTCGGAACACCTAACAGTGGCTACGTGAGAGGCTGCTAATTGGGAGGTCAGTGGTTTGAGTCCCCCAGCTACTCCAGGGAAGACAGATGGGCAGTGTCCTGGAAAGATTTGCAGCCTCGGAAGTCCAATGGGGGGGTGGCTGGAAGTGGGAACTGACTTGACCAGTAGGTTGTGTTTGGCTTGGCTGCTGCTACTGTTGTTATTTCTCTGCCACATCTTGAGCCTGTGAGGTGGGGGGGGGGGGCGATGAACAGCCTTTCCATAAACGTGTGTGGGGAGCTTTTCCTGTGCCAGAGGGGAACATGTTCTTGACACAGGGAGTTCCTGTGGGAATGACAGACAAATCACCACCCACAGTCCCCCCAAACTAGGAGACCAGGGGAGGTTCCTGGAGCCCAGAAGCAGCCCAGGAAGCCTTCCTGAGGGAGGTGACATTTGCACTTGGATCCAGAAGACATGGATGAGCTAGGAAGCCAATTCTTATGCGGGCAGCTGGCATGGAGGAAAGAGACAGACTTCGGTTTGGAAATGTGGCTCCTTGAGGCCATCTGTCCACCACCTCCTCCTCACACCCTCTCTCTCCTGTTCTGAAAAGTGGGACCACCGGGGAGTAAGCCCACAGGAGGGTCCCAGCACATTGCAAGGCCGAAAGGTGCCCTAGTCTCTCTCCTGAGTTCTCCTTCCTCGCCTCAGCCGGCAGGGCTATGGGAGGGTGGGTTTTCTGTGCACTGCCTGGGTGGGCGGACTGTCTTTCTGTCACCAGTGATCTGGGTAAGGCTCTGGAATGTTTGCAATATACAGGTGAGGGGCAGAGTGTGGGACAGAGAGCAGGGTGGGGGTGGTAGGGGAGCAGCCACCAGCGCTGAGCTCTGCCCACAGGTCTGTTTCTGGTCCCCACCCACTTTGTCTTCTTTCTGGCCTGGCTTCTCCATATCCCAACCTCTGACCTTGGGATCGGGTCCCTCCAGCGCCCCCCCCGCCCCCATTCTCCTGCCACCTTGGCTGGGTGGGACAGCCAGCAGTTTCAGAGGGTCCTCAGGGCCATCTGTCCATGAGCTCACAGCAGGAAAAAACCCGAGTGTAGCTTTTACTAATTTCCATGGTGTAAATGCTCCGTCCCTGTGGCTGCCTTCAAGGAGTCCTGGTGGTGCGGTGGTTAAAACACTTTGATGCTAACCTCAAGGTTGGTGGTTTGAACTCACCAGCTGCTCTAGGGGAGAAGGATGAAGCTGTGTTTCCGTAAAGCTCTGGAGCCCTGACACGCTGTGGGCAGTTCTGCTCTTGCTCTGTCCGCGGGGCCACTAGACCTCGGAATCCGCTCGGTGGCAGCGGGTTTGGGAAGTGGCCGATTCCAGCTGCCAACAAGAGGCCAAACTGCTCACAGAATTCCTCAGACTTGACCAAGGCTCTGAGCAGACATGTGTTGGCTCCTGCACAGCGCAGATGAGGACTGTGCGGACGTCCCTGTGGCCTGAGCGCTGGACTCCCTGACAAGAGGCGAGGCCAAGGGCAGTACTAAGTGCTGCATCAGCTTACGTTCCAACCTGGCTCTGCAGCTTCCTTAAAAAGCCTTTGTAGATTGGGCCTGGAGAGTGGGGTCCTTGTGATCCAGAACTGATACTGCCCTGGCGAGGAGCGAGGCATGAAACCGAAGCAGGGAAGATTTAGGTTAGATAGGGAGCAGAACTTTCCAGCTGCTTGTGCTCCATCCCAAGGGATGCGATGGCAGTTTTCCAATCTAGAGATGATTTGGAAAGAAGAGAAGGCAGCCAAGGCCGGCCTCACGGCAGCTGTGATGGGGAACGCGGGGATGGGGCGAGGTGCTGGCTGGCTGCCTACAAAGCCTGCTGTGTCTCCTGGATCCTGGTGACCTGGATCCCGGGGCAGATCCAAGCCCTCCCGGGCTAGCCCCTCTCAGTCTGCACTCTGTGGCCCTCTCCCAGTCTGAGCTGGGCCACTTGTAACCCTCTGGAGCTCTGATTTCCCATGTCCTCTCGGACCTCCAGGCCATTGGCCGAGCTTTCCCTCAGCCCCCAGCACCCTTCCTTCCTTGCCCTGGCTAGCTTGTCCTCAGCCTGGGCGCCTCAGCTCTTGACTTTCCCCCCACAGCCCGGTCAGATGATTAATAAGGCTTCCTGTGTAGATTCTGGTGGTTTGTCACCTCCCAGGGAACCAGAATCCCAGGGGGCAATCACACACATGTCCATACACAGTGTTTGGCAGCCGTTCTGGGAGGGTTTGTGGAGAGTGGAGGCTGCCTGGTGAAGGGAGCGGCACTGGTGAAGCGAAGTAGCTCGACCCAGGCACTAAGACAAGTGTGGACTATAGAGACCAGGGTTCAAGGTCCACTCCTGCAACTACCCGAGCCTCAGTTTTCTCATCTGTAAGATGGGACAATGGGGCTGGGTCTGAGAGGACGGCTCAGGAGATGCTCCCTTGATGGCACGAGGCTGACTGTGCTCTCCTCTCCCTGCAGGTGACCACCATGTCGGTGAGGGTGCGCTTCCTGTCCCCGGCGGACGCAGGGGCTGTGGGCACCGTGGGCCGGAGTGCCTCCTTCGCGGGCTTCAGCAGTGCACAGAGCCGGAAGATCTCGTAAGTTCTGCTTCCATAGCAGGTGTGGGGATGGGTGGGGCTTGTTCAAGGTGGTGAAGGGGCTGGACATCCAGGGACCCCAAGGCTCTTGTAGCAAGCGTGCAGCCCAGAGCAGGAATGGGGTGCGAGGGGTATGTGTGTGTGTGTCTGTCTGTGTGTGATGTGTGGTTCTGGGTGTTGAGAGGAACCTCCACTTTCCCACATAATATTGTCCCACTTGCTTCTTCAAGTTGGTCCCTGACATCCACCTGGCTGCATTTGGCAGATCAGGAAACTGAGGTTCAGAGAGGCAGAGTCCCTTGACCAAGGTCACACAGCAGAACTGGTGCAGAGCTGAGACACATCCTCCCATGGGCGGGGTGAGGTTGGAATGTTCTTCCTGTTTGGTGGAGTGGGAGATGGGACACCTGTCCCAGCTCTGTGACCTGGGGCAAGAGACTCCTCCTCTCTCAGCCTAGTGTTTCCACCGAAAAATAGGGACCTATAGTGCCCATCCCTTACAGGTCAAATGGGCTGACTTGTGACAAGTGGCAGGCACATAGTAGGTGCTTGTAGGGGGTGAGGAGTGAGGAATAGTGGCCTGAAGGTCAGGACCGACCCTCTGGACGTGCATCAGGAGGTACTGGAGGGTCTTCCCCCCTGCTCACCCCCTGCTTCCTACCCCTGAGTCTCCTCTGGCCATGCTGCCTATGAATTCCTTGGAGGGAGGTGTCTGATTCTGGGGGCCAGCGAGGCTAGCCCAGAGCCATCCACCTTCCCGCCTTCAGCTGCCCATTGGACCTGCCTGGAAAAGGAGGCCCCTGAGGATGCTGCCTGAAGCTATCAGGGTTAGGGAGTTGGGCAGCTTCTCAGGCTGGTACCCCAAGGAGATCCAAGCATCTGCCTGTCCAAGTAGATGGAGTGTTAGGCTGAGGTCCACTTATGGGCAGGCCGGGTCGGTGGGCCAGTCACCAGCCAGCTCCCATCTGGCTTGGGCCCCACTTGAACCCTGCAGGAGTTTTTTTCCCCACTCGGAACACAATCCACATTGCTCTGGGGCTGATGGCCGTTGTGAAGGTCAGCGAGGCCTCTGCCTTCACCCTGGCTTCAGTGAGTGACCTTGCTCCTCAGGCCTTGCCCCCGCCCCCTCCCCGTGGGATGCTCTTCCTACTTCATCTCTCCATCTCTTCATCTTCATGCAGCCTTGGCTTCTGCGTCCTGTACTAGAGAGCATCCCAAGCCCCAGCCTGCTCCTGAAGCTCTTCCCCAGGGCCCTGTGGGTGCCCACAGAGTGCCAGCTAGGCGGTCAGCTCTCCTGGCACCGTCACCTCTTGTGGAACAGTTCAGGCCTGAGGTGTGCCGGAGGAGGGGCAGCTGAGCGTGAAATCCTGGAGTGGCCCACTTGGAAGCAGCCTTAGGAAGCTCTGATTCATCCCACGGGCATTTCGGGAGTGCCTCTGTCACCTGTCCTCGTTCCCAAGCCACCCTCCTGGGCTTCGGTCCTGTGGGGTCACAGATCATAGACAACTCAATGCTGTCGAGTTCATTCTGACTCACAGTGACCCCAAAGGGCAAAATAGAGCCACCCAAAGGGCATTGTGAGCTGTAAATCTTTACCGAAGCAGAAATATGCTTCATATTTCTCCCATGCTCTGGTGGATTTGAACCATTGACCTTATAGTAAAAGAAGGTTGGGCCCATGGCTGGCAGATAGGCCATGGTCAGTGAAGGAGCTGAGTACATGGGAGCCACAGAAGGGTTTAAGCAAAGGAAATGGAACCCCCAAGAAGGGAAGCCCCCGAGTGAGTTAAAGCCTGGCGCCTCTGGTTCTGCATCTCCTGGGCCCAGAGGAGAGTGTGGGCATCACTGAACTCTATGGGAGCACACAGTAGGTGCTTCCTGAATGCTCCTCCCCTCACACATAGTCAACACTGCCTCCAAGCTGCCCTTCTGGACTGCAATCCTGTGAGACAGCCAGTCTCAAGCGAACAGCAGGAACAATACAATAGGAAACAAAAATATAAGCAAATGATAGGAACAAAAAGAAAACAGCAGTCAATAGCTCTGGTGGCAGGAGCTGCAAAGGAAATCAGGCAACAGTGGGACAGAGGGCATGCTCTGAGGCTGGGAGGGGAGGAGGCTGAGAAAGGGGGGCGGGGTGAGGTGAACGTAACTGGCCGGTTCTTGAGTGACCCTTTTTGTTGTGCCTCTTCTGGGGCTTCACATGGGCCGCTGTCCTTGACGTGCACTATGGGGCTGCCATGTGCCCTTGTGCAAGTCCCCTGGCCCACTTGGGGATACAGCCTGTGTGACTTTTAAGGGAGTAGTTTTCTAGTTCTCAGGAAGTACTTGCAGGCACCATGCACCTGGCAGGAGGGGAGTGTCCTGAAATCCTGGAGCTGAGGTGGCCTCGCAGGCACCTGGCCTGGGCACTTGTGCAGAAGCCCTGGCCTTGATTGGTGCTTGGTGTGAGCTGCTAGCGTGGTCCCACAGGCCATCGGCTAGTCCTGCCTGTGCCTCTCCTCCAGCCAGGCCTCGGAGGCCTCTGGACTGCCCACATCCTAGCAAATGTCCCCTCCAGTCTAGAGCCAGGCTCTGCCTCTCACCTCCTCCCTCCAGGACTTCTGCGCTTAGGAGAGGGACTTCTACCCCACAGCATCAGTCTTCAGGTCCACGGGCTTACGTCGATGCTGAATCCGGGCAAGTTGGCTCTGATGGCTTTGAATATCCAGGGCTCTTGGGGGATCTCCACTTGCATTGTGGACAATACCTGGCCAGTGCTGCACACCACTGGCTGGCCTTGTCCCCTTTGGTCCCCCGTCCACAGGTGAAGGAAGAAGCTGCCCAAGACAACAGGGACTAAGCGAGTCTATTTTTAACTCTTGCTCTCCGCCTGGCTCCCAGGGGTCAGGACCCTTGGCTCTGGCGAGAAGGTCTGGATACAGTTTCAGGCTTCACCTTCTGGTCCTATTTCCCAGGTAACCCAAGCAGAACAAGACAGCCCCGTGGTCAAGGTGCTGAGCTCTGGGGCAAGTCAGGAAAAAAGCCTGACAGGAGAGCAGGCCTCCTCCAGGGTGGGCTTGGCCTCCTTTGTCCACCCTGTGCCCTCCCTTCGGCTCCCGCCCCTACTCCCTTCCAGGTACCCAACTGCCATGACTCACTGAGTGAGAACTGACTCCTAGCTGCCCCTCCAGCTGGTTTTCAGATTGCCCATCCTTCTCGCCAGAGCTGCTGGTAGATCTGAACCGCATACCTTTGGGTTGGCAGCACTTCTTAGCACCAAGCCATCAGGGTTCCCTTGACTCTAGACAAGACTTTCTATTCCAAGAATTTCACACTAGACTGTGAATGGCTGCTAGAAAGAGCCCATTTCCCAAGAGCTGGGCTTGGGAGGGAGCTCTGTGGGGTAGAGTCTAGGGAGTGCCGCTCATGTCAAGGCCAATCCTCTTTGGAGGTTTGAATCCACCAGCTGCTCTGAGGAGAAAGATGGGCGAGCTCCTCTAGTGTGATTTGTAGCTTCAGAAAACAGTGGCCAGGTCAGCTGGGAGTTGGTTCTGACCCGACAACAACAAACCTTTTGTGAGGAATTTGCAGGCTGTGGGGAGGCCCTGAAGTACCAGTGAACCCACTACACTGTGTATCCCCACTACATGATATGTCACTGATTCCAATTCCAGCAACTCTCCCCTGAGCTGCTGAGGCTGTAAATCTTAACAAGAGCAGCTGCACGTCTTTCAGTGAAGGACTGATTTTCAGTTAATGTATCATACCAATTTAACCTACTTTGCCAGGTGGGAGGACTGGGTGGGGGGAGGGAAGATGCACCTTGATTTGACTCAGTTCCCTTCTGTCCAGAATGACAGGCAGGGCTGCCCCCAGCCCCCAGGCCCCCTTCTTGCCATTTGTCAGCAGGACCCTCCTCCTCGAGGTGGTCAGACAGGTTTTTGGGGACCTGAGAATCCCGGGGAGTCGTGGCAATGTTCTCATCACACAGGAATGTCTGTGGGGATAGCTAGGAAGTGCAAGTGTGACCACCGCAGTCGGGAGAGATGGCCCGCACTGTCCACACCATATGAGGGGAATGAAGGTCCGGGCAGGACATTTTTATTGTGTCTTCTCACCTATGAAAGGGGAGCAGTGTCCCTGGGCTTGTAGGGGAGTGGATGGTTGACCCATAGACATCACACGGGGCTGGCCATCCAGGCACCCAGGTAAATGGCTTGTGTTGTGGTGTCAGGCTCTGTCCCTGCCCCACCCCAGGCCCTGGCAGGCAGTAGAGGCCCAGGAGGCACCTCACAGAGACTGGCAGTGGCCAGGCACCCAGGTCTCTGACGAGGTGGTTTCCTGACAGCACGGGCAGCCCTGCCCCCTGGCCTCACGTGCAGGCTGGTGGCACGTGCCATCCCAAAGCTTGTCTGGTGTGCCAGGGTGTTTAATATTTACCAAGGCCGCCCAGCGTGGGTCAGCTGCCTCCAGAGGCCACTCTCAGCCGGCTGTGGTGACTCCCCTGGCCAGACACGCAGCCCGATTTCACCATCTCCAGTGTGCACGTGTGTCACCATCCCCAGCCCAGCCGGCCCTCTGAGTGGCTGCCACACCCACTTTGTTGGGCCGGGAGCCTTGGGCACAGAGCTGGGACAGGTGCCACCAGGTGCAGCGAGAGGGCTCCCCGGGGGCGGCGGGTGGGGAGGGCTCGAGCCTGGAGTGCACACCCACCCTGTGGGCCTCGGGGAGCCAGCGGCTGAGTTCCTGCCGCATCACCCACCTGCCTGTCTGCACCCCTGCAGCAGCCTGTCAGGAACCCCACTCTCCCCAGGCTGCAGCCCCTCCCCTCCCTGCAGTGGGAGATGGCAACTCTGTGGAGGGCCCGGTCCAAGAGGTGGGTGAGTGCGGCCTTGGGAGGGGAAGGGGGAACAGCCTTTGTGGGGCTTGGGGAGGTGGTGGTGGCTGTCATGTGATCGGTACTGTCTGCGTGACAGCCACAGCTAGAGGTGCAGATTGCATGCTGAGGTTGACCTGGTGTGTGCTGACGGCTCTGTGTGCCCAGCCTGGGCTCCAAAGCCACCTTCCCTGTCCCCTCCTTAGAGTCACGTGGCTGCCCCTCTGCCATGTCCCCACTGCCTTTGCCCTTGCACTTGGCACTATCTCACGGATGATGCTCTCTTCCTTAGACAACTTAACTGTGTATTTAGCATTTTCTCTGTGCCTCACTAAGGGGTGCTAGTGTCATCCTGGACTAAGTGCTGAGCTGCTAACACAAAGGTTGTTGGTTCAAGCCCACCGGCCACTTTGTGAGTGAACGATAAGTCTGTTCTCGTTAAGATTCACCGCCGTAGCACCACGGGCTGTTCTACCCTGTCCTGTAGGGCGGCTGTGACACAGAATTGACTGGATGGCAGGCTCACGGCTCTGAGCCTTTTACACTTTATCCTTCCATTCATTTCATCCTCCCAGCAGCGCTACACCCTCTCTCACTCCCATTTTACAGATGAGGAAACTGAGGCATAGAAAGGTAACTTAGCTGAGGTCACACGGTTTCTAAGTGGTGGAGCCTGATCCAGATCCTGGCGTCTGGCTCAGAGCCGGTGCTGTGACCACACTGGACTGGATAGTATCTGCTTGTGTTGTGACCACACTGGACAGTATCTCAGCTGGCATCTCTGGCATCTCACCTCACAAGTGCAGGGGCTGTGTGTTTGGGCCACTGCTCTATCTCCAGACCCTAGAATGGGAATTGGTATCCACAGGTACTTAGTAAGTACTTGTTGAATGGATGAATGTCTCAACACAACTCCATGGGACCTTATCCCCCCTTTAACAGAAGAGACTGAGGCTCAGGGAGATGAGTGCCTATGATTTCTGAGGCTGGGATTTGAACTTGGGAAGCTGATCTAGAACTTGTGTTGTAAACCAGGTTGGTGAAATGTGGGTGGAGTGCTCGCTCAGGGCAGGGATATGGGTCTCATTGTCTGGACCTAGCTCTCCAAATTCCAACCACCTCCAAGGCTTTGCCAGGGAATCTGTATTGCAGCCTTTTATTTGTATTTGCCTGTGAGCCATGTTAGGGGACCACTGGTCAGGGCTCGGTGCCCATAAGCAGGGGTGGCCAAGGTAAATCTTCCCCCAGGAGTCCACAGCTGTGGAATACAGCATCTGCTCATGTGGTGTTAGCCTAAAAATTGGTGGTTTTTTGGGGTTTTTGTTTTAGCCATTACACTTAGTCTTCTCTGGTCTCTAGACACCTTAACAGCAGACACATGGTCTTGCAAATCAGCAACAGCTGTGGGACTAGGATAAGAGAAAGAGTGTTTCTCACACTGAGCAGCAAGACTTAAGGCGAGCAAGGCTTGGGGCTACAAGACCCAGATGAGAGCAAGACCCTGGTGGCGGAGAGACTGTGGCATTGCTCTGGTGAAACTGTGGCAAAGGGTGACCTGAGACTTCTTGCATTTGTCCTGGCCACGGTTAAGTCTGACTGTTCTTGCCAGACGTTTGAAGGAGCAGCTGACTTATAACTGCTCTGAGTCAAATCTTGCTGGATGATTTAGATTTGACTACAGAACTGAAACCAGATCCTGGACTTAACTGAGGAATTATGCCTTGAAGCCATCGGGCTAAAGCCTGCACTTGTATTGTGAGATATTCTTTGCTTCCCCCCAACTCACTTCCCTAATGAACTACATTGTTGGTACCATAACTGTGAGCCTGTGAGTCAGCAACAACTGAAACAACCTTTTGCTGCTCTGAGGCTTTACAGGTACCGTGGGGCTGGGCTACAGGCTCTTTATTTGCTTTCTGCCCTGGGGAACTGAGGGACTGCGCTATTCTTACGGTGTCTGGCCCTTTCAGAGAGATGCTCATGGCCCTGTGGCCCCAAGTCCCATTTAATTCTCTTTAGACAGCCAGCTCTCCTGAACATGCTGCCAGCTGCCTGTCCGATCTTCCGGGGACTGAGATAGGGTGCAAGCTGTTGGTCCTGCCCTTGGGGGCTGGTAAAGGAATTGGAGCAGGGTTTTGCTTCCCTTCTGCCTGCCTCTTCCTGTGAGCTGTGTTCCCCTGAGGGTAGGTCAAGGCCATGGCACTTGTCAAGGTGCAGCAAGCTCTGAAGGGTTCCCAGAGTAGAGTTCTAGTTGCAAGAGGACATTTTCTTGTTGAAGCTGAAATGATGAATTTCTAAGACAACCCTAAAAGGCAGAGGGACCCAGCCATCGCTCTTGGGAGATAGGAGATCTTAGAGTTGTCCAAACCACACTCCCGGCTCCATGTGACGTAAGCAAAAAAGAATCAATTGACTTAAGTAGTGGAAGAGCCTGTCTTCAGGGTGGTTCAGATCAGTGAGGACCGACCACCTCACGGACAAATGGACTTCATCTAGCCCCACCTCTCTGCTGGCTAGCTCCTCTCTGTGTTGACTTGATTCTCTCCTCATGGCCACTGGGCATTCCATGCGTGCGTCCCCTGACTTCAGCGATGCCAGGGGACGGAACTTTCCCCCTGCGAATTCGGGATCCATCTCCTGGCAGCCTCAGGGCTGTGAAAGTGGACTGTGGTGACTAACACAGGCCTGGGAGTGGATGTAGCTCAGGAGCTGTGTATGTGGGTGTCTGTGTGGGGTGACTCGTCGGGCCAGCTCCCCCCTTCCCCTGAAAGCACACAAATGGAGAGCAGGGTGAGGAAGCTGCTCTGAAGGGTCTCTAAGGCACTGTTGACAGAGGAGAGGGCCGGCACAGCCAATAGATGCCTACTCCCCAGTCAACCCAGCTACAGTCGGGCCTTCTGTTACTTTACCTGCAAAAACCCACCCTGACCAGGAAGCGTTGGCATTTGGTCTGCTTAGTTGTAGTCCTCCCCGTGAATTGATTTCTGACATCAGATGTTCCCCCCCGCCCCATTTTTCAGATGCAGTAACTGAAGCCAGAGGGTCTCAGCAGCTCTCGAGTCTACAGGGCTTGGTGGGACGGGAGGGTCACAGCTTGAGGCTCTGTCTTGTTTCCAAAGTGCCTGGCCCTGGGGTTGGCCGTGTCCAGACTCTCTCCTCTGACCTCTGACTTCTCCACCCCCCTCCCTCCCCACAGGAAAGCCATCAACAGGAACTCAGTGAGGTCACGGATGCCGCCCAAGCCCTCCAGGATGTACGGCACGCTGCGGAAGGGCTCCGTGTGCCTGGACCCCAAGCCCCAGCAGGTGAAGAAGATCTTCGAAGCCTTGAAGAGGGGCCTCACGTAAGGATGGCTGTTGCTTTTCTGTTCAGCCTTTGCCTTGCCAGCCAGCTGAGTCTCGTGGGGCTCTTGTCTGTAAGAGGAGACTCCTGGCTGTTGGTGGCATTACAAGCATTTCCTAGTGTGGTCAGGTGACACAGAAGTGATGGGCAGGAGGTAAGAGGGACACAGGGTCTCAGCTGTCACAGCAGAAGGACAATTTCTCTCCTAATTCACCCTTATTTTTAAACACACCCTTATTTATAAATGGGACAGCTGGTTGCCCCAGAGGAATCAGAGTTGATGAACGATTTAAATAATCTTAGAACAAAGTAAAGAACTTTGGTGGCACAGTGCTTAAAGTACCCATCAGCTGACAGGTGGAGATTTGAACCCAGTGGCTGCTCTCTGAGAGGAAGATGAGGCAGTCTCCCTCCCTAAGATTTCCAGCCTCAGAAACCCCGTGCGGCAGTGCTGCTCTGTCGTGTAGGGTCACAGTGGGTTTGAATTGACTTGTCAGCAGTGCGTTTGAGTTTTACTTGGTTTTAGGACAAAATGGTTTTTAAAGTCTGTCTTCTTCCTTAGTAATAAATATATACTCCAGCACGAAACAGAGAAAAGATGCCCGGTTACATCCAGTCTTCCTGGTCAAGTGGGGTTTTCACTGGAATTGTACATTTGTCCAAAATGTGAGGGTTTGGGGTATGAAATGCCCAGCCCTTTACTGACTCTGAATTTTGAACCAAGTGACAGATCTGAAGGCAGCCTGGGTCGAGGCAGGCAAGGAGAGGGCAGCTTTTCTCTGCTTCTCTCCAAAGACTCGGCTCCCCCTTTCCCTGGGGGTACAGTCTGACTGGACTCCTTTCCTCCCATTTGCAAGGCAAAGGGGAGCAGCTGAGACACTTCTCAGTGCTCAGACAAGCCAGCCCCACCCCCACCCCGCCAGACAGCAGGGGGTAAGGGCTGAGGCCTGCCTGGAAGTGCCTCGTCCAGGGAGCAGCCGGGCAAGCGTGGACAGAGGTGAATCTGCTGCTGTGAATGTGCTGTGGGCTTCTGGACCAGATGCCCCCAACTCTTGCTTCTTTTATCTCTTTGCTAGTTTGCTGGCCAGTCCCTGGCCCAGTCTGTCATCTCTCCCCAGACCTCTTCAATGAGAGTAGCATTGACTAGACCCTAAATCAACTCCAGGGTCCACACTGACCCCTCTCCTGCCCCACCTAAATCTGATTAAATGTTGCCTCTCTTTCCCCTCCTCCTTCACCAAGGCCTCTCCTTCAGACCCAGAAGTGCCTCTCTCCCCCTCCCACAGCACTCCCTGCCCAGTGCATGGCAGGGTGGGCGCTGGATGTGAGAAGGTGGGTGATGTCGCCTGCCAGCTTCTGGGGTCCTTCATACCCAAGACTTGTCTGGGGTGGAGAGGACATTCCTCTTCTCTGGAAGCGTGTAGTCCCGAAGGAGCAGTGTTCTGGAAAACGCTGACCCTCCGTATTTGGTGGGTGGTTCAGCAGGCCTGTGCTGGGACAGGATGGACCACAGGTCTAGACTCTGGTTCCGGTTCAAGTCTCTGGCTCCCCCACAATCCCACGGCTTCCTCTGTGCTTTCCAGAATGGGTTTCCCAGACCTCTGTGGTACTCGGCCCCCCGGGCTTCCAGCCAGCAGACCCATCTGTCCTGGTCGGCCAGGTTCACAGGCTGTCCTCCCCACGGGCCAGGGCCCGGCCTGGGAGGGGGTGCACATGGCAGTGAAACCTGGAGCTTCCAAGGCTGCTGCCTGCTTCCTGCTTCCAGCTTCTTTTCCCTTGCCCTCCTGCTGGGCCCGGGGACCAATGGCATCACTAAAAAAGTGCAGACGTAGGGGACACTGTCAGAGGGATAAACACCTAAGTGATGTGACAGAATTGTGCAATATTTCAGCAGAAATGTATTCTTTTTTAATTAAAAAATCTCTATCATGAACTATAACAACAAAACCATTTCTTTTGAACCCAGCTCATGAAGATCAATATCCCCACAAGCCTATTTTGCTTTCTGAACCTTCTAATGACTCTAGCCATGAGGTGGGGGCAGAGGTCCGTGGGGTGGGCGGGGCAGAGGTCCGTGGGGTGGGCGGGGCAGAGGTCCGTGGGGTGGGCGGGGCAGAGGTCCGTGGGGTGGGCGGGGCAGAGGTCCGTGGGGTGGGCGGGGCAGAGGTCCGTGGGGTGGACGGGGCAGAGGTCCATGGGTGGGGGCAGAGGTCCGTGGGGTGGCGGACAAAGGTTGATGAGGTGGGAGCAGAGGTCCATGGGGGTGTGGGTAAGGTCCAAGAGATGGGGACAGAGGTCCATGGGGTGGGGCCAGAGGTCCGTCAGGTGGGAGCAGAGGAGGCCCATGGGGAGGGGGGAGGGAAACGGTGAGTTACCAAACTGGATGACACGGACTCTGTGATGCCACCACTGAGAACCTGGAGTCAGATTACTTTCCACCTTGGAAGGTCAGTTTGCCCATCTCTACAATGGGTACAGCAGTGTCTGTTTGTTGGCTGCTGTAGCTGTTGTCCTGTTGTCGTCTGTTTGTCGTGCTGGCCACACAGTACACAGCGTGAAGGAGCTGGGGCTGGTCCAGGTGCTGAGGATGGGTCTGTGCTGTAACTGCCCTCCATGGCCAGCCGAGGCTGCCCACGCTCGGGAGCTCTGCCCTGCTGGCCAGCTTCTGCTCCGCTCACCGGAAGGCCCCTTCTCTTCTCCTCGCAGGGAATATCTGTGCATCCAGCAGGCAGAGCTGGATTACCTGTCCGGACGCCACAAGGACACTCGGAGGAACTCCAGGCTGGTGAGACTCCCCCCTGTCCTGTCCTGTCCCCTCACAGCCAGCAGCCAGGGGTCAGAGAAGACCCCTCTCTCACTACCAGCACGGGGGTGTGAACTCCAGTCTCGAATCCCAAGGCTGAGAATGGATTTCTGGGTCTTGTGATGACTTAAGCTAACTTGAACCTGAGCCTGGCCTGCAGGCTAGTGGGAACTTCCTCCCTCTGCCTCTCACTCTCCAATGAGACCCTCTCTCTTTCTTTAGCTCTGGAAGCACTCGAAGGCCTGAAGGTCTAGTGTGTGCATATTTGGTGCCCCTGTTTTCTAGACCCTGGCCAGCCTGGGCAGCCTACAGTTGGGCAGCTCACATGGTATGAGGAAGGAGAGTCAAGGATAAAATCTGAGCATGTCGCAGTGACCCTGACCCCATCCCTAATCAAGCCTGCTGTCCCCCTGGAGCTCAACTGCTCTGTGATTTTCTTGGGGCCCAAAGAAAATCTGAGCCCAAAGCTTGGCTGCTCTGAGTTCTTCCTGCCTCCTTAGCAGAGGATGTGTTGCTGCTGTCAGTGCCATTGCGTCAGTCCTGCTCCCAGCAACCTGATGAACAAACCCTGCTCGCCCCGTCCCTTCCTCACACACCCGAGCCCACGGCTGGTCACTGGCTCAGTCTGTCCTGTTAGGGCCTTTCTTTGTCGCTGACCCTCCATTTTAGTGTCATAATGTTCTTCTCCCTCCTCACATAACACGATAAAACCCCAAATCCCCTAGAACAAAAGCAAAAGAACAGGATGTCACTTAAAGGTGGATCTTAGATAAACTGCACTTTTTATGTTGTAAGGAGGGACCGGTCCTTCGAGAGGGACATCATACTTGGGAGGGTGGAGGGACAGTGCAAGAGGGGAAGGCCCTCTATGAAGTGGATTGATTCACGGACTGGGGTAATCGGCATGGGAGTATTGGAGACAGTGCGATTGGCACAGGACAGAGCAGAATTTAGGGCTGTTGTACATGGGGTCGCTATGAGTCGCAAGTGACTCAACAGCACATAACAACAACACAACATTATTATTATTATTATTATTATTATTATTAATTGTAATGAAAATGTACAGAGACTTTGGATTTCCATTCATTCATTCATTCTTTTCTCCCTGCCCACCCCGCCCCTCCAATTCATTCTTCTCTTTGAAAAGTAAAATTCTTTCATTGTTATATAATCCCTCCACCCAAGTCCACTTCACTATGCAGCCTTCGTTCTGGACTCCTGTCATGACAATAATACCTAATCATGTATCCCTTTTAAACAATTTTCTCTCTCTCATCTGTTTCAATGTAGTCTATATAATTTATCCCGTCTTTCTCAGTCTCCCCCCACCCCAATGTCAGTACCGTTTTTCAACAGTGGCACCATGCAGTATTTGTCCTTTTGTGCTGAGATATTTCACTCAGCATAATGTCCTCCAGGGTCACCCATTTTGAATAATATTGCATGAGTTCCTTGGTTTTCAATGCAGTGTAGTATTCCATTGTGTGAATATACCACAGCTGCTCTATCCATTCGTTTGTTGATGGGCACTTGGGTTGTTTCCAACTCTTTGGTACTGTAAACAAAGCCGCGGTAAACATGGGTGTGCATCACTTTTTCTTTTTTAATGAGACGGATTGCCACGTCTTTCATAATGATGAGCTCAAACAGCACAAGGCCGGCAGACGGCACAGGATCCGGCTGTGTTTTACCTGAGTCTCTGGACGGTGACACAGCAGCGATGCCCCAGGTGATATTTGGGACATGTTGTTGTGTGCTGCCAATCGGAGCCAGCACAGCACTGACCCTCCAGCGGGTTTTCAGAGGCAGGAAATCACACAGGAGGAGACCACCCATCTTTCTCCCATGGAGCAGCTGCTGGATTTGCACCACGTGTCTTTGGGATTGCAGCTCAGCTTCTTAACCAGCAGGCTACCAGGGCTCCCTGTTTGGGACATAGTTACACTGAGAACTTGGTTACTAACTGGGTGGTTACTTATCCTCCGACCTCCAGCTGCGAGGTACTTTGGTTCCAGTCCTGGGAACTCCCCGCCTCCTTTCTCCCCACCACTGCTTCCTTGTGCAAACCCCACCGCTCCTTAATGGGATTAGACTCCAGAAACAAAAGCCAAGCCTGGTGACTGTTTGTGGAACCCTCCACCTGGGGGCTGCTTGATTGAGAGGTGATCAACGCCCCACCACAGAATCACCCAGCCACCTGTGGGCCTGGGCCCCAGGGCAGGGGAGCTGAGGGTGGGGAGGATAGGGAGGTGTACCAGCTCCAGAGAAGTAAGGCTGGGGGGCCCCTCAGCCACGCCTCACCCTGGGTGGGCGGCAGAGTTCCAGAGGCAGATGGAGGAAGGAGGTGAAGCCAAAGTCAGGAGACCCCGCCCTGGTTCCCAGCCCCACCTCTTGCCACAGTGGGTGGGAAACTTCCCTGTGCCCACTCCACGCTCATGGCTGGATTAGAATCCTCGGCCTCAGAGCTCCTCCTCCACGGTTCTGGATGTGGCCTGCGCCCATTTCATGGATTGGCACACTGGGGGCACACAGAAGGTGACACCTGGGTAGGGCGGGTCTCACCTCCCTGGCCACTGCTGTCTCTGGTTTAGAAGAAAGTTGGTTTCTGAGAAGGTGCTGTGTGTCTGAGACCCTTTCTATTTCTTTATGTTAAATTTCATTTGATGGAAAACACAGCTTTACAGAAATGCATGCATGAGAAAACATAGACATATACACAAATGAATAACAGAGAAAATGCATACACACTTTTAAATGGAAACACACTTGAGGACATTCAGCCCTTTCTCTTTCCATTTTCACCGAGCCCTGGCCCAGTCTTCTTTATCCCACCCCCTCTAACCCTTCAGGACTATCTGGTGTTTTTTCTCTGTGTTTTCCCCTGTCACATAATCATGCAAACACAAGTATAATTGCATGTAGTACATGTAATCCAGTAGTGAACATAGAGTACAGGAGGGGATCAGCAGTTGTCTACGAAGATGAAATCCCAGTTTACACATTCTCCCACTCCTTCCTTTCTTGTGGAAAACCCTCCCAGGAGCCTATCTGTTGACTTGGATCCAGGGGTTGAATAGCTACCGCTTGATTTGTAAATGAAAGGATCCCGGGCTGGTTAACTCCACCAAGCGTTAGAATTGAGTTGATGGCATCTGGGTTTGTTGTGTGTTTTCTTTTTAAATAAAGTTTTATTGGCACACAACCAGGTCCATTTGTTTACATATATCATCTATGGCTGCTTTCACTCTGGAAGGCAGAACGGAGTCGTTGGGGCAGAGGGAGCATGATCTGCAAAGCCTAAAGCCCCTCAAAGAACACGCTCGCTGGTCCCTGGCAATCCATTCTTTTCACTGGCTGGACCCTGGCCTGGACAGACCAGTCCAATCGGGATTTTACACTTCCTAAGGCTGGAGCTCTTGGAGTGGTGCCAGCTGCCTCTCCAGTCCCCCATCTGACCTCTCAGGTTCTTCTGGTGTTTGCTGAAGTCTCCCCTAAATTTCTAAACAACCAGATCACAATCACCCCCATTTGTTGAGTATTTTACTGTCCCGTTCACGCCTCTGAGACCTAAGGAGTGGGTGCCACGGTGATCCCATCTGAGAAGTCCACTAACTTGCCAAAGGCCACACCGCTGGCAAGTAGCCACGCCAGGCTACTTACGTCCACGTGCTCACTCCTTCCTCGCTGGCCTGGACCACGGCCTGATGTCTCCAGGCCTCAGAGGATGGTGGGGCTACCGGCTGGGGTTTGGTCTCTGCAGGCCTCGTAGGAGTGTCAGTGCCTCCCCTCCTCCCCTCTGGAGTGAGTGGAGAGAGCAGAGGAAGAGTGGAAGCGGGAAAGGCAGTGTACTGTGGGGGCCGGTTGAGGCACTTCGGGGCTCAGACTGGGGTGAAGGACTGAGCAGGTGGTGGGCTCCCCAGGGTTACGCTGGTCCGTTCTTTGGTGTAGACTGAAAGACATTTACTCTGCCTCCTCTTCTTCCTGCAGGCTTTTTATTACGACCTGGACAAGGTGAGTGAAAGCGCCCGTGCCTGCACGTGGTAAGTGAGGCGGGCTTGTCTGGGGTCCCCTCTATACCGTCATCCCCCTGCCCGGCTGCCCACTAGGAAGAACATGTGGTTCTCATCCCCACTTTATGGATGGTAACACCAAGGCTCAGTGATGAGTCTTCCTCTGGGTTGGTGAGGAGCTCATGTGGACCCCGCATCCAGCACCAAGAGGAGGGCAGTGTGGGCTGGTGGGGGGCTCAGGGCACTCTCAAGGCCACTTCTCTTTCTTCCGGAGAAGCAAACCCGCTCTGTGGAGAGGTACATCCGGAAGATGGAGTTTCACATCAGCAAGGTCAGTGGGACTGGGGCAGAACCCCCAGACTCCTGGGTTGTGGGAGCCTCCTTTCCTCCTCTCGGGACAGATGGAGAAAGCTGGGGAGTGGAAGTGGGGGAGGCAGTGGCAATTGTGGGAGATTCTAGGCCTCGGGCCCGCTGAAGGACTGCCAAACTCAGGCCTGGTGTAAAGGACTGAGAGGGTGACTGGGACCTCCAGGGTCACGCGGGTCCTTTATCTGATTTCAGTGAAAAGACTTGGGTGTGGCAATCTTAGTCTGGGAAGTCAAGTCCAGCCATCCTCTTGAACAGATGGCAAAGTAGAGGTCTAGAGAGGGACAAAGAGTCATGAAGCAAAACCCTTGAGCTTTCTGGTCACACCCTTGCTGTGCCCCCACAGAGCAGAGTGGGCAGGATTTTGGAAGCCCCCCTTCCTGTTATAGCAGAGTAGATACTAGCGTTCAGGCCTCAGAGTCCGCCCCTACTCAGGCCTGGTGCAGACATGACTCTGCCCTGAGGGTCCACGTCTGGTGAGGGAGGAGGGCAGTGGTGCATGCCCATGCCGGTGCCTGCAGGTGGACGAGCTATACGAGGGCTACTGCATCCAGTGCCGCCTGCGAGACGGCGCCTCCAACATGCGCCAGGCCTTCTCTCGGTGCCCACCCAGCCGCGCCTCCCGAGAGAGCCTGCAGGAGCTGGGCCGCAGCCTGCACGAGTGCACGGAGGTGGGGGACTTGGGGGGTGGTGAGGCAAGGGTGCCAGGGGTGGGAGGTGCCCGTGGGGCCAGGCTAGAGGACAACAGCAGGTGGGGGTGTCAGGCTGGGGGGGGGCAAAGGGATGGGGATATCAGACTGGCAGGATGTGGGGACAGGGGTGGGGGATGGCAGGCTGGGGGGACATGGTGCCAGGCTGAGGGGACATGGTGCCAGGGTTGGTGGTGCCAGGCTGCGGGGACATGGTGCCGGGGATGCGGATGCCCAGCTGGGGGGTGCAGGGCCAGGGTGGGGGTGCCAGGCTTGGGAACGCAGGGCTGAGTGTTGTGCTGGGAATGGGAGGGGAAGAGGGGAATGAGGGGTACCTGAGCCACGGATGGGGCCTTGCAGGACATGTGGCTCCTCGAGGGGGCCCTGGAGGTTCACCTGGGCGAGTTCCTCATCAGGATGAAAGGTGAGGGTGAGGATGCTTGGGCTTGGCTAATTCGGGTGGATGTTGGGCCTTCTTGAGGGCCCCAGCTTCTGCTTGGGGGGAAGGCAGGCAGAATCCCAGGGCCTAGGACCCCCCCCCCTTGGCTCGACCCAGAAGTGAGGTCCCCTCCTGTCCCTCAGATAGATGTCTTATCTCATCCTGAAGCTGACCCCCCACTCTGGGAGGGTTCCCCAGTTAGGACTATGATCTGAGAGAGGTGCAGCGTGACGGGGGATGATGCGAGAGGGTGACGTGCCATCTTTGTGCTCCAGGCTTGGTGGGTTACGCGAGGCTCTGTCCTGGAGACCAGTATGAGGTATGGCCACCATCAGGTCTGTCCCTGGGCCTCGTTGGGCTTCTAGTGGGGAACCGGGGTCTCCGCCTGGCTGGTCCGAGGGCTGGGGGCTTGAGGGGTCCCCACGCGGGGTGCCCACATGCCCCTTCTCGGGCCTCGTGCAGGTGCTCATGCGTCTGGGCCGCCAGCGCTGGAAGCTCCGAGGCCGGATCGAGTCGGATGACAGCCAGACTTGGGACGAGGAGGAGAAGGTGTTCGTCCCCGCGCTGCACGAGAACTTCGAGATCAAGGTGTGCGCATGCGCCCACAGGCCCCTGCGGTTGGGGTGCCGAGGGGTGTGGGAGGGGGCTCCTGGGCCCTCAGCTCCGACGCCCCAACCCTTCCAGGTGACAGAGCTGCGGGGCCTGAGCTCGCTGGCTGTGGGCACGGTGACGTGTGACATCGCCGACTTCTTCACCACCCGGCCCCAGGTCATCGTCGTGGACATCACCGAGCTGGGCACCATCAAGCTGCAGCTGGAGGTGTCGTGGAAGTGAGTGGAGGTGCCTCACCCAGAACCAGTCCTAACGGTCAGCGCAGGGGTCTCCTCCCATGGATCTGGGGAGGGGTGTTTCACCGGTATTGGACCCCCGACCCCTGCTCCGTGGCCGAGTTCATGGTGGGCCTGCTCCTGCCCCAGCCCCACACTCCTCTCTGCACCCACATCTCCGAGCTTGAATTCTGTCCCTCTTGGGTGTCTGCTGAAGGGGGGACTGGGCAAGGACCATTTCCGGTGGCCTTGGAGCCTCATGTCCACTGGGAGCTGCTTAGTGAGGCTGGTTGGCCCTGCCTCTCCCTGACACAGGCTACCCAGAGCCCAAGGCTCCATGGGGGTGCATGCTCGCAGGGCAGTCCCTGTCCTGGAAAGGGGGTACGCTTGCTCTGCACATTTCAAGGAATCTGCTGCTTTCCAATGCCAGTTTGGGCAGGAGAGTGCCTGTCCCAGTGAAAACGTGTTGTTCTGAGGGAATTCCCTTTCCCTGTTGTCCGCTAAGGAGCTCTGGTGGTGCAGTGGTTCGAACACTCAGCTCCTCTGCAGAGTCAATGGTTCGAACCTTCCCGCTGCTCCGTGGCAGTTGGCCTCTGCAGATGACTTAGAACTCTCCGGTGCGGTCCTCTGTGCTGTGGAGTCCTGAGTCACCCTTCACTGGCTTTGGCTGGGTTTTCATTCCACATCGGCCTGGGGCAGGTGCAGCTCCAGGGGGCTATGAAGCTGTTCTGTTCAAACCCTGTGACCTGCCCACCAGGGCCTCTCCTTTCTGGTCTGTGGGGGCATCCAAACCTGGGGTCCCCACAGCCATGTGTTAGGCCACCCTCTCAGCTTCCCATCGCCTCACCTCCCACCTCTGTGGGCTGACGGGAAGGTGGGCGAGACACATGTAGGGTGCAGGGGAACCCCTCCCACACAGTGTGCCCGATACCCACTGTCCCTGTGAGAGGGAGGCTGCACAAGGGACTGTGGCCACGTCCATGCTGCCCCTGGGTGTTGATGAGTCGGTCTGTCTCTGCCCTTCTCTCCAGCCCGTTTGATGCTGACAGCTGCCTGATGTCACCCAGCCCCTCGGGCAGGCTGTCTGTCGGGGGCAGGAAGGGCTCCTTGTACAACTGGACACCTCCAAGCACACCCAGCTTCAGGGAGAGGTACTACCTGGTGAGTGGCCCGCTCCCCGGGGCATAGCCGGGCCTGCAGTGTCAGGGGGACATTCCCAGGGTTCAGCAAGGATGTGCAGAGGGCCGAGGCTGAGCCGCTGCACCCCAGGGTGCAGGAGCCCAGGTTCCACCTTGCTCTTTTGGGGCCTCTGCCAGGGTTTTCCTCAGCTGTCCATGTGGTTCCCTGAGCGGGAACCTGGGCCTGGCCTGGCCAGCTCTCTCAGACACCTGATTGGACTGGGCTGTCTGGTGGGTCTGTGGCCAAGAACACGATGCTGAAGCCACACAGCTAAATTCACACTTTGCCTCTCACACCTGCTGCATGACCCTGAGCAAGTGACCCGGCCTCTCTGGACATCGGTGTCCACAGTGGAGAATTGAGAATGCAGTGTGTGTCTGTGGGACTAGTGAGCTAATAAACAGGGAGATGGCCTGGGAAAGAGGCAGTCCTGGGTGGACGCCGACTGTCACCATTGGTCAGGTTGTTGAGGGAAGGGGCACAGCGGAGAGTTGAGGTTCCAGGCAGTCTGCTGACGGCCCAGTGCTGGAGCCTCTCTGGAGTGAACAGGACCACCACCTGGGGGCGCAGTGGGGTTAAATGCGGGCAGGTGAACACCAACTGCTGCTTCTCTGATAAGGGACTCGCGGGGAGTGTACCATCCATCCTTCATTCATCTGTTCACTTCACTCATTCAGAATGACGTGCCAGGCTTTGCCCTTGGCCCTGTGAGGTCCATGCCCTCAGGGAGCTGACATTGGGCACAGCCAGGGACTGACATCAAGGACACCTAGTGAAACAGGCAGGGGTGAGGGGCACTGCTGGAGGAAGTAGGGGGCTGCCAATTCAAATAGAGGCCGGAAGTGGGTTCTCAGATAGGACCTGGAGAAAGAGGACATGGGGAGGTGAGGGGTAGCGCAGAGGCCCTGGGAGGCTGAGCATCAGTCCCAAGGGGCAGGTGCAGGAAGGAGCCTCAGAGGCCAGAGAGGAGGGAGTCCATGGTGACGGTGGGGACCAGGCAGAGCCCTCCAGGGCAGCTTGGTGGGCCTCAGCCACCCAGAGCACGTGAGTGTGTAGAGTGGGCATCTGGGTGGAAGGAAGCCCCTCGAGGGCTCCCTGAGTGGCCAGCAGGGTGGCTCTGTGTGTCCCCTGTCAGTCTGTCCTGCAGCAGCCACCACAGCAGGCCTTGGTGTTGGGCAGCCCGAGGGCCACCTCCATTCTCAGCTACCTGTCCGACAATGACCTTCGGGGGCCCAGCCTGCACAGCCGGAGCCAGGAGCTGCCTGAGATGGACTCCTTCAGCTCTGAGGACCCCCGGGATACTGAGACCAGCACGTCGGCGTCTACCTCAGATGTGGGATTCCTGCCCTTGGCACTAGGCCCTAATACCTGCATTGAGGAGGAGGCCCGAGAGGAACCCCCTCCTCTGGGCCTTCTGCCAGAGGTGGCCCAGCTGGCAGGAGGCTCCTCTGTGGAGCGGCCTGGCTGGAGGGACCTGGGCGTGGAGAGTCCCAGCATGCCACGGGGCTCCCCGTTGTACAGCTGTGAGATCCTGGGCCCCCGGGAAGACCTGGATGAAGGCGAGACCGAGGATGAGATGGACACTCCTGGCCTGGCCCTGGAGCAGCCGCTGCAGGAGGTGCTGGGCTTACTGAGATCTGCGGCCCCCACCCAGCCCCAGCTCCGGGAGCTGGAGTACCAGGTCCTTGGCTTCAGGGACAGGCTGAAGGTAGGGCCACCCATGCCGGGCAGCGCCTGCTTGGCTGATGCATGGTGACTGGGAGAGGGCTCTGGGCCAGCCAGTCCAGGTGACACCCTGGTCGCACCCCGTAGGACCGTGCTTGGCTTTGGTTTCCTCACTGATTAGTGGAGCGACAGTGGCCCTTCTCGGGCTGGGAGGATCACACACTCAAGTGAATGTCAGTTTTAAGAGGAGAACGGGGAACAGAGAGGATGGCTAGTTCCCCGTCCATCCAGAAGCTGGCCCCAGGGCACACCTCCCCACTCCGGACAATGGAACAGCTTAACTTGTCCACGTGAGGCGGTCCCTACAGCCAGCCTGCCTCACCCCACCCACGTTTGCCTTTAACAAGGCCATGGCATCACCAGTCCCCGCTAAGGGGAGGTTAGGGGCAAGTGGCTCTCAGAGGCCTCTCTGGGCAGCTTACTCCAATTTTCTGTTTATGCAAATGTATATGAAATAAAATGCATAACACCAGCACCTACTTACACATCAGTTGATTTCTGACACCATTCTCTTCCATCTAGGACACACACTGGCACAAAGAGAGTTCCAAGGCCCCTAACAGCCACCCGCAAACGTTCATTCTGTCTGCTCAGCACCCTTCCACAGCATTAGCACCCACGTAGCACAGGAGAAAGGAAACAAGGTGCCCCATCATGGCCCTGCACGTCTAGTGAAGCCCACTGTGCACCGCTGCCTCAGGTTTGGGGAAAAACAAGCTTGAAGAAACAATGCCAGCTTTTTTTAAAAAAAATGTAGAACAATTTAACTGCTAGCACCAAACTTCTGTCACACATGTGTTTAGAAAGATCACACTTGTTTTTCCAAGAGATCTTAAAACAGTTCCATTAATGGGTCAGTTCAACTCAGCACACTGTCACCAAGTAGGACAGACTCACAGCTGACCCGCCAGTGGGTTTCCAGAGGCTGGAAACTGCACATCTTTCGCTGGTGGATTCTAATGCCCGCCTAGGTTTGGGCTGGCAGTGAAACTCCTTAACTACCAGTCCATCAGATTTTAAACGCCTTTAAGGAACTTTTATTTTTTGGTAAACTAAGCCACACTTCCTGCTATCAAGTTGATTCCGACCGACAGTGATCCCACAAGCAAGAAAGGAAATTTCTGAGAGTCCTTCTCAGGCTGTGATGTCCTGTGGAGCATTTGATGATATTTGAACCACCAGCCTTCCTATCTTCATAGCTGAATGCCTAACCACTACACTCCCAGGGCTCTTTAAAAATGATGACGGGCCACGGTTTGATTTTTTTAAAGAATAGTTACAGACATACACATTATCTGTTTGTATTTGTATATGTGTGTATATGTAATCTGTGTACCTCTGTATAATCTGTGTAACCTGTGTATATGTGAGTACATTTGTGTATGTATCTATATATGTTACACATACTTACATGTTTTGCTATCAAGAAATGAAACCTTTACCTCTATTCTTAGTGCAGACACACCTTGACGAGACTGTGAGTTTTCTTCTGGCCCACCACAGTAAAGCAAGTGCAACAATAAGGGGAGTTCCATGAATTTTGGGGTTTGCTAGTGCATGTAACAGGCTTATGCGTGTTGTGAGAATGGCCACAGTATGACATGGGACACACCATGTGCACGTGCTGTGGGGAAGACTCACTCCACTCGGGGGTACGAGACGTTCAATGTGTGAAGCACCCAGTTTGCTCAGCACAATAAAAGGCAGCCCACCTGTGCTCCCTCTCCTCAGGGCTTCCCTCTGGCCCCACCTGTAGGATGAAGGCATGGCACGCAGGGTGTGATCAGCTCAGAGTGAACCTCTGGTGTTCTGTGTGGGATGAAGCCTGGATGGGGGCGGGGGGGAAGAGGGAGAGAGACAGAGAGAGAGAGAGACAGACAGAGAGAGAGAGAGTGTGTGTGTGTGTTTGTGTGTGTGTGTGAGAGCCAGCTCTGCACTTGAGCCATGGGCCATGGATCGGGTAGGGTGGGGTGGGAGGATGAAGCCTGGATGGTGTGTGTGTGTGTGTGTTTGTGTGTGTGTGTGAGAACCAGCTCTGCACTTGAGCCATGGGCCATGGATCGGGTAGGGTGGGGTGGGAGGATGAAGCCTGGATGGTGTGTGTGTGTGTGTGTGTGCGTGCGCGCGCGTGTGTGTGTGAACCAGCCCTGCACTTGAGCCATGGACCGTGGCCAGGAGGACCCAAGCCCCCAGTGGGGGTTTTCGAAGTGTTGAGGCCGAGGACAGGACGGCAGTGGGGGGCTCTGATGACCAGTGGGAGCGGTGCATCAAGCCCTGCTCTCGGGGTGCCTCTTTCTGCTCTTGGGGCTGCATCAGAGTCTCCTTGCTGGTCCCTGAGTGCCAAGATGCAGCCTCTGCTTCCTGCTCGTTTGTCCCCGCCCTGTCTGTGCTACGTCACCCACTGAGTGGACAAGGCAGCAGGTCTTGCCCTGGCCTTGTTCTTTCTGCTCTGACATATGGGCTGTGTTGTCAGTCTTCATGACCACTAACCCCTGACAGCACTGTGCCCACGTGGTAGCCAGCAGCTGGGCCAGCACAGTAGCTGTCCCCACTCCACCTGTCCGCTCAGTCCTGCCACCTTCCCTGTCCCATGAGTGACCATGAGACTCTTCTGGTCCATTTCCTGTCTCAGCCATGGGGCTCCTGGCCCCACCATCACTGCCCCTGGCCCCTGAGAGCAGAGGCTGGAGGCAAGCCAGGGCAGCTGACAAGACACTACTGTCCATAGGTCAGCGTGTGGACAGTGTGGTGATTGGGGCCCATGCGGGGCAGGAACAAGAGCCCCAGAGCATGTCTGGGTGAGCATGCCGCCACCCTCAGGGCCCCCCGCTCTGCCCACAGCCCCACAGCGCCCGCCCGGAGCACACCTCGGCCGAGAGCCTGATGCAGTGCATCCTGGAGAGCTTCGCCTTCCTCCACGCCGACGTCGCCCCGGACGAGCTGGCCCTGTTCGGGGGCTCCCAGGGTCCCCGGTGAGTGCTCCCTCCCGCAGGGTCAGTGGCCTGGGGCCCCTGCTCCTCATCCCCGAGAATGCACTTTCTGTCAGCCTCCTAGCTCATTTCTCCCATGTCCCCCACCTTTTCCCTGCTGGGTGACCACTGAGTGAACATGGCCGCAGGCCACTGCTGGACACTCCCACTGACTACACGGCACCTGCTCGCAAACCTCTGAGCTTGCGAGTCCTGCCCCCACTTTCCAGATGAGAACACTGAGGCTCAGGGAGGCAGGCTTGACCAAGTCACAGGGCTGGAATTGGTGTAAACTTCTGACTCCGACCCAGACACGCTGGGAAGATGGGGCCCCATCCTGGGCCACAGAAGCCCCACTCCTGGGGTTTCTTTCTCTTCATATTCTCCTCGGTTTCTCCCCGGGACCCAGGCCTCCCTGACCCAGAGCTCTGGAGAAGCAGGGATTCTGATGGAAATGGTCATTCTGTCCTTCTCAACCCAACTCAGAAAGGCCAGGACCCCACCTCCGCCACCATTGCTGCGGGCGTCGTCCAGGGGTCTCACCACCGGTGCCCCAGAACTGGACGTGCTGCTGACGGCCCATCTCCAAGTGTGCAAATCTCTGCTGCAGGTAGCTGAGGGCGGGTCTGGGCATGGAATGATCTGGAAGGAGCCAAGGGTGGAGGAACCTAGGGGGTTTCTTTGAGTGAGGTGCTAGCCAGGGTCGAGGTGAGTCATCATGTGGCGCTGCTACTGCCCAAGCCCGGGGCCAAGGCTGTGGCGGAGCCCATTTCAGCTGCAGATGACACTAACCCCAGCCACGTAGGCTCAGCCAAAAGGAATACCCATGGACTACCGTGACTGACAGATTCCAAGGTGGGCTTCAGGCCCAGCTGGATCCAGGGACTTATACGCCACCACTCTGGTCTCTCCCTCTCAGCTCTGCTGTCCTTAGTGAGTTGGCATTCTTTTCAGGGAGGGCAGCGCCCACTGATGGCAAGGGCGGTCCCTGGTGGCTCCCACCCATCTCCTGCCGGTCCAGCCACCTCTGTGAATGGGGTCAGGTGGCTTTGTGTGGAAGCCCTGGTTCTCTCGATGCAGGAGCCCCTGCAGGATGGAGTGTGGCGATTGTCCAACACCTGTGTGGGCTCAGCCTCCAGTCAAAGAGTGGGGAGCAGGGTCCTCAGATGAAAGGGAGCCCCCAGCGGGACAGGAGCGAGTAGACCGGAAGCAGGGGCAATGACATCTGAGGGTGTGCTCCACGCTGACCCACGGTGGGCCTCTTTGCAGAAACTGGCCACCCCTAACTTGTCCAGGATGCTCGAGGAATGCCTCCTGGAGGAAGCGGTGCAGCAAAAGCAAGTCCTGGAAACCATCTCTGGGCTCGACTTTGAGAAGGTCAGGAAGGCGGTGTCCATCGATGAAAGTAAGGAGCTGCCCTCCTCGGGGTGGCGTACGTGAGTGAGTGGCGTATGACGGGCACGGCGTGACCGCGGCTGGCCTCCCTGGGACCCCACAGCCAGAGCTCAGGAGCTGGGACAGCGGCTGCACGGGGACTTCACTCACACGTGGTGGGAGGGACGGGGCGGCTGGGCAGCACCGACTGAGCTCTCGGAGCCTCAGCTTACCCATCTGCAGAATGGAAGGCCACCGGATAGGGGTCAATGGTGTAACCCCAGAACACAGGGCCCAACATTTCAGTTGTACATCCCCCTCCCAGGAGTCCTCTGGCACATGCCCCCGCCCCCTGGTCTCCCAGGAGGAAGCCCAGGCTGTGTGTCCTGGACACTGGTGGCACGGAGTTGTCACCTGGATGGGAGGTGGTGGCCCCCAAAGGTGCAGAGCTGAATCTGCTCAGGATGCGCCCAGGGGCCTTCCCAGCCCAGGACCCCATGGCAGGGTCTTCCTGCCCACCCTCAGCACTGCCTCTGCCCACAGTTCTCCCACTGGCTTCCCGGAGGAAGGGGTGTCTGAAGCTGTGGAGGGGCTGCACGGGGCCCGGCGGGGTCCTGTCGTGCCCCGCGACAGCGCTGCTGAACCAGCTCAAGACGACATTCGTGCACAGGGTCCGAGGGAAGTACCCAGGCCAGCTGGAGATAGGTGAGTGTCCCCTGCCACCTGGGGTGCGGGCTGAAGGGGTCAGAGGCCGCATCCTCATGTGGTGTCCTCATGCCCTCCCCTCTCATGGGCGGGCAGCGTGGCCACTGGGGGTGCCCGTGAAGCTGCAGACAAACACAAGCAGAGGAAGGGACCACCTTCCTGGGACGGGGTTCATGGCTCCCCCAGGACTTGCTGGGGGGCAACTGGCAAGGCTGGCACGGGGGTGGCCGAGTGCCGGTGGGCCTCCCCCAGACAGCGGGGCTGGGGCTCCTCCCTGCTGAAGGGCACGGTGGCAGTGCCCGGGCTGTGGCTCTTAAACTCTCACAGCGGCTTGTCACCACACGGGGCCCTGGTGGCACAGCGGTGAAGCACTCAGTTACTCACTGAAAAGTTGGTGGTTTGAACCCACCGGCTGCTCAGAGGGAGGAAGATGCAGCCGATCACGTCTGTGATCACAGCCTTGGACCTGCCCTCCTTCCCCCCCACCCCTGGCATTTCTGCTCAGTCCCACGGGTCATGGGGTCGCTGTGAGTCAGAATCCACTCGCTGGCAGTGGGTCTGGTTTTGTGGGCATTCCCAGGCCCCATCTCTAAGGGGTCCAGGTTCCGGGGCACGGGACGGTCACATTCAAGGTCTTGGGTCTCCTGCTCGGCTCTCTTGCGTTGCTTTCTGACACTGTAGGCCTTGGCCCAGCCGAGGAGCTCCATGGCGCCAGGGTGGGCCTCTGTGGGGGTACCCTACCTCAGGCACCCCCTCCTGCTCTCCCTAGTGTGCCGCAGACTCCTGGAGCAGGTGCTCAGCTGTGGGGGGCTGCTCCCCACATCTGGGCCCCCCGAGGAGCAGACCGTCACCTGGTTCCAGTTCCACAACTACCTCCAGAGGCAGGGCGTTTCTGACCTGGAGAAGCACTTCGCCCAGCTGACCAAGGAAGGTAGGGCTGGGGCAGGCAGGCGGCCCCCCTGCTGCTGGGGGAGCTGCAGGCCGAGTCAGACTGTCCTCGGGCCCCTGCAGCTGTTCTTTGCAAACTCAGGTCACACCTTGTTGCACATTCAGCCTCTGGTGAAGTCAAGCTCCCAAGGGAGGGGGTGGCTGGAGCAGGACACAGGGGTCCCCTCTGCAGGCCGGAACCCTGTAAGCATCATCTGCAATCTCACCCATAATAAGGGTGTTGGAGCCTCTGCTGTAACATCTTCCCAGAGACTTGGGGAGGCACCCCTGGGAAGGACCCCGGGGACCCTGACCCCAAGGGCTGTGCCCCCATGGTCGGAGCAGAAAGGGCACCAGACAGCGTCTTCTCTATTCCAGTGACGCTGGGTGAGGAGTTACAGTGCCCGGGCCGGGCCAGGACGGTCAAGAAGTTGCAGGGGAAGCGGCTGGGCCAGCTCCAGCCCCTGCCCCAGACCCTGTGTGCCTGGGCCCTGCTCCAACTGGACGGAGCCCCGCGCGTGTGCAGAGCGGCCAGCGCGCGCCTGGCTGGTGCTGCCAGGAACAGGAGCTTCCGGGAAAAGGTAGGGGGTGCGGCGGGCTGGGGTGATACAGCGTTAAGGGCAGAGGCTGCGTCTGCCCCTCGGGTGACCACACATCAGCATGGCCCTCCTGCCACCTTGGGGTGGGGTCTGTGCTGTGCTGTGGGTGCAGGGAACCCCCAGACACAGGTGTTGAGTCATTACCTCAGTATTCTGAAGCTGGATGTGCGTCTGGTCTCTGGGCCACCACCTTATGGGTGAATGTGGCTGCTACCCCCAGCGACTCCAGTTGGTCTGCTGTTTTGCAAGCCGTCTACCAAACACTTGGGCCCTGGATCTGTGAAGATCCTCCGACATGGGCAGAGATGATCCTGGGGTCCCAGCGGATCTCTGCTTCAACTCCTAAGCGAAAATCTCTGGGGCTGTTTCCAACAAGCTCCCAGGGGCAGGCACCCCTGGGCTATTACTGTTTTATCCACGATTTGGATATGCACACTCACCCATCACTGAGCCCAGCCAGCACCCACTATCCTTCCCCACCCACCGCACCCGTATGGATCTGAAGCAAGCCCTGGGCATCCAATTTCACTTGTATTTAAGTATGTGCATCTGAACGATCAAGGGTCTTTTATAATCTGAGTTATGTTGTTGTCCTTTTCTTCACAACTTGTTGCTAAAGAATCTGAATTCTTTGTCTAATAGGATCTAGGGAGCTCTGGTGGCCCAGTGGTAAGAAACTGAGCTGCAATTCTGAAGGCACAGGGTTTGAATCCTCTTGGAGGATGGGCAGTCTCCTCCTGTGTGATTAGCAAACAGCCTCTGAAAACCTGCTGGAGGGTCAGCTATGGGTTGTTTCCAACTGGACGGTACACAACAACAGGACCTAGATTTCCTGAAAACAAGGAGGCACAAGCTTCATTTGACCTCAGGCTCCTCGTTTCCTTGATGAGGGTGGCGTGCAGAGCTAAGGCAGGCAGCTGATCCTGGCTCCAGTCCACCCAAGAGGACAAAGTTTCTACAGCAGAGCAAGTGTCAGGTTATGGAGGGGGGAGGGCCATGCGTCTCTGCCCCAGAGCAAGGGATCCTATGCGCTGATCTGCACACGCCTTTCCTCTGGACGGCAGCATACCCTCAGCTGCAGCTTGGATGTCTGCTTGCACACGTGGCTGAAGCCCCAGTTGCTCTCCATCAAAGTGGGATGTGGAACATGACTCTGCAGGCTCCATGCGCCTGTAAGCACTTACAGTGACCGTGCACTTTAAGGACAGACCCTCGGCCACCTCGGTTTGGGTGCTGGAGAGGCCACTTCCCTGTGAGACACAGGGAGGGATTCCTGTACCACTGTGACCAGACTTTTCTTACCACTCTGCCTCTGGAGGTGGAAGGTTCTAGATCCGCACTCTCCAGACTCCTCCATTCTGAAAGGAGCAGGCAGATCTCACAGAGCTGCCTCGGGAGGGGCAACGGTCCCTCATGCTGTGGGGAGCGGCCAAGCCGAGCTCTGGACACCAGTTCCTCGGAGCACAGCCTGGCCAGCTGCCTCCTTGATCTTGCTGCTGAAGGGGCGGCCACCAGCCAAGAGTGGACTTAAATTCGCTCCTGGATTGTCTCTTCACAGGCAGAGCTGGGCTCACCTGTGGGCAGGTATCCCCCCTTCCCCTGAATCTCTCTGTCCATGATGTGCAGCTGGTACCAGCTTTATTTTCCGCTGGAGTTAGGCCTAGTGAAGTGACTGTGTCCTGGGTCTGTGGTCCAATTGGGGCAGGAGAGACCGTTAATACGGGCTCAGGCAGCAGCCTCACCTGATTCTTCCAGCTGCCAAACTGGGTAGCGTGAGTTCTCTGGATTTAGCGTTTTAAGTACACTGTCCCAGAATGTTTGAGAAATGTGGTCATGTGATGTTGGGTCGGAGCCGGCCCATAGCTGACCCTCCCGTGGGTTTTCAGAGGCGGTAAATCATGAGGAGACACACACCCCCCCTCCATCCTTTTCCTGCAGAGCAGCTGCTGAAGCACTAGGTAAAACCATCTTCCCTCATTTTATTAAGAATGACTCGAGATTTCATGCCTGAGCCCGTTTGCTAGAATCAATCTTCGGAAAGGTCAGCCCACCACACAGTAAACCAGCTCGGGTCCCGGAGCTGTGACGGATCAGCCGTGCAGCGCCTGGCTGTGTGCACTGGTTAGATGATCTGTGCTGAGACAAAGGGGTTCATCGTTTACCGTGAGCCCCCCGAGAGCCTTGGCTCCTCCCAGCTCCTGGCACCCCCTCTTCCAGGCACTGCTGTTCTACACCAATGCCCTGACCGAGGCCGACCCCAAACTCCAGCAGGCCGCGTGCGTGGCGCTCAGACACCTCAGGGTAAGCCATGGGCCCCCTGCTAAGTGAGGGGCTGGGGTGCCTGCTAGGCGCAATGCTGGGGTTCATCCTCAAAACGGTGCCACTGGGGCCCAAAGGGGGAAATGAAAGCAGCCACAGGAAAAAAAGTGTTTCTCACGAGCTGGTCTCAGGCTCCAGATGTGGGGGTCGAACAGGTGGCCCTCACTCCGACTCTCCCAGAGAATACTTTGTAGAAAGCACAATACATTGTTAAAACAAGAGAGTACAACATACAGAAGCGGGAGGAAAAATAACCCGGCACCTGGCGGAAACACGGGTGACGTCTGGCACGTCTTTGGCGTTTGCTCGGGGACCTGCAGCGGGTCCTCGTGGTGACACTCCGTGCGGCTTCAGTGGACACAGCGTGTGCGAGGCTGGCCGCACCTCCAGTCCTGCACTTGCATTTCCCCTTTTTGGTTCATCTCTGAACACAAAGCTTTTGAAAAATTTAGAGTTTTTGGCTAGTTCCTCAGGCCAAACCCCAAGTCAAACCCACTGCTGTGGAATCGATTCTAAGGGCCCTGTGACAGGACGGGGTAGAACAGCCCCATGGGGCATCTGAGGCTGTGAATCGTTACGGAGAAGCTGGGGGGTTTTGAACTGTCAACCTTTCTGTTAGGTTAGGCTGGGCTGGACATCCCAGAAATGTTACCCTTGGGCCAAGGTGATGGATGACACTGCTGAGACCCACTTACACCTCTGTGACACCCATATTATCTCAGTGTCTTCTGGGTCTGGAAGTATCTTGGTGGATGAAAAATCACTACTGCTGGTTCAGGTGGCTCACCTGTTCGTGCTGGAAGGGGTCGGCAAGGTCATCTCTGAGGAGCATGTGTTAGAATGTGGGAAAGGGTTAAGGGTCAGTGGGGAGCTGTGGGGTCCCCCACGCTGCAAGAGCTTGGCCAGGCCTCTCATGTGGCTCTGGAGACGAGGGGAGGTGAGGCGGGCAGCTGACCCGCAGGCGAGCTCCCAAGGACAGTCTGGCCTCTGGGTGTCAGGACTGAAGATGAGATGCTTCCAGTGGTGCTGTGAACGACCTCAGGGTCAACCCCAGGGTCCGCCTAGTCCTGGCCCTGCTGGACTCAGAAGTAGAGTGTACATTTTAAATCAGTGTGTCCCCCTTCCCTCCCCACGCAGGGAATAGAAAGCATTGACCAGATCGCCAGCCTGTGCCAGTCGGACCTGGAGGAGGTGCGGGCAGCAGCTCGGGAGACCACACTGTCCTTCGGTAAAGTTTCACCTGTTGCCTCAGTGCCATGTAGTAGGGGCTGGCACGTCCCCCGTGGGTGCCCCGAGCCGACCTCCACGTGTGACCGCACTTTGGCCACTGAAGTCCACCCTCATGGTTGGGGGTTGGGCAGGGCACTGAGGGCTTTTCTCCAGTGTCAGTTTGAGAACCTCAAAATCCAGCCACTGCCATCTAGATGTGGAGGTGGCCCCGGGTGGGAGCCCCTGATGTCCCCATGGCAGCAAAACGGGACACCAGTGGGGACAAGCAGTGACAGTGATGTTTTTCAGGGGAAAAAGGACGCTTAGCTTTTGAGAAGATGGACAAAATGAGCTCCCAGCCAAGAGAAGCCTTCTGCCCGGAGGCGGACGTTGAAATCACGGTGTTTTAAAAATCCTCAGCTGGCAGGCGCCCCGCAGCCTATTTCCTGCTGCCTCAACGCGGCGACTGGGCATCGGGTGAGGGAGTCAGACTGACCAAGCTGTTCCTCTACAGAAGCAGCTAAGACGAAGCGTGACACCGAGAAGGCTGCCCAGTGGGCCTGGATGGTGGCCCCTTGGGCTTGAGCATGTCTGACCGTCCCAGGCCCCGGACAGGGTGCTGGGTCAGTGCCTGGCAACCCTGGCAGGAAGCGGCCAGGCAAGGCGAGGCCTTAAATGAGATGCTTGGTTGACATGTGCTGACCTGTGGCCTCCCTCCCACCACTGGCTCAGGAGTCTGGCTCGGTCAATCCCGTGGGGACAGTGTTTGGGACCAAGGAGCAGGCCGGCTAGCCACTAAGGAAGGGACCCGAGTTACTTCAGCTGCAAGCCAGTGGTCACTTTCCCGAGCTGGCCTTCCCACACCCCCTCACCCCAAGCTGAGGCCCCTAGTGCTGCCACCTTCTCACCGTTCAGGAGCTCCAGGGCTGGAGGGCCCCCTGCAGTGTCATCTTCAGGAATGAAACAAACTAAGACCAACTTTTGAAACAAATCAGTTTCAGGCCTATGACTTCAATTGCTTTAGAAGCCTTAAACTGCTTGCAGATCTCACTTATGAGCACTTTGCTTTAAAGATAAAGCTATTAAAGTTCCCCATATGTCCCGGGCTCTTGGCCTAAGCTGGGCTCAGATGTTGCTATCAACATCTGCGTCCAGAGAGCTCTGTAATGTCAATGTTCTCATTTAAACTTCCTATAAATATTTTGTGCTTTTTTGGGGGAGTTAATTTAGTATTTATTTGCCTTTGTGTATATGTCTGGTTTTCTGAAATTTCTATTAAAAAATATTTTAAGTGATGTTTCATTTTCTCTGAAAAAATTATAAAGGAGGGGTTGTTTACCCCAGGGGTGCGCTGGGGCAAGGCCACCTCACTGTCCCCACGTGTACTCCCTCTCACAGGCACTGCGCGAGGGGGCAGCCTCTGTGTGGCGTGGCCCTCTCCCTACAGCCCCTGACAAGCTTACACGTGATGAACATGCCATGACCAGGCCAGCTCATTTCTGTTCCAAGTTACACGGAGATTCCACTTCTGTGTGGAAGCCAAAATAACAAGTTTTTCAGTAACTAAAAAGATCTGAGTTTGACATACTGTCACCGCAAGCGGCTCTCAAGTCCTCAGAAGGTCTTCATGCTCACCTGACCCGAGACAGGGCTGACGAATGTTACCTTAAATTGTTTTTTTTATTCAGCAGTTCAGGAGCAAGTCAGGGGAAAGTGGTTGTTTTCACAAGGCCCGAATTGTCTCAAAATAAAGTTAAAAACTCATTTAAAGAGGCACTCATGTAACTTACTTTTGCACAAAAGCAAGACTATGCTGCTTTTCCTGGACAGTCTCACTATTAACGCCCGTCTGCATCAGCCGGGACTCGGACCTGCTGAAGGTGGCAGGCCCCAGGGCGCGTGGCCTGGGCCGAGTGACTGTCCATCTTCCCCGCAGTGGCGAAACCATTCTTCAAACAACTGCTCTGTGTCAAGTTACTCCAGTTCCCCAGGTGGACACCCAAAGGGAGATTCTGTTCTTGGGGCTTTTTGAAAGGAAAACGTCTCAACTGTAAAACGCGCTCACGAGTCACGGAAGCTGCCCAGCCCTGCCGCCCGCAGAGCGCGGAGAAGCCCTTGTGATTCCCAGCTGAAACACAAACACTCGACGGGTAACATCTGCTTCACATCAGGAGGGATGGAAAGAAAGGGGGGCGGCCCACCCTGGTTCTGATCCTTTAAGCAAAGAAATGGGAAGCACCCCAAATCCGGGTTCTTTAGAAAAAAAAATTTATTGTTGCAACTGAAATGCAAACCCATCATGGATACGGCAAATTGGCAAACTGTACAGGTGGACAGCTCTGCGAGGTCACGGACGACCCTGAGACACGCCCCCACCATGCATCCGTGTACACACCCCTGAAAAGGCATTAGGCCAAAACACCTCAGCTTCTCATTTTGCTTTGTTTTTTTCCCTCTCCTTAAATTTCTGTAAAAATGTGTTTTTTCTCTGACCATTGTGAAAAATAACGGCCTGAGGAGTAAATATCGGCTTAAGGCATCAAGCAGAGCAGCTCACTAACTCTAACACGCGTGATGAGATGGAAAGTCACCGGTTTGCCAGGGACAGGAGGGTCAACCAGTACATCCATTTAAAACACTACTATATACACACAGCCGAACCAGTACATACATGGAGAGGACAGAACAGACAGACAAGGCCACTCCCTGCGCGGAGGGCCAGGCCCCCACGCCTCCTCCCAGGGCTCTGCAGGGCCGCATGACTGGCCTGCACTGGCATCGAACGCGTGAAAGGCAAAACGTGAAAATGCTGGCGAGGGGGCAGCTCGTGAGCCACAGCTGCCTCGGGTTTTGTTTTGTTAAAAAAGCCACCAATCAAATGCGGAGGTCTTCGTCCCCTTGAGGAAGAGTGTGAGCACCATGAGTCCCCACGGGCTGCCTGGAACCAGTCCTCAGCAAGGCCCGGGGCAGAGGGGGCACCGGGGGCAGAGTGGACGCCCAGGGCAGAGTGGGCGCCCGGGGCAGCGCCAGGGGCCCCCTTCCAGGCTGTGGATCCCGTCGGCTGCCCTGCTTCCGTGTCCCAGTCTGCTCCAGGTGAGAGCGACCTCGGAGAGGGGAGGCTGATCCCAAAGGTGAGTGGGGCCACCCTGTTCGCCTGGCTGCCCCTGCTGGGGTGTGAATATGGCTTCCCATACCCTTGGAATGTCGGAGTTCCGGTGGGGCCCGGCTGGGCCAGGGCAGGCTGGGCTCACCAGGAAGTCACCAGAGTGTGGTGCCAGGATCAAGTGTCTATTCCCGGGAAACATCCCTACTCCAGCCCCAGCCTCTGGAGCCACATCACGGACTGACAGGTCATGCGGAGTGGACGCGGACACGGGCCCATCAGTAAGCAGAAGGCTACGCGTCTCGTTCAAGCACGTGAAGTTTCATCGGGACACGGGAGACCTGACATGCATCTGACAGAGAGGAGAGCAGTGACGGAAAAGAAGCTTCGAGCAGGTAACGGGGAGGAGAGGAGCCGGGACAGTGATCTCACCTCCTGTGTCTTAAACATCAAGTGTTCATTATATACTACGCCACTGCTCTACAGAATAGCCGAAGCTCTTCTCTCGTTACCCAGCAGCACCAAAGCAGACTACTGACAACGGCTCCTTCCCAGGACTGGTCTACACAGCAGGCTCCCCAAGTCTCCCCTGCCAGTTCTACCTGAGGATTCATTATTGTACTTTTTGAGAAAGCCCTTGATGCAAGGCTGCCATGGAAAATCTTTAATACGTTACTGGTTCAGGAAAACGCTAGTGCACTGTGGACACTTTTGGGGGAGAAAAGAAACAAAAATGAAATAAATATGGAGTGAGGTCACACGCAGACTCCCTTCGGGTCTCAGGGCTGGGACGTACCCGGAGGGGCCGTGGTCACCACCTCGACACGCCGCCGTGGTGACGTGCTCCAATCATCTTGGGTGGGGTTGTGGGTCTGGAATGGGAAAGGAAGGAGCCAGGAGGAGAGGGAAGAGTGAACGGACCAGGAGGAGGCGGCGAGCCGGGAGGGCAGGTCTAGTGCAGAACCAGCGTTGTCGTCCGGCGGGGTGGCCCTCACTGACCACAGTGCCCCACTAGCTGGCCAGATGCCCCGAACGAGGCAGACAGTGGGTGGAGTGGAGGTGGAGGTGGGTCAGTTTATGTGTTGCTGTTGAACAGGAACTGGAATGAAACCAAACATTTTCAGATGAGCCCAGACACCACACCTGCAGAGCCACCAACTCATGCACGCCCCGGTCATGCCCTTGGGGTTCCCGACAGCCAGCACCCCTACGGAGGACACCCGGGCGGAAGTGACCATGGACCATGAACAGGTCCCCCGGGGGTTCCCAAGCCTGTCGGAGTCTTGTCCTCCCCTCCTTGACCTGAACAGCAACACATTCCTCATGTGGCGTGGGGACCAGATGACGGGGACTGGACAGTCGCCAGCACTGGGTGGAAATGCAATGGAGCCCGCGGGGACCGCCCGTTATGGGATGGAGTGGCGAGGGCAGCTGTGAGAAGATGGCACTTGAAGGGGAAATGCGGGGGGACCACCTGGCACCCTGAGCAAAAGCAGAAACGGCTTTATTTTGTAGACAAGACCTTGCTGTCTGCCTTCTCAGTGCATGAGTGCAGACGTGAGGTGACCGAGCCGTGACAGTGTCCCTAACCCTCTCTCCAGAGGCGCTTAGATCTGCAAACGTCTGAGATGCTTCCCTGGGAAATCAGATTTGAACTTGGCATCTGAGAACCCCATCAAGGGGTACAAATGTTTCCTAAGTGCCTCAGCTTTTTATTCCCCCAGAAATAAAAAAAAGCTGCTTTTTAGAAAGTTTAAAAACAACAATGTGTTGTAATTCTATTTTTTTTCCCCAAAAACAAATGAACAACAAAAGAAGAGAGACGTATTTGGCATTTTCTCTACTGACTCCTGAATAGTTAGGCCCTGAGATTAAACACGCGTGTTCTTGGGACCACAGGGCTCGTGACAGCCAGTGCACTACCGCTCCTTGCGCTCCTGCAGCCCTGCCACAGTTCACACTAAACACCTTTCATCGCTTTGCTCTGAGACCTGGCTCAGATCCTTCCACAGAACTCAATTCTGTACACGGGCTAGTGCCGGTGTGTCCTGGACACACTGCAGCCAGCACGTCCGTCAGTGAAAACATACCCTGTAACAGAGGTACGCTCCGGCCGTGAGGACCGTGATCATGCACACGTTGACCAGAAAGGGCGTCCAGTGGGCCAGCCCCTTGTCCTCCTCCTCCCCGGGTGGCGAGGGCTCCCCAGGCGTGGGTGCAGTGGCCAGGGTGCCCCGCTGACTCTCCTGCAGGGTCCGCCTTCGAACTTCAGTGTCTTGACTTGGGCTGTGGGATCAGAGGGTTGGAAGTGCATTACGTACTGTGGGTCAAGACCATGACCCTGGGAATCACTTCAGGATAAAGTGAACCCTTCCTCCTCCCCATAGTGTGACAATTTCGCTGCTGGCTGGAAGGACAGTCCTCTCAGAGGGTGGCTAGGACAGATGGCAGCCTCCTAGTCCACCTGTCACACCATCCTGGGCACCCACAGCCAGGACAGGGTTCTGGGGGCCTGGGGACTCCTAGGCCAGGGATCTGGACAGGGTCCATGCCACAACTAGACCCCAGGTCCCCAGCACTGACGTATCCTGTGGGGAGGACCGTTCCTAGTGGCATGTCAGGGGACTCTTCAAGGTTGGTATGTATGAACCTCGAGGGGTCCCCTGGGAGTGACCAGCAGGCGTCACCCTACCCTCCTTTTGCAGGGCCTCTCTGCCCACCAAATGGCAGCAAGGAGGGCCCTGCTCACACGATGTCCCCAGAAATGCCCTCTCCACCTCCTGACCATCTATCTCGCTGGGCCCACCAGGACCCTGAAGTACCGTCTCCATAAGAGATGGGAAAAAGCCTGCACAAAGCACTCGCTGAGGCTGGGGCACAGGCTCCCCTCCAGGGCCAGCACAACAGTCACAGAGGCTGGGGTGCAGGTGTACCCCTGGGGTACAGCAGCACTTTGGTTCCTGGGCCAATTCCAGGCTGTCCTGGCCTCTCTGGCTTTCACTTCCTGACACACAGCTGTCCCCCAGGGGTGAGCAGCACAGAGAAACGCTGCATGGGCTCCAAGTCACCGTTGGCTCTCGGCTCCCTCCTGGTCTCCATCAGCCCTCGGCTGGACCGGGTCTGGCCTGCAGGTTGAGATGTGCACCCGACAGTCCCCAGAAATGGGCAGGGCCTCCCTGAAGCGAACTGCCGTGAGGTCTCAGCTCACCACACGGCCTCTGTGTGGGATCACTGGTCTAAAGTCAGAGGTCACTGTTTCCAGTGGCCTTTGCCCGAACAACACTGGAGACTCAGGTCCATGGGTTTAGACTGGCAAAGCTGAGCCTGGTGGTTGGCCGTGCAAGGGCCCACGGGTGTATAGAGCACGTCCAGAGGGCCTCTAGGTTATGAGTGAGACGGTTTCTCAGGGCGAAGCTAGTCAGTCAGCACAGCAGCATGGGGCTCTTAGCCGCACGTTAGCGTAAGAAGGCACATCGGCGGCCTTGGCTGCTGGGAGCGGCGATGCCGGCACAGGGGCCCTGCCTCCTGACTTCCCCAGCTGCCCTGATGGAGAAAGTCAGACACTCTCATCCCACATGACCAACAGTCTTGGAGACCCCAAGAGAGGGTGCGCTGTGAGTCAGTTTTGTCTTAATGAGTTCTGAGTGAGTATAAAGCAAAAAAAGGGATTTCAAGGCGACAAACGACGGTGACTGTGAAGGGCTTGCTGTGAAGTGTGTGGCTCAGCTATTTCAAAACGAGGGCAAAGTCCCAAATACCATTAAAGGACAAGCAGGTGTCATTCGTGAGTGGACATCTGTAACATCAGGACAGCCTGTACCCCAATGCACCCCACCCCGCGCCCTCAGCACACCCACAGCTCCTCTCCCAGCTGCAGAGGATGCCAACGCAGGGCCCGGGAGAATAGCTCACAGCTAGCCTTGCACCAGCAGAGATGAGCCCACTTCAACACCTGTGTCCTGTCCACCTGCTTGGCACTCCACGATGTCTACACAGCTGCTGAGTCCGCGTGCACGTGGCCTCACCATGCCCGGAGCAGCCTCCAGCTGGGGCTCACTCGTCTCTGTGCTGCAAGCCCAAAGGCACACAGTTCAAACCCACCAGCTGCTCTGCGGGAGACTGACAGGTAATCTCACCCGTGACATTTATTGCCTCTGAAAACGTGCTAGAGGGTCAGCTCTGAGTCCGTCCCGGTGTCCCCGCAGTCGGCTCCCTGCAGTCTTCCCTGACTAGCCGCGACAGCAGTGTCTCTTCCCTAGGCCCCAGCACAGTCTGGTTTAGGTCTGCCTTCTCCCCATCAGGAGCTCCTGGAAACCAGGCCTACGCTCCAGTTACCTCTACCTCAGGGGTCCAACACACATCACAGCGCTCAATCGGTGCTGTCAAACTTTAAGGAAGCAAAAGGTGGTGTCCTGGGGTGCAGTCTACAGTGGTGGACTACTAAGCAAAGGGAAGCAAGGGCATTGTCAACTTGAGAGGACCCCCAGTGGCCAAGTCTCACACTGCAGGGCTGACCGATGCCAAGGTCACTGCCAGCTGCAGCCCCTTTCCCACCAGTGTGCGCCACAAGGGGGCGCTAGAGCTCCACTGGCGATGCTTGTCTAGAGTCAGGCAGTGACCAACAGAGGGGACGATGCTAGACCAGAGCCACGCAGTGACCTTCGGCCAGGCAAGTCGTCCTGCCTGGGGAGGGGCCACTGTGGGGTCAAGGGTTCAGGGGCACAGCACGCCCAGAGGAGACCACCCCCACAGATAATCAAAGCAACAGGCTTTTCTGAAAACTAGACCATTTCCCTTCACTTGCAGCAAGCCAGGCCCATCACATTACCTTTCCACACCGTGGGAGACATTTAGGGGGGTTCTGGTTTCCGCCTCGATGACGTCTTCTCCCTGGCCCTCCTCTGTCTCATCCTTCACCCACTGGTGATTGGGGAAGAACTCCTTGCATTTCCCATTGTATGGCTCCAGGCGTTTGGGGGGCCGGGGTGGTGGGGGGACGTGCTCAGGTGGGGGTTCCAGGTCCTCGTGGGACAGCTCCTTCCATTGCTCCTTGAAAGGACAAAAGGAAGCTCGGTGAGCACTCAGGCCCTGAGGCAGACGGAGATGTATGTACGTGCGCACGCGCGCGCGTGTGTGCGTGTGAGAGACACACCTTAATAAGCTCCCACAGGTGACCTGCCACACTCCTGGGAGGGGAGATCTTTGTGAACCAAGTCCACCCTGTTCATCACTGCTCTATCTGAGCTTTTTTTTTTTTTTAAAAAAAATCTTATTTTATTAATTTTAATGAACATTTACAGAGATTTTGGATTTCCATTCATTCATTGTTGCACTTTTCTCTCTATCCTCCAGTTAGCTCCTCTCTTGCTTTTCTTTTTTCTTTCTATAATTATATTTTATTAATTTTCATAAACATTTACAGAGATTTTGGGCCTCCACTCACTCATTGTTGCACTATTCTCTCTACCCTCCTCCCAGTTTGTTCTTGTCCAAATGCCACAGTGTCTATCTGAGCTTTGAAGAAGAAACGAACACTGTCCAGCTACAGGAAGGGTACAACTTCCTCTGCCAAGAGAGCTTCCTGCCTCCTTCTTCAGAATTACTGAAATCCACACGCCAGGCTGGCCTGAGGCCAGTGATGCCCACCTGAACTGAAGAGTCTCCCATGATGAATTTGGCACCTTCGATCACGGCCAGGTAGGAGAAGCGGAGCTGGTCTGCTGTCTGGATCAGCCCCATTCGGTATTTCCTCATTTCTAACAGGACTTTCTTAATATCAACAGAAGACGGGTCTTTCCTTTTGTCCATCTGGAAGGGAAAGAGGGGAGACCATCCTTTCAGCCCTAAGTCTCAATGTCCTGTGATCGAGCTTATGCGTTGGAAAGACCACTGGGGGTGGGTGGGCAGAGGACTCCAGGACCTGTGAGAGAAGCAGCAGAACCATGGCCACCTCACACTGGTGCCTGAGAAGGGCTTAGCGGAGACGATGGGATTCTCTGGATCTATCTGGACTCTACGTGAAATTTAAGATCGTCCACATGAACAAACTATACCAGAGGGAAGAAGTAGTTGTGAAAAACAGAAGGTCAAAGCCAGCGTGGCTGAGGCAGAGAAGCGCTGACGGACAGCTGTGGCCAGGCCTGGAGGGACGTGAGCACCAACACGCCTGGCCCACCTGCGGGACCTCCTTACCAGCAACAGGCAGGTGTCAGCCAGGCAGAAGGTGCCCGAGCGGCCGATGCCCGCGCTGCAGTGCACCACGATGGGGCCATGCTCCAGGCTCAGCGAGCCTGACTCCCGGACTTTGAATAGAAAGTTCAGGAATGAAGCTGGTGATTCGGGGACTCCAAAGTCAGGCCACGTGGTATAGTGGAAATGCAAAATCTCTCGAGTCTCCTGAGTCTGAAAAAGAAAAACAGTCATGAGGATTTGAAGAGAATCACCAGGCAGTAATCAGGGTCCTGAGTCAACGCAGTGTGACTTCCCATCATCTAACCCGGGGTGGCTTCCAGGCCCGGAGATTCCCCCGGGGTCCACTCCCCCGCCAACCAGCCCCGCCACACTTGCAGTGCCAGCAGCAGGGCAGCAGAGGGTGAATAAGCTTCAGGACGCTTCCTTCAGCTGGAAACACTCTCACAGGGCCCTCCCCAATGTGGGCCTGCACCAGATGTGGCTGCACCAGAGATGCCACCACCTCCCATCCCTGCCCCTGCCCCCCAGAGCTCCTGGTACTGTGACAACCCTCTGCCTGGGCTGACCACTGACAGGACCCGACATGATGGCCGAGCACATGTCTACGGGGGGAGGAGCACAGTCTACGGGGGAGGAGCACAGACTACGGGGGAGGAGCACAGACTACGGGGGAGGAGCACAG
>NW_006399765.1:23402386-23504776 GCF_000299155.1 Elephantulus edwardii | reverse complement strand
GTGGACGCAGTGTGGATGTGGGTTTCTGTAACGGCAGGAGGTTTTTCTCGTCTTCACCGGAGCCTTCATGTTAGGCTTGCAAATGATAAAAAAGCCTTTTAAAAAAGGGGAAAAGTTGACTCCATAATCCTGCAGGCACATTCCAGCACGCTGCCAACATTATTCCTGAAAATCCTCCATAAAACTCCCCGTAAATCACACACCGGGAGCTGCTCTGTGCGGCTGTCACGGGCGGACACTCCAGTGCCGAGTGAGGACGTAGCTCAAGCTAAACTTCAGAGCTGCACCCCAAACAGCCAGGCTCCCCACTTCTCAGAAGCTGTGCTGTGCTCCAGACCTGATGCCAAGTTACCCATCGACCAGGAGCCTGAGGAGATAAGGCTGAGACATGAAGGTACCTCAGCAGCGGACACCACAGCCCAGTGGCCCACTCGCTCCCTCACTGGACCAGCCACTGCATCAGCGAGATCACACGGCCACAAGTGGCAGAACAGGGTGGCTTGGACAGCCTGCTGGCCTCCTCCGAGGCCCCACTCAGAACCAGCCGCTATCTGAGTCACTTGATTAATTATCCAGAGTCGCATATTCAATGCGACACATAATGTGTCTCCAAATCTGGACAGGCTGCGACTCTGAAGCCCTGAGCTCATCTCTGTTTTTTTTGCAAAGGCAGGTCCACCATCTAGTCTTCCTACACCTTTCATTCTAGAAACAGTGTAGGAAAGCATTAAATAGGTCAGACTCTGAGCCTTTAAGAGCAGCCAGACTTGAGAAGCAATTCCAAAAACCCACTCACTCTTGGTATCAAACGCCTCAGGCGGGGTTCTCTAAAAGAGCAAAGCCCGCTCTCTCTCTCTCTCCTTAGCACAGTGTCCTTCACCAGGACACACACGCCTGGCCGCACAGCCCAAGTGGATGAGACAAAGTTCTGCCGTCCTCGGCTCCAAGGACATCCTGGCTGCATTTTTTCCAAGACAGTTTTGTGTGTTGTCCTGGCATTCCATGGTGCACCAGTACGTTTCACCAACATCACAATTCAAAGGTGTCATTTGTCTTGGGTCTTCCTTATTTAATGTCCAACTTCCACATGGAACTGAGGTGACTGAAAATATCAGGCACACGCTGGCCCTCAAAGTGACATCTTTGCACATTAGCACTTTAACGAAGCCCTTGGTGGTAGGTTTGCCCCGTGTAATCCACTATTTGATTTACCGACTGCTGTTTCCATGAGTACTGATTACGGATCCAAGTAAATTAAAGCCTTGGCAACTTCAAACTTTTCTCTGATTTTTACTGCTTCCTGCTTACTGGTGCAGTTGGGAGGATTTTTGTTCAACGCTGAGGTGTGATTTATGCTAAAGGCGTCGGTCTTCGGTCGGAAGTCCTCAGGCTTTCTGTATGAAGAACTGGCTGAGTATCTAGGACCTGACGGGCCTGCTCCTATTCCTGATGCCAAGTTCTTTTTCATACAGTCTAGCTTCTTGGATAATTTGCTCCACACACTGAATAAGCACACCCTGCCACACAGCTTGCCTGATTTTAAACAATACGGTACCTTCTGCCCTTCTACTCTGTGTGAATGTCTGTGTCTTGATGTACACACAGGTTTCACATAAGCACAATTTGGTGTTCTGGAATTCCCATCCCACTTCATGTTACCCATACTCCGCTGTCCGCAAAGAACCGGCTCACATGGTTGTGGAGACTGGCCAGTCCCAGAGGGACAGATCGAGCCTCAAGCTGGAGGCTTCTTCTGAGTCATGTGGCAGCAGCTACTGACACTGAAAACTGGGAGGCTGCTGTCTCACGGGGCAGGTCAGGCAGCAAAGCTCTGGTTCACGTCCCACGGATCAGGTCAGAAGATGCTGAGTCAGATGCTGTCTGCAGAGAGCGTGGGCTACCCTCATCTCCTGAGTGCAGCCACAGCCCCAAGGGAACAGACTGGCTTTCACATCAGCTCACAGCACAGAGGATGATTACATTGCAGAACAGCAGCTCCCAACACGGACGATGATTACATTATAGAACAGCAGCTCCCAACACGGAGGATGATTACATTGCAGAACAGCAGCTCCCAACACGGAGGATGATTACATCACAGAACAGCAGCCCGTCCAGGGTCTGCCAACCCACTGAGGAACTAGCACAAGATTATGCACACACTTTCCTTCCTTGTCTGTAATGGTGAGCGTCTCTGCCTTCTGCCTTCAGTGTATCTTCTCTTAAGACCTTCAAGAGCAAGGGATTCCTGGCCAAGAAATGACAGCAGACCACACTACGCTCCAATGGGTCAGAATGAAAATCGGTCACAAACTCCTGTCTGGTAAGGAGTCACAAAAGGGGCACACACTCCTAGGTTCACTAACATTCTACTCCATCAAGATCAAAATTCTGCCCTGCTCTGAGCACTTGAACACGTCCCGGGAAACTTGTGCTTTCTTCCTTTGTTTTATGCTTACACGTTAGGGGATTTAGTAATAAACGTGTGAGGTTTCTGGCGCAAAAAAAACCCAACATGAAAACACAGCAATTAAGAGTTTCCATATGGACAATACAGAGACACTAACCGCACTGACCCTCCTTTCTGACTGCTCCTCCCTTCTTAATATAAACTCACTCTTCCCTAACGTGTCCGTCTAATCTTTTTAAGTTGCTGCTATGAAGCTGAATCCATAAACAGGGAGACAGTCTTCAGTGGTTAAGCTAATCTACCATTTTAAGAAGACTTTAGGGGATTATTTTGGGACATGTAAAGATTATCTCAGGGAAACAGTTTTGGGGGTTTGTCTAGCTTCCATGGCTCCAGAAAGTCTGAAGTCCATTAGATCTTTAACTTCTGTTCTACTTTTAAGGACAGACCACTGACCAGTAGCCAGTATTACAAATTCCACACAACCCAACTCCAAGACCTCACCTGGGACACTTACACTGGCTGCCCCTGAGCCAGCTGGAAGGGCTCCTCCCATGCTCAGACTGAAGAGGCCGAGGGCCATGAGCAGAAGCCTGCCCACTGGCCTCTCACTCAAAGGCTTCCTTGCAGTCCTTCCACAACCCAACAGGTGGGAAGAGATCGTTTCTGGGTAAGAAGGCACTGTGTTCCTTAGAACTGACACCAGTTGATACTAACTAGTGCTAAAAGTTGGAAGAGGAAGAGATTTGCGAGAACATGTGTGCACAAGTGAGAGCTCTGGGGAGGGTGAGAGGTTGAGACACCTCCCTTGGGCCCCTGGACGCGCTCGGCCACCACAGTGCCACAACCACAGTGCTCCAGGACAGAACCTGGAAAATGAGGCCCAGGTGAGGGAAAGACACACAAGGGACGTCACTCTGACCAGCCACCGTCTGGTTACTTAAGCACCTGTCATACTTACTGCAACGTTTTCCAATTCTAGTTGTCGTACTGTGTAATAGGACTTAATATCTTCAGAGATCAAAGTTAACTTCAAGTTTGTGTCTTCAAAGATCATTTCTTTTTCTTCCTTCTGTGGCCAGTACTGTGCACATTTTAGCTGGAGAAGAAAATGACATGGGATTATTGTGAGTAGCTGACAGTTTTCCTGCTACGAGCAGACCCAAGAACATTCTACACGGTCTTTGGTAACACAGATGCCTGCAGCCTTCCAGACCTGGGCATGTTGCCTTCCCACCGCTGCAGCAGCGTGGTGACCCACCGTGATGGGGAGATCAGGGTGGGCTCTGCAGGGAGGTCCGCCTTCCTGTTCCTGCCAAGATGGAGCCAGGCAGCAGAGTCCAGTCTCACAGTCCACTCAGGACTAAGGACCCAAGAGTTCTGATGGCACAGCGGGACACACTCGACTGGCTGCACTCCACAGGGTGTGCTCGTGGGTGGTGACCACAGCAGCTGGTCCTGTGGGCTCGGGCTCTGGTGCCTGGACCAGGGACCCATGGGGTCTCTGAGGACGATGAAGAACCATGCGGCTCCTGAGAAGGGTAAGGTAGACCCAGAGGACAGTGTAGCCCCGTGTTCTCCAGAGAAGTCAAGTCAGAGTGAGAGAAACATACCCGTGTGTGACATTAGCACAGACGCAAATCCTGTGGGTGACAGGGCTTCTGTGAAGCCAGAGCAGGTGCCCAGGTCACCTCTCAGCATCAGGCAAAGGCAGGTCCTGTGAGGGAGGCCAACCTGCCAGCTCCCATGGAAGATGCCACTCAGGACACGGGAGTAGAGAAGGCATCGCGAGAGGGAGTGGTCCCGACCCTCACTTAACCAGGGAGGGTAGAGCTGCACTCTTCTTATGTTTTAAATAACTAGATTCGTGTGAGGAATCTGAGTTGTGCAATGGTTAAAGTGCTTGGCTGCAAACCTGAAGGTGTACAGTCTAAATCAGGGAGAGCTGTGGCAGTCTGCCCGTGTGAGGGTTACAGACTAGGACACCCCTGGAGTGTTTCTCCTCAATCCAACAGGACATGATAATCTGGCATCAACTGAGGGCAACTGGATTGATGGTGCAAGAGCCCCACAAGGAAGACACCAAACCAGTGGGACAAAACCACAGGTGATAGGCGGGCACCCAGAGCGGGACAGGTGATGGGCGGCCACCCAGAGCCGGAAGCAGAGACATGGAGCCAAGAAGCAGGAGAGTGGACTGAGCTCCTGAGACTAAGGAGCAGGGGAGCCCACCTCCAAGCGCTCTCTCTCTAAACCCCACAGGTGGCCTGACCATCTCTGCACCTGGGGTAGGTGGGCCTCAGTGCAGCCCCAGGGTGGAGGGGTTCTGGTCAGCAAAGTGGTGGCTACACAGCATCTGTTTATACCCATTATCTACAGGAACACACTCTGCTCTTCTGCCACTCCCTGTGGAAATGTTTGCACTGAACACACAAGGCAAAACCAAAACTATCCTATCTGACAGATAGGAACCGACCTGAAGAGGAGCTTTTAGGAGAAAGCAGCGTTCCCTGGGTCAGCAAACTGACCCAGCATCAGCAGTCGGGGGTGGCCGCGGCGCCGGTGCCCCCTCAGCTATGAGCACCGACAAGGCGGGCGGAGTCCCAAGGGCCTCCTCCAAAGTGGCAGCTGAGCAATCTTAGGGAAGTCTAGAAAGTTCCCTGCAGTCTCTGTGGTGGAGGAAGTGGCATTCCCAGAGAGTTATTAACAGACAGAAGCAGAGGATAAAAGCGAGAAGCATAAGGTGCTGGTGATAAAAATGCAGTGTCTCATGTGCAGAAGCCCCTGAAGTCAAACACATCATCTTTACCCCCAAACCACAGGAAATCCATGGCCATCAAACTGATTTCACCTCCTGCAATGGTCCATCAGGCTTCCAGGCTAGAGTGCCTTATGGAGGAAGAGTGCCTCTCTCTATCCCAAGAAGTAGCTGGTGGATTTGAACCACTAACCTTTCCACCGCAGCCCGATACACAATGCCCATATGCACCATCAGAGCGCCCCATAGCATTTTTAGTAGAGATTTAAGGAGACTGAAAAGGGCAGTGTTTCCAGGATGGCAGTGCCCTCACTCATTTCTTTCACAAGCTGTCCTAACCCTTTCACACATCTAAGGTCAAATTCTAAACTGAACCTGAGAACACTACCAGGGTGGACGGCCCCGTCAGAGCAGTTATTTCCATAGAACTGCTCCCCAAGAAGCCCAGAAGGTCAAGCAGTTACTACACAGTTTGCGCCAAACAAGAGGAGAGCACTCGACACCGACTGCTTCGTGAAGGAAGGCGATCAGAAAACAGGAACGCAGCAAATCAAACTGTACACTGGCATCACCACGTGCTATGTGGACAGCAGGGCTTGGAACCACGGATGCTGCCAGGGGTTTAGCGTGGGAAGGAGATGTGCTGCTAACCCAAAGGCACGAGGTTCGAATCCACCAGCCGCTCCGAGGGAGAAAAACGGGCAATCTCCTCTCATGTGATTTACTGCCTCTGGAAACCTGCCAGAGGGTCAGTTATGAGTCGGTTACAATTCAAAAGTCCCTAACAACAACCACAGAGGTACTGGGCCAGAACCTAGATTTTTAACAAGTTGTGCTGAACCTGGAAATCTAGAAGAATCCGATGAGAGCCTTGTGAAAACAGATTCTGATGCAGTAATCTGAGATGGAGAGGCAAATTCTCAACAAGGACAGTTTATAATCAGGTCAGCTAAAAACAAGCCCTTGCACACTTCCCATCATCCCCTTCAGTCAGCCTTCCTGAAAGAGAACTGGTAACGGTGGTCCCAAAGAAACATGAAGAACTGCAAACTACAGGCTGCTTTTTAGTGCTAACCTGTGAGCTCAAATGAGCCAGAATGGAACAGCACAGAAAGAAAAACAGGCACCTTTATCAAAGTCAACTGTGATACAGCCATCCAAACCCCGCATCACTTGGATAGTAAACACAGCACTCCAGGAGAGAGGCTGTCAACACGCATCTCTGGCCCAGAGTCACCTGGGCAAGTGGAGGCCAGAGCAGGATCATGAAGGAAGTGGCCAGAGAGGGCCATGAAGGCGGTGACCAGAGAGGGCCATGAAGGCGGTGACCAGAGAGGGCCATGAAGGCGGTGACCAGAGAGGGCCATGAAGGCGGTGACCAGAGAGGGCCATGAAGAAGGTGAGCAGAGAGGGCCATGAAGAAGGTGAGCAGAGAGGGCCATGAAGGCGGTGACCAGAGAGGGCCATGAAGGTGACTAGAGTAGGGCTGTGTAGGTGACCCAACTGCAGTCCTGGGAGAGGGCTCTGTGGAATGTGACAACAGTCACTAACACAGACCAGGGTGTTTGCAGCAACAAACAGGCAAATGCATAAAAACGGGTTGCTGGAAAGCGCCAAGGAATCAGAATAAATGCACAGTCTACAGAAACTCAAAAGGAGATGCTCTCCCAGAAGGACAAAGGGCTTCCCCTGTCGTCCCAAGTTTGACCTTCTAAACGGTGACAAAATTGCTGTGCTTGTAACTGAGAAAAAAGGCCCCACTACTATGCTGAGCAGAGTTCAGAGCTGATGGTGTGAGTTACAAGCGGCTCAACGGCACCCACCACCCACCACGCCTGATGCTTTCTGAGTAACTTTGTCTCTGGAGAGGGCAACATTCTGCCCTTGTTCACAGGGTCACTGCATGCTTCAGTTGACTCAATGGCACCAAACCACAAGTCCTACTTAAAAACTCAGAACCCTTCATTATTGTCTAAAGCAGTGGCTCTACACCCGGGACCCTTCTGTGCCACCCTGCCACACTAATCTGCAGACATTTCTGGCTGTTACAAGCGGAGGGGGCTGCTACCAACCAGCACTGAGCACCCACAGGGCCCAGGGCAGCCTCACAGCGAGAACAAGGCTGGAGACGCCCCAGACTCGGGCGGGGCTGACTCTGAGGAACCTGAAGGCTTCCAGGCTGGCAGCCGTGAGTGCTGGGAACAGAACGTGTTGTTTATTCAAATCTGCTGACAAGCGCAGTGAGAGGTGGAAGGTTGGGGCACTACACATTTTACTAATCAAGCCACTATAGCAGAGAGAAGACACTTAAAAACTTTCACTGAGAAAAAGAATTCGCTACACCAGGGGGAATTATTTCCTCAAACGAATGCTCAGATGAGCTCCGTACTGTTTACTGCTAGCACACAGTTCCATTTTTAAAAAGTGGGTAAATGCAAAAGACATGCTTTTAAATGTGTGCTGTTATAAGAGGCTATCTTATCTGTGTAACTGACACCGGTTCTTTCTGCATGAGGGGAGGGAAGAGGCTTGGGGGTTAAGGCCCGTGGTTATGCTTCCTTTGATGTGTTATTTTTCTTTTGTGTGTGTTTTTCACCCTCTGGGGCTTGAGGGTGCTTTCTTTGGCCAGGTGACTCCTCTGGACTCATGCTCTTCTGGCAAGCCCCATCTGTGTCCAGGGGTGGCCAGGGCAGCTGTGAGAGCACGTCCCAGCCACGCCCAGCAGTCAGTGCCAGCAGCTGGCAAGGCTTGGGGACACCCAGTTCCCTGGCCAACATCACTCACTCCTGGGCCACATGACCTACTGATCTGCAGTCCCAGGCCTGTCCTCTCCTGCGGCCGCCCCGAGCTGGACGGGGCCTCAATGTGCCAGGTGTGTGTACGCGCACACCTGTGTACGTATGAAAGAAAAAGAGTGCAAGCACATGCAGCCAGGACAGTGGAACGTGGCAATAACTCTGGTCACTTGGTGGAAACCATGCTTGTCCCTGTAGGTATACACAGCCGATTCACAGGTGATCTTGACCAAGGGTGAGGGGTTTGGGACAGGAGGGTGCCAGCACCCTGAGGACACGTGTTAGTGGCAAGGGTGGCCCCCAAGACCAGGAGCTCTGGCTCACAGTAGGGCGAGGAGCTCACTTGACACCTTGTTGGGAGACATTTCGGAGACAGGGTGGGTGGGTGGAGAGAGCCAGGGCTGGATCACACAGGTCCTAGGGTGCCATCCTGGGGGGCAATGGAGGCCTCGACGAGGTTCAACTGGGCAGAGGTATGTTAAGCCTTGGTTGAGAAAGATTGTTCTGGATGCAGGGTGCAAGAGGAGAGGCTCGGGGTGGTAGGGAGGGGAGAGGGTGGGCATGCTAGAGAGAGAAAAGGTGGTGCCCTGGCAAACCTGCAGCCCAGGCCCCAAGGTGTCCCAGGGGAAGCTTCTAGAGCCACACCCAACTTGGATGCAAGGACAGCTCTAACCCTGGAGGACAACCACGCTGAAGAGGTGGCCAAGCCAGGGGTGTCCCTGGAGAGGCAGCGGGCGCACCACGCAGGGCCTCTGCAGCCAGTAGGGGGTGCACATCCACCAGGTGAAAGAGCAGAAAAGATGAAGCTGGTGGAAACTTGATTTTCACAAGAAGTCAGTCTGTTTACTGCTCCAAAGCACAAGGCAGTGGCCAAGGGACGGCAGGGGAGGGTGACGGGCCACTTCTCTTAATCTGGAGTGAGGGGACCTATGGTTTCCCCTTGATGCTGATTTGTTTCTAACAAATGTAAATTTATATGCTGCTGCTTTACATATTTTCTTTGAGAGATACATATACACACACCCATGATGTCAAGAATGCATAAAATAAAATCAAAGAAACAAAGCGCAGGCAATAAGCGCTCAAGTTAGCACAGGTGATGGCACAGGAAGTCAGGAAACCCCAGACTCACCGATCCCTTCTCCATGACTCTGTTGAGCATGACGACTCCCCGGCTTTTCTGTTCCCACACCATCTCCCAAAAGTGACCACACGTATTAGGCAGTGGACCCTGCAAACAGACAATTTACAAAACGTGTGACACGTGAAGCACAGGTGAGGTGCGTGAGGTGGGTGAGGGCCTCTGGCGGCGGACAGTTCATATCCTTACGGGCCTCTCCCTGCCGGCATCACCAAGCGAGCTCATGCTACAAAGTCAAAGGGCATGTCCAGAATTCTGCTCAGAACAGACCGGCTGCGGTGGGAACAGCGGGTCTGCTTGCCGGTGTGGGTTAGCGTGGCTGACTGAGGGGCTCCTGGGATCCACCGTGGACAGGCCGACAATGTGGCAAAGTCAGCGGGAGCCGGTGAGGGCAGTGAGGGGAAAACATCACGGCGACATCTCTGGTGATTGCAGTTCCTGCTCTGTCTGGTACCTGTGCAACTCTGGGCATATGCTTCACCTCACCGAGCCAGTTTCCCCGTTATATCCCTGGACTAATAACTACTCACAGGCTGTGAAAATGAAACAAAGAACTTAGCCGATCACCTGGGACCCAGGAAGCACCCGCTGAAACGTTAGCTTTTGCTATGAGAGCCATGATTAACGGTCAGCTCGCTACAGCCAGCCTTCACTTCCACGACACCGAAGTGGTATGGACATTGACACTGTGCAGTGGAAGCCCAAGGAAAGCTGTCATGGGGCACCGTGTGGCACGGGTCCAGCAGGAGCCCATCTCCCGTAAGCCTGGCAGTCGGCAGAGGTGTTTACTGGACAGGTGAGAAGTCACTCTCCAGGTTTAGTTCCAACTAAGAAGACGTCGCCTCTCTGGCCAGCACTCCTTCTAGAATGCTTCCATTCTCACCTATCTTCATTCAAATGTTCTTTCCGTAAACTCTTTTCTTTGAAGTCTTGCAACACGTTCCTGGACTGTGGTAACCCCGAGTTAATGTCCTCTCTCTCTTCTCTGAGCACATCTTGGACTAAATGCCCAAAGCAGACGCCACAGGTGCGCAGACAACACAGATGACACAGGGACCCTTCAGATCACTAACATGACAAGGGCTTGCGGAAGAAGGAATCAGGTGGTCTCCTGCTGGCCACCACGCCATGCATGCTCTGGGAAATGGTTCACTCCCCCAACCCGAGCACAGGGACCTGTCAGTGGCGGGCCCCACACAGTGGGGACGTCACTCTCTTTCCTGGGCTCTCCCCTCCCTGAGTGTGAAGGACTAAAAATCATCAGAAAGGCTACACACCAGGCCAGGTTTTGCTTTTGTGACAAAAATGCTTCAGTCGAGGGTGCCAGCCTGGGGTTCAATGGCTTCAATCCCTTTTAGTTAAGTCCCAGGAAGATTGCACAGCTAGCTTGAGACCTCATATCACTGACCACAGATGGCACTTCAGGTGATCCAAGGAACTCTGCAGTATTGGGGAGAAGACCTTTCCAAGCTAGTAACAGACAATGGACACCCATCTGTTTTCACTGTGGGCTTCGTGACCCCATGATCTCCTGAAAGCAGGAAGTACCAAACTTGACTTCTTTCAGAGAGAATTTCTGAAGAAGCCACTCTGCCCTCCACTTCTTGCCAGCCTGCCCCCCCTCCCCGGGAACTCCCTCCTGCCACTTCCTTCTCACCCTCACCCCCTCCTCAGAGGCGCAGAGAGGCCCAGAAGCTGAGGCGGGGAATGGCCTGTTCTGCATTCACACACCAAGGACTCCTTGGCAGACTCCAGCTCTGATCAGCCTGGCAGAGGCTCCGGACAGCGTTGGGGACATCTGGGCTGATGGAGCGGGAGGAGCTGGAACAGGAGAAGGGGGCAGCGAAGGACATGGCCCACAGAACTGCTCTCACGCCCCATTTCCAACAGCCGTGGGTCACACTAGTTTCTGGTTGCCCCATAAGCTCAATATGCAAATAGTAAGCAGAAGTGTGTGCTCAAAGTCACCTTAGGAGTCAAAGACATTTAATAATATCATCATAATACTCCTAACTAGTGAGAGCCAGGAAACAAAAATTCTCATTTAAAAAGAGAGAGAAGCTTAGCCTGCTGGGTGCAATTTGTAGATAACGGACTAGACTTGAGAAGATGAATGACAAAGACATTCTTTTACTCTTCGAGTCTCATGCCAGTATGTGTTTTACAAGAAGGTCAATCACGGAGCTAATTTTGTGAATTTTGCCCCCTATAAAGATTGTCAGAAGCCAAAAAGCCTTGCAAGCAATTTTTTCCCCTAAAATTCCACTTGCTCTTATAATCTACTGATGCCTTTTCTGGTCTGGAGGAGGAGGGGGAGGAGGAGGACCGTGCTGGGAATGAAATGCAGACCTTGTGTTGTGAATGGAGTCTGGACAAGGACGCCTTATCTGTGCCAGCCCTCTGAGCTTTACCGTCAGGAAGGAGCTGACGTGCTGAGGCTAAGATTTACGGCTCCGTGATGGGGAGAGGCAGCGGGGCCACACGCTGTCACAGACCACAGGCAGTCCTGGCATCGACAGGCTGTTTTTTCGAAGCAGATTCCCAGAAGTGCCATGCTTCCCAGACTACGGCTACAACCAAACCAACTCTGTGGGCACACTTCTGGTTGCTTCCGTGGTCTTCTTAAAACCCAACATTGTGAAAGATGCAACAGACAACTTAAGTTGAACAGAAAAAAAGCAAAAAGCCATTCAAAAGACATCAGAATGTGCTTTTTATTACCTGGGTAAGAATGTAACTCCTTTGGGCTTCTTCCATTTTTATCAAGCTAGCATTGATATAGTCATTATCTTCTTGGTGGAGTTTAATCCGACTATGGTCAACTGAAAGGCAAACCAGAACTCAGAGGTTAATACTCAGCTGGAGGGGCCATACAGCAGGTGGGGCAGTGGCCCCAACTCCCCGCCCCGGGAATGGTGAAGAAGGTCTGTCTGTCGTGGGGCCCAGGACGGATCCCCACTGGCTGAGAACTCGCTGTATTAGTTAACAATGGCCATCCATACCATAATGACTGGTATGTTAAAAAAAACAAGTATTATTGAGGTAAAAAAAGATTTTACTGATGTGTTTGAAATGAGGCATTAAATAGTAACAGAGAATACAGTAATTTGAAAACAAAAATTAAAAATATAATAATTTAAAAGAAAAAATCCTATCCTACTTGGGGAATGAGTACTTAGGTGATATCTTCCTGTTTCCTTCCCCTAAAACGAGGTCGGCCAAGGGTCGGCGGGTGGGCGCAATCAAGGGATCCGTCCACTCTTCACTTACAACTGGGTTGGCTCCAAAGGCCACGGTGTTATGCAAAAATTGGTGTAATGTGAAAATGAAGAAGCACCTCATTGGATCACAGACGGCAACCCTGATGTAATCATTGTTGTTGCCGATTGCCTTGAGTGAAGCATGACTCATAGCAACCCTATGAGCGAAAGGCCTGAAGCCCTTCTATAACCACCAACATTCATCAAAGTTCACAGAGTTCCCAGAGGCATGTTGTTTAGGAAGTGGACGCCACTCCTGCTTCCAAGGACGTAAATCAGAGTCAGTTTCAGTATCATCTCAAACCTCAGTATTCCTTATGGCTATATGTCACTGATTTGCAAAATAGTTGATTTTCTGCTTTGACTCTAATTGTAAAATATCAGACCACAGGATAATAAGTGAGGAGCAGGCATGTATTTCTAAAAATGAAAAAAAAAATATATAGTAGCTTTCATCATTTTATGAAGAGGAGCAAAATACAAGAAACATTTCGTCCAGTCCCCAAACACCTGTCAGCGGTCTGTGGATGCACCAGCCGAGCCAATGGGCAGTGCTGGAAGCTGACAGTACTGGAGCAGTGGGCAAAGCTGCATCTTAAAATCTCTTCCCATATGCTTTGTTTTTTAAGTTCAAACGTGATGAACTTGTATGGTGGAAGGCTGATTCCAACTCATCCTGACCCAGCATGACACAGCAGAACTGCCCACCGCGCCAAGGTCGCCCAGCCGGCGATCTTTAGGGGAGCAAAGCACCAGGTGCCAGAAGACGTGGTGGTTGCTGGGTTCTAGCTGCAGCATTTCTGCAGCCCTGAGTTCTTAACCACTGTGCCTTTCAGCGGGTCTCCTTAACACAAAACACAAGCCCCTGGCCACGGTGCAGATCATGACTCAGCAGTCCTCTGTGGGCAGGGCAGCACCGCCCTGTGAGGTTCCCAAGGCTGCGACCTCCACAGAAACAGAGCGCCACGTCTTTCTTCCTTTGAAGTAGCTAGAACCTCAGACCTCTGGGTGAACAGCCAAGTGCATTAATCACTGTGCCACTAGGGCTCTGTAGCACTTCTAGATCTTTAAAATTTAGAACCCGTCGTGATCAGAGACTTTAATAAATCTCTGAACCCAAAACACTGAACGTGTTGATATGAAAAGTGGCTCTTAGCAGAGCTGGGAACCACACTCTTACTTGGAGGCACAGCTATTCCTTTTCTTTGCCCCCCCTTTTCCTGTTAGTGTAGTTGGCAAGAGCAGGTGGGCCCTCGGTGAAGGACTCAGCCAGCCGGCAAATCAGCAGCTCCTTCTCCAGCCCCATGGAAAACACCGAAGAGTGGCCGAGGGTTTTCTGTTCTAGGGAAGATGCTTTCAGTAACTAGCTATTCTCTGGACTACTACTCTGCTTTTCATCACAGAGGGTTAGAATGAAATGAGATGCTGAGGTGACACTGAGAAGGGATGTAGAGAAAAGATGCCAAGCAAACTGTGCAACTGATGTTGGTGCGTTATGTGAATGGGCTTCAACACACTGGGGGACTCTGGGCAAAGGACGCATCCTCCAGGATTATAGGGAGGCTACGCGAGGTGGTATGTGCGAAATACCAGCTGAGTGCCTGGTCCAAGTCAAGTGCCCAACCTCTGCTGCCCACTGCCAGCACAACTGCCCCACTGGGAGTCAGGCCCAGGGCCTCGTCACCCCGAACCGGCCTCCTCCCTCTTATCTCCCATCACTTTCCGGGGATTACTTCCTCTGCTGGAGAGTGAGGGGAAGGAGGGAAAGGGTGAGGGGTACGAGACAAGCGCTGAGCAGAAGTGGGTAGGACTGGAGCACCAAGGGGGTCTCCTGCTGGCGGAGCTGTGGACAGCGAATGGTCTTTCAAGCTCAGATCTGCTGGCCGCAGGTTTCTGGAGAGGATTTGACAACAGCATCATCCGCAGCTGCTGCTGTCCTGTACAGTCAGAGGCAGAACTGACTCACAGCTGACCCTCCAGGGGGCTTTCAGAGGCTGTAAATCACACGGGAGGAGACCACCCACCTTCTCCTGAAGAGTGACTGGTGGGTTTGAACTGCATGCCTTTGAGCTGGCAGTGTAACTCCTTACCACTGAGTCACCACAGATAAACGCACAAATACATATACACACATACGCCTATGAGTGGCCATGGTCTAGACTTGCTCAATCTAAAAGCCCAGGTGCTGTGGCCAACCACCTGAAAAGCCCTCAGGTGTCCTGCTGTAGTCTCCAGTGACCAGCGTTCCCAGAGCACCTGCTATGTATGAAGGAGTCCGGTCACACAGTGCTTAAGTGCCCAGCTGCCAGCTGCTGTATCGGTCTGCTCCACAGAGACTGTAGCCCTGGAAACCATGTGGCCAGTCCTTTGTCCTTCAGGCTGACTCCGAGTCGGAATCAACGTCTTTCGGCTTTGCTAGATCTGCCCAGTGGAGCAGGTGAAGGGTGTCTATTATTTCGCTGCACTTCCACACAATTCTATGAGAGGGGTGTGATTCTTGTCATGCTGCAGGTCAGAGAACTACCTGCACAAAGTTATCAGTGGAGGAGGCTGAGATGTGAACTCCGGCAGGAGAATACAGGGAGAGACACGGGCCTGGCCCACTTTCACTGCCCCTGGGAACCTGGGCTGAGCGTGATTCCAGGTGGATGCCCTGCACGTCCCCACTCTGAATGTCTCAGCCGGGACCACGACCTGGGGAGATTCACGGCTCCCAGCCTGCTCTACTGGAGGGGACTCTTAAAAGCCTCCGTTTCCTTGGGAGCAAGCCCAGACTTCACTCAAGCCCTGTTCACAGCCTGTCACGGTCAGCAGTCGGCTTCCTACGTATGAGGAGCTGGGAGCTGCACTCAGCCGGCAGAGGGAGCTGCCGAGACCAGTGGGCGCCTGGACACGCAGGGACGAACTGTTCCTACCCCTTCATGTGCTTTCACGGAGCATCCTCAGTTTATCACGATGCTGGGGGTCTAATAATACAGGTGCTGAGTCACTAGAAAAGGTACTATTATGCTTGCTGTACATGGATGGCTAGTCAAAGCTAAAAAAGGTGCTACAAATTCAGCTGAATTTTCCAGAAACGAAAACCTCACCCCCTTATACAATGGTGGAAACACAAGCCATTACTCAAAGTCTCTAAGGCCTTTATTATAGGAAACCATCTAGATGTAAACCTCTACTGCCATCGATTTATGAACAAACCCCGAGGTTAAGGAGGCCCGGCCGAGAACAGGCCACCCGAGAGGGAGGGAACAGCGAGAGCCGTGTCTCCCAGATGAATACTTACAGGGGCTGACATCTCTGTACCTGTTTCGGTTTTTGTTTCTGGGAAGTTTGGCCACTTTACATGGGAAGTCACTGGCTTCGTGCCGGATATCCTACAAAAGAAAATAAAAAGGATAAAATGTTTTCTTCTGAAACCTCTGGAACTAGAAATGTATTTATCTGCATGCCGTGTCAGGTATGAAACAGACATCAAGAAGATCCCGTGGTGTGGAGCTCAAGGTGATAATTCTGGGGTCTGGCCAAGAACATGGGAGGAAAAGAGAAGGGACCTCATGAGGAGGGAGATACGGTGACTGTGTGCTGGGGACTGAGAGAGTGGTGGGAACCAGAGCTGGGATGTATGACAGGCAAGAGAGTGGGGAGAGGGAGAAGGCATCTCACCCAGGCCCCCCAGCAAGGACAGAGGCAGAGCTGCAGGACCACCTTCTACACAGGTGGTGACCGGGCCAGGAGGGGGCCTGGCGACACGGGCGGGTGGCCCAGATCGTGCAGAGCCCTGACTGTCTCGTCTGGGGGTGCCGCCTGTCATCTTTAGTTAGCTACAGTTTCTAAGAGCAGACCACACGTACTCTTACGCCTTCAGAGGGATCCCCCAGCTTTCCTACAAGATGGCACAGGCTTCTCACATGACCAGACTGAGGAGGAGCCTGGGATAACGGAAGCTCTGCCCTGAATCTCCTGGGAGAGCTGGTCCAGCCACACATGGCTACCTTGACGCTCTACCAAAACATCAGAGGAGTGACACTGAAGAGTCTTTTCCTTTTTACTCCTGTTCTGTTCTAGAGACAATAGCAACAGAACTGTGGAAGTCAGAAACCAGGCTGACTGACAGCTGGGAGAAGCAAGGAAGCCCATCTCCAAGTGCCCGGTGGGTAAAGACAGGAGTCGACCAGGCCTGCTGCGCAGGAATCCTCCAGGCCTGAAGGTAGAGGCTCTGGAGGGCAGAGGCTCACCGCTGGCCACAGGGTGAAGCTGGCTCTGAACCAGGCTCCTCCTCTCCCAGTCTCTGCCGCTGGGTCACTGCCACCCCACACTTCTGCTGAAATCTGGAGGCAGATTTTCTGGAAGAGGTTAAATCAGAAAGTCTCTGGACTGGAGGTAGATCGGCAAGATGCCAACTGTGAGCGTCATGAGGGCGTTTAAAGCGAGAGCTGCTTGTCCGGCTCAGATACGCACGCTGCTGGGGGCCAGCTCAGACCTCTGCTTTCCCGGCAGGAGGCAGAGCGCTCTCTGGTCCCCCTGATAGAACAAGACGACAGGCTAGAAGGTCCATCACCAGGGCATGCAATCAAAACCCACACGGACCCTGGCCAGCTCAGCACTGACAAGCCCCTGACCGGCCTCAGAGCTCCCTGCCTACCTCAGTACCTGCATTCTCCACCAAGTCCTCCAACTACGGGTTACAAAATGCCAGAGGAAATTTAAAAAAACCAGAGGAGGAAAGTAAACTGGAGAGCTCAAGAGACAAAAACAGCAACAAAGTATATGAATTTTGCATGTAAACAATTAAAAAAAAACCCCTAATAGCAGAAATGTCAAATTAAGCAAAGAGCCTAAAGATAAAGCAGAAGGAAGCTGAGTCCTCACCCGCACAAAAAAAGGTTAATCATAAAACAAAAAGTAAATAAAATCCCAGATAATGACTTCGTGCTAAAGGGCCTTGCAGTGTTACATATATGCATACTGCGTGGCACGTCTGTGGCTGCCTGGGGTGGCAGTGGGAACTAGTGAACTTTCTGGGGTATAGAAATGTTTTCTATCTTAACTGTGTTGATGGAGACATGGGTAAAGATATTAATCTAAAAAAACAACTTTACTGAACTTTATATACTTAAGGTCTATACATTTTCCTGTGTGAACCTACATTTTAATTAAAAAAAAAAAATCACCACCACAAACCTATTACGATGTGAGAATTCGGGGGCTTCGACTCAACATTATTTCAAGAATCACACACACACACACACACACACACACACACACACACACACACACACGATTTAACTGGGCTAGGAAAAACGTCTAACTGCTTGATAAAGTTTGAACAAGAAGAAGTTAGGTTGGGGATCTTAAAAGACGCGAGTGGGCACACTGCTCACCAGAACCCGCTCACCACTGAGCCTCTGGCGGGGTTTCCCAGGCTGTGTATCACATGGGAGGAGAGGGCCCACCTTTCTCCTGTGGGGCCGCTGCTGGATTCGAACCACCGTTCATCAGTGCTTCTTGCCAACAACCACCAACGCTGGCAAAATAATTCCTAAAGCTGCAATTCTTGATCTCTCATCCTCCATCATGCATTTTATAAAGTAGATGGGTCAATGAACGCAAAACTCATGGCACACACACACAAAAAATTAAAAACAAACAAAAAACTTGTTTGTGGCACAGAATGAACTCGAAGGCTCTGAGCAAATACATTTTTAACTTACTCAGAAAAGCTCATTCTTCTATTACTCAAAGATCTCACAAATCCAATTAGGCAAAAAGTCCAAGGGGGCTGAAAAGTGGATTAATTTTCAATTTGAGGTCTCGATTTTTCTTGAATACACAGACGCACAAGAGCCAATCCAGCTGCAGAAACATTTTCACGTTGGCGTTGAGCATCTTTAAGTCAAACCCAGCCACCGGGGTGGCAACCTCCTCCTCTCTGTCATTGGTGACTGTCTCCCATTGGCTCTGCGGTGAAAGAAGCTCCACACTTTGAACAGATGCCACAAGAGGACGCAGAGCCAGCGGGCTGTCGTTAGCACATGAGCCAGCTGGGAAGGGCACCCCATGGTCCCCTCCTGGCTCTCACCAGGGTCCAGAGGGGGCACGCGCACAGTCTCCACAGACTCCCTATCCCTCTATCACATGGTTCAGTTAAAGGATGACAAGGACATGTTAAAGGAAGTGACTGAATAAACCCTCTTTTCTCAATTACTTGTCATAAAACCGAAATTGCTGGAATTCATTATTTGCTTTCCAGTTGGGCCAGAGAGCTTCCTGCTGGGATTATCACCAAAATAAATGCTTAACATGATTCAAAGTACAGATGAAGGTCGGGAGGGGAAAGGAAGCTGCTCAAAGAGCTGGCCTGAAACCATGACGACAACAAAGGGCTGAAACAGAACCAACTGTGGGCGGGGCCCAGGACCAGGGTGGGTTTGCCTGCGTACAAACCACCAAGAGCTGAAACTACAAGATAAGAAGCATCATTTTTTTAGAGGTCCCTACTGAAAAGTCCAAAGAAAGGAGACACTCTAATGATCCCCTGTATTTACTAGAACTGTGGTGAGCTGCATACAAAGTCCCGCAGCGCTAAGTCCCCCTCCCTTCAGTTCTCACAAATGGGAGTCTCATTTGAGTAGCTGCCTGGTGCTTTATAGAAGCTACTGGCTCTCAGAAATGGATAGAGCGAGACTGAAGGGAAATGCAGCAGCCCAGTGCACACAGTAATTCAAAATGCCAAGAAGGGAGCACGCAGAGCGTGCATTTCCAGGAAAACTCGCAGCAGTCCCTGTGCAGGGAGAAGTGTACGGAAGCGAGGGGGGAGGGTGGTGGCTCAAGGACACCTTGGGGAACTAAACCTTAAAAGCAATGGGTGCTGCACACACTGCTTTAATCATAAATCTCATAAATGAGAACATACAATTTCTCCTAAGGCATACCGTGACAAATACACAAATCATCAACTTTAGACGTCAGATGCCTTAGAAGGACAAAGTCCTTCTGTATCCTTTAGAGAAGGATGTCAACCAAGATGCAAGAGGTCACATTCACAACAGAGGCAACTGTTAAAAATGCAGAGCTTCATAAAGAAGTTAAACCAACAACTGAGCATGTTTGTGCTTCAATCTGGAAAAGAGACAGACAAGGGGAGGGAGGGAGGAACAGGCAGCAGGGCACACAGTAACGGGCCCCAGCAGACCTCCCCAGCAGACCTCCAGGAGTGTTGGGTCATCTCCAGCACAGAGGACAGTTAGGTTAAAAGATAACGAGAGTTACAAATAACAAAGAGAACAATTATGTGAGAAAAACTAGTCAAGCATTCATTGTGCTACAAATTGCCCTTGAGTATGGGACTCAGGGTGAGAACAACATCTCATCTTGCTTGGGTCAACATCTTCCTCTTCTCATTGGATATCTGGAGACTCCATTGGGCAAATCAGCTGTTGGGACCTCTGCAAGCTACTGAGGAACAATATCGGTTTGAAGACTAAGGTTCACTTGATTTGTTTCAGACCATGGTTTTCCAATCATCTGCTATGTATCTGAAAGATGGACAAAGAATAAGAGTGATAGAATTGATGCCTTTGAGCTGTGGTGTTGGAGAAGGACACTGAATATCCAATGGATTGTGAAATGAAGAAATAAGTCTTGGGGAAAAAATGCAGCCTGAGTGCTCCTTGTAGGCAAAGATGGTGAAACTTGGTGTCACACACTTCGGACACATTGCTAGGAGTGGCTGTTCCTTGGAAAGGGACATCATGCTTGGAAGGTTGGAGTGTCAGCAAAAGAGCCCCAATGAGATGGACTGGCACGGTGACCGCAGCAATGGGCTCAAGTGTGTCACAGACGATGAGGCGGCACAGGGCAGGTCAGCGCTCAGGTCAGCTGTGCACAGTCACTAGCAGTTATACTCGACAGAACCTAACACCTCCACTACCATCAGCACGCTGGCTGGGGGACTTCGAGTAAAGGCAGCAGGGCCAATTTCACGCCGTGCTGCCCTCTCTCTGCTCTAAATAGTCTGTGATGGACAAGTAAAAGCAAATACAGGGACAGAGCAGAGCAGGGCTCAAACGCAACAAAGGATCAAAAGGCAACAAGAGGTTTTCCCACTGAAGATGGCCTGCACAGCACGACCTCAACACCAGCGAGGAGAGCAAACTGTCCAGAGACAGCCAACTGACCAGCCAGAAAAACAAACCCATTCCGCACAAAACCGCCTGGTAGGGACTTGACAGTGAAGTCCGTCTAAGGTCAGAGATACGTGAAACACCATGTGTTAGAAAGAAGTTACTAGGAGTAACAACAAGAAAGCATGGACTCAGGAAGAAGGGATAGAAAAGAGCCAATGAGAACTCCTTGGAGAGAAGGGCCGAGATTTACAGAGCCTCCCCAGGACGGACGACGAAGGAATATCGCATGAACGTGACCAAAGAGCTGTAACTGCAAAGCTGGGGCTGAGGAACGCACTCGGGACACAGGGCAGAGAAAGGTGGACTGAAAGGCGTGTTTCGTTCAGAGACAAGGAGGGCAGGCCCACAGAGAAATCGTGCCAGGACACACCGCGGTGATGCCAGACTCGGAATATTGGGGATTGAAAATCTGCCATGTAAATGATCTTTCGGAAGCTTAACTGAACTCTGCCACTGCTGTTTACGTTTGAACACTGCACAGTTTACACAGCAATGTAAAACATTCAACATGAGTCCATTCTGATTCACTGGGCTTCCCTACAGGACAAAGAAATGCCCCACAGGATCGTCAAGGCAGAAGCAGATGGTCGTGTCTTTCTCCCAAAGAGCCCATGGGTCAGTCTGAACTCATCACCTTTCAGTGAACAACTGGGTGCTTCATCACTGTGCCACCAGGCCTTCTGCCATTTAACAACCTAAAAAACAGGACCACTGTCACTAAAACACTTACAAACACAAAACTGCCTCAATCATGGTGATCAGATTTTCAATTTCCGTAAGTCTTACTGCACTTTCAGAGTTGAAAATTGTTTGTAGCAGCAATGATGTGACTCATTTGACAATGAATGGATTAGCATACCTCTAAGGAAATACTGCGATCAGCTGAAGCATATGGCTACGGTGGTCTACTACTGAGAAGATTTAATGCAGATAAAATGAATTAGAGTCTTAAAGGAGAATATGGAAGAGAGTGATAGCAGCATTCTCAGCTCATTTCAGCAAGCTATTAAAGCCCTGACTTATGCTACCTGTGTATAAAATTAGAACAGAATCGTTAACACAAAAGTATAATAAAATTGCTTTTTCAAGTGTCGCTGTCTTTTAGCTTTATTTTTTACAGTCCTTAATAGTATCTGTTTAAAAGTGGTGGGGGGGGGGTTTGCGGTTAAGGAACCACTTATGTTTTCTGTTAAATGTCATGAATTTCACCTTGGGCAGAAATCAATAGGCAGAAAATGAATCAGACTTACAGTAATTGATGTCAATAAAACATATTGGAACCAGTATCTTTTTAAATGCTGAGAACCACAAAACTGTTCCTGTAACAGAACCATCTAAAAAATGAAATCTACTTTCACTTCTGTTTTGTTTACCTTCTGCTTTCCATAAGGGCAGCCCAAGAATTTCAGGGCCTGGGGAGCTGGCAGTTTGCCACTGGACTGAGAACTGCTGATGAAGGCCATAAGTAACTGGCGGTCAGTGGAAACTGGAAGGCTTCACCTCACTTAGAGAAACCAGTTACTTACTAATCGCCAGCCCAAATCAAGGCTTACCTTCCAAGGTTAACTTCCTACACTGGGCAGTGCAGGAGGCATTAGGGGAAACTACACCATGTTCCTGCTCTGAAGTAACAAGGGGGTATTGCTTGAGATGCTTTTGCATGCACCATTTGGAATGCAAAAGGGAGGAAAACAATGTATCAAAATGAAACTAGCTTGGGTAAAGTATTTTTTTTCTCATTCAAAAGCAGATGTTTTTACCAGAACTAGGGAGAAGGCAAATGCCTTAACATTATCAACAAGGCATTTAAGTTAGTACAGGCAGTTCTTAAGTTACAACTTATCTGAGGCACAAACCTGCACATATGACAATCACTGTGTTTTTAGATACATCATTAGGATCCTGTACTATTTCATATTGCAGTGTATGCTGTGTTGTCCTCAGTGTTTACTTGCAGATGTCAAAAGGCTGGGTTTATAAAGATCTGATTATAAAAACAAGCAAAAAGAAGTCATATCCTCCGCCCCCAGTTATTTCCAAGATGGCAGGGTTCTTGGCTTCAGATAATAAATCAGGGATGCCTGTATTTTCTAGATGTAATGTACTTTTCTGCACACCATGAGGAGGACTGGGTTTTAAAGAAGCAACAGGGTGCAAGACAGCATCAATGCCCAGAAGCACCTGAGTGACAGACAGTTCTGCAGAAGGGCTTCAAAAATAGAACTAACACCTGAAGAGGAAGCAGGTAACCAAGCTCTTCCGTATGGCTTTCCCAAGAACTGTGTGTATTTAAGTCCACAAGGTATGGTTTTAAGTCAATTTATGCGTGTTTTCAATTCAGGCAAACATTTACTGAACACTTACTAAGACACAGGCACTAAGGGTGTCAAGATGAGCAACAGGGACAAAATTAACGCAGCTTGGTTTGACTGGAGGAGACAGACAAATATGTCAGGCTCTGAGTGGAGGACCTGCCAGCTGTCGTCTTCACAAATGCACCCAGGACCAGTCATCATGCAGGACGACCCGAGAGTCATCATAGAAAGGAAAAGATTATACCATAGACAAGCGGGCAAGCAACCACCCACCTTTAATTTAAGGCTAGGGATCTGATCATTGTCCCAAAGGTAAAACTAATGGTTCAGTCCCTGACCTCAGAGGCATTTACAATTTTCTTTCTGTTCTTTCCTATGGATTAAATTCCCACTGTCTTTAAGTCAAGTTCAACTCATAGCAACCCTCCACCAGGTTGTAAATCTTCACAGCAAAAACTCACAAATTAAATTCTCACTGCCACGGAGCTGGTACACTGACTCTTCATGGGGTGTAAATCACACAGGAGGAGTTGTTTATCTTTTTTCCAAAGACCTGCTGGTGGATTTGAACCACCTGAGGCCTGGCCTTTGGGATGATGGCCAAGAGACTCAGCCCAGGGCTCTCAGATTAGGGACTCTAACACAAAAAGGGAGTGCTGGTGGGTTAGTGGTAAGAAGTTGGGCTGCCAACCCAAAGGCATTCAAACCCACCAGCTGCTCCACAGGAAAAAGATGGGCAATCTCCTCTCGTGTGATTCACTGCTTCTTAAAACCTGAGGGAGGGTCGGCTCCGAGTCAGTTCTGACTTTCTAATACAGAGCACCAACACTGAAACAAGAGTCCTAGCTGTACATCTAAACCGCATGCACTAGGCATCAGGGATCACTGGAGGGTCACTTTGCCTCCACAGTTTCTTCACCTGTTTTTAGACCTCAAGTCCATGAATAAAGGAGCCCTGGTGTCACAGTAGTTAAGCACCTGGCTGGCTAACTGAAAGGTTGGCAGTCGGAAATCATCTAGTGGTTCTGTGAGAAAGCCCCTTGGTTTTGTCATGTCGGAGTGCCAGGGGTTGAAATGGGACCAGACAGCCAGCACCTAACTAGAGAAGCCAACAATCCACGAATAAGACACAATCTGCCAACGTGAACACAGGCAACCACTGTGACCTTCAAACCTCAGGCCTTCGGGAGAAAAATCTCTTGGAAACGTTTTGGGAACAGATCTTTGAACAATAGCAATGAAAATGACAACCCTAGTGTGTACTTATGAAGTGAGTACTCACGCTGCTGTTCTCAACATACGTTTCCACGAGAAAGAACCCCCTTGGATCCCACGGCCTGTGGTTTCCCACCAGTTTTCTTCATTAACAAAGCCACGCGATGCTCAGGCAAATAAAATTCCTACTCAAGAAAGTGTATCCATGTGAAAGCAGTATTACGGGGCTGACTTTCAAGACATTCTAATAGTTATTTTAAAGTAATTTATTCATAAATGCTGGCTTAAAAAATCATTAACAAACCTCTAGCCAAGGAACTTTCAGCAACTGGAAGCAACAGGTAGGTGTCAAGAGATTTTAACAAGGTTTGTCACATGCACCAAAGACGGAGGTAGAGGATTTCTGAAGAGCAGAACCCACAAATCTCACCGAGTAACAGCTAAACTCCAGGAACGTTAGAGTCGGGCTCTTTTTAAGTCCATTATACTTACCTCAATAAGGACAACTGCTATCATATCTAGGAAACATTGTACATAGTGGAGTTTAAATGTTGCATTTCCCAAATATCAGCTGACACAGATTTTTTTAAAAAAAATAAACATTACATGAGGTATAACAATATCCATGAAAAAGTACACTATCATTACTGTACAACTTGATGAATGTATGCGAACCCACCTCTGCTATTACCCCTCCCCCCCACAGACCACTATACTAACTTCTCATCCAAAAGGTGAGCTTTGTCCTGTATTTGGGCTTTCTGTAAATGGGTTCATAAAAGAGTTCTGCTTCCTTTGCTAAACCTGATGTTACGGAAACACACTGGAGAAATGAATTCTTTTTCCCCGGCCGTTGAGTACGCCACTGTATATCACACTATCAATCCTGTCCGCCACAGATGGGGATCTGCGCTGTTCCATTGTCTGACAGGTACAAGCGATGCTGCTACCAACAGTCTTACGTCTTCTGGCTCGTACCTTACACATTTCTGCTGCGTCCGTGGGTAGAAATGAACTGGTAAAGGAGATGTGTGCTGTTCTGCTTTAGCAGATGCTGTCATTGTGTATCGCCGAGTCGAGACCGACCCATAACTCACCCTCCAGGTGGTTTTCAGAAGCCGCTCACATGGGAAGAAACGGTGGGTTCAAACTGTTTACCTTTGGGTTGGTAGTGCAATTCCTTACCATTACGTCCCTAGAGCGCCCTGGTTTTTAGCAGAGAGTAGCCATCAAATGAGTCTCTAACGTGGTCACGTCAGTTTACACTCTCACCATCAGAAGATGTCCAGCTGGCTGCAAAGCGTGTCCACACTCGGTGTGTTACTTGGTGGGTATGCAGAAGGGTCTCACTGTGATTTCAGCTTGCCTCATCCTGATGCATCTCAGTCTGGAGAGTTTCTTTGGTCAAGTGCTATCAGGTTGTCCGTCTTTTCCCTAAGGCTCTGTGGGCATTCTTAATGTATCTGAGGCATACCTAGGTTTGGGTGGTCCTATGTATTGCAGCACAGATACAACTCAGAGCAGGTTTAAGTTGGACAATGACTAAGGAAGACCAAAGAACGGAAGCCTCTGAATGGTGCTAGTGAAGATACCGACTATACTACAGGCAGCCAAAAGAGGAAGTGAATCTGTCCTGGAAAAGGTGTTGCTGGAGAGCTTGTTAGAAGCAGAGCTCGTTGAGACTCTATCTCAGATACCTGGGCAGTGTTTGGGCATGCTGTCAGGCGCACCCAGGCTTGTTGAAGAGGAGGGTCAGCGAAAGAGAGGAATACTCTTTAACAAGGTAGGCTGATACAGGGGACTTAAACACAGCAGAAATTGTGACGATGACACAGGAATGGCCAAGGTTTTGATCTGTTGTACACAGGGTCGCTGTAGGTCAGTGCTGACTTGAAGGCACCTAACAACATAGACTGCACATGTTTTCCATGACTTCTTTCTTGTTTTCTGTTAGTTTTTGCTATCTATCAAATCACCTCCAAACTTAGAGGTTTACAATAGTTCAGTCAATGGGTTAGTTTTAATTGAAACGGCTTGATTCTGGTTTCATGTGAGACTGGCTGGGTGTGTATGGGCTCGGCTTGTGATCTGGGGGCCTTGTTCACACAGTTGAAGCCTGGCTGGTAAACAAACAAGGGCGATGAAGGAAACCAGGCCATGTGTTACCCATCGTCCAGCAGGTCAGCTGAGCCTGTTCAAATGATAATGAAGACTCCCCTAAAAGTAGTTAGAGACGGCAAGGCCCAATATGCAAATACCTTTAAAGGCCTCTACTGGGCCATGTTTGCCAGAATCCTATTGATCAAAGTCAGTCACATGGCCAAACATGAACTCCAAAGTGACTGAAGAGACCCCGCTTCTCTCTGGAAGCCAGTCAGGTATGTGCGGGCAGGGATGGTCATGTCTGCAAACAACCCAAAACACTCTCTTAAAGTGTCTTTGGATAGAGTAGCTCTTAATATAAATGTTGTTTTCGGAACTTCAAATTTGTATCTTTTTTTTTTTTGAGAAAATGTATACTCTATTTGGTATTAACAGGTTTGAACATATTTTTTTTTTATTTCCATTCATTCATTGTTAGACATTTTCCTCCCTTGTCTGCCCTCTCCCTCCAAATTTGTATCTTGATTGTTCTGTCCTAAAATGTTGCAATAAAACAACCAGACAACAATATGACAAGCATGCCTGCCCAGCAGCTGGAATGTACACAGAAAGTGCCCCTCAGTGGCTTGTCCTTCTGTCCTTCCTTTTCTAAGGCCCACAAGCCCTTCACAGATATTGATGTCACCAGCGTGTTCCTGGAAAGAGCTGCTACAATATATGTGTCTGTATGTTTCCAAAATGTTCAGGAAGTTAAATTTAATGCAGAAAACCATTCACAACTGATGACAAAGCTGTAACACCAGAGCTGCTACTGCTGCCTGATGGGATCGGGACTGGTTTTGATTTTCAACTGTTTTCCGGTATTTCCTACATGGACTATGGATTACTTGTAATGAAGAGTTTAAAAGTTGCTATAAATTACTATGTATTAGACCTTGTTGACACATCCCTGTGATTTCCCTTATTACTTCTGTAATTAGAAAACCCTTCTTCCTTTGTATGGTAGTATCACTTGTTTTATTTTAACTCCACCTGGCATTTATGTTCCTTCTATGATTGTCAACCACGCCCACTATGCTGCCTGTGAGTTATGCACTACGTCAAGAACAGGGTATTTTATCTGCTTTAGTCCATGCAACAGTGTTGCTACGCCCCAAAATGTTCAGGGTATAACTGCCGCATTTCTATATTGTAATGGTTTGAACTAAAGCCTCCTGTCTCTCCCTGAACTCAAACAGTAACAAAACGCAGCTGCATCTAGCCATCTTGATTTCAAAATGGGCTAATTACTATTTTTCAGAGAAAGACGAACCATTGCAATTAGGCAGAGCAGCTTCTTAGGATGATGACGCAAGTCTCAGGCATGCTTTGCAACGATTTAGCAAATTAAAGATCAGGAGAAACACAGCAGATTAACATTTCAGGAATTTAAGAAGGCCACAACAGACTCTCTGTAGCTAAAATGAACATTGCTTTTTACTATTATTTTTTTTTCCAAGGAGGAGTGCACAGAAGGGGTCTGCTCAAAGCTTATGTTTTGTAATTATCTGGTAGGGGTTACTTTGAGCTAGACTTATAAACTAGCTCAGTTATGACTGATGATGAGATCCAAACAGATCTGAGTTTATAAAATGTGGGTGTAGTGTTGTTATGGCTGTGTGCTGTAGAGTCAGACCCTCTAGCGGGTTTCCAGAAGCAATAAATTACCCAGGAGGAGACTTCCCATCCTTCCTCAGAGCTGCTGATGGATCTGAACTGTGTGCATTGGGGACTGCAGTGCAGCTTCTTACCACTAGGCCACAGAGCATACTAGAAAGGGAAAGACGATGGGTCAAAGTTCTGCAATGGGAGACATGAAGAGTCAGGCAAGCTTTTCCAGGAACCTGAAGCAGGAGAATGACTGGCTCACTGTCAGGACTGAAACTTTCAAGAGCAACACTCTTTCAAAGCCATGCAGCTGGCCACATCTTCGGTCTTTGCTATGTTTCCAATCCACCTGTTAAAGAAATGGGGTTGCTATGCAATGTGTAGGCTGTCGGTGTCTTCTAAAAGAAATTACATTTCCAGCAGGGTGCTAACCTGTAATCGTTCCTGCTGCAGTTATACTTTTGGGTAACAATGGTTTACAAAATCGGGGCCAATCGAGTTACTGCATTGGTCATTCATGAACCAGTTTGAAATATAGAAAATACGAAAAGCATTCAATTGTTTCTATTCATCATGTTCATAAACGGGTCTACTTGGGGGGAGGAAATCATAGTTCCCCATGATTTTTCCATCTGACCTCTGACTTGGGTGAAGTATATGTTATTAAGCATATACAGGGAGCTCTGGTGGCCTAGTGGTAGCAAGCTGTGCTGTAATCCCAAAGGCACGCAGTTCGAATCCACCAGCTGATCCAAAGGAAGCTAGGCAATAGACTATTGTGCAATTTATTGTCTCTGAATATCTGCTGGAGAGTCAGCAAGGAGTCTGTCCCGACTCTATGGCACAACAACAAGAAGAAACATACAGATAGTGAGGAGTGCTGGTGGCCCAGCCCACAGGATGCTGCCCCGTTCCCCAGAAGGGCACAAACCTCCAGCAGCTTAGAGGGAGAAAGATGGGCTGTCTTCCCTAGCTGAGATTTACGGCCTTGAAAACCCAATGGAGGGTGGCTATGAGCTGAACAGACTGGAGAGCAGTGGGCTTGAGCATATGTAAAGGAAATCAGTGTTTAGAAAGCTACTTCAAATAATGTGAGCTAACCTATCTCGGTGTCTTATCACCTGTTCACTCTATGTTTAAAAATTTGACTTTAAAAGGGTTCTACCCCTTCCTCTCTCCAGTCATAAATTCTGGGCAAAAGCTGCATAATCTCTGGGCAGTCTGCCTTCTCAGAACTGAATGCATAAAAAATACATTTTCTATACAGCGGAAGCAAGCAGTAAACCTTTGCTAATAACATATGATCAATGTCAGAAGCCTTTGAAGGCTGATAGTTGCCAAATTCTTCCTTAAGAGGGTTTACTCAATATCTTGGTGCCATAACTGAAACTATATAGGAAGCAAAATCCATACACATATTGCTAGGTATAGCCCTGAGGTCACCGCTGAAACATAAATAACCTAAGTGTTATGACTAACTACTGCAGAAGTAATGTCCTTTAGTTACACCCTCTTCCCCTGGAGACTCAAAAATAACTGCATCTAAGTCAGGCTGGCAGGAAAAGAAAGCCCTAGGACGAAACACTTTGCAAAAATCAGAATAAATTAAAAACACTAAAGCCACTCAAATCTAGTCATAAGTTATCACAAACCACAAAAGGATCACTACAAATCACGATTACTTTATTTTCCTACTGTGTCTAAGAACTAATCTTCCTTCACAAGATGATGCAAGCAGTACACAATTTCACTAAAATGTGTTCACTTGGGTACAGGAAGGTTAAAAAAGTCCGAAGTGTAAAACACTTTGAAAGATAAGGAAATGGTTCTGCCACTTAAGTGTATTCTTTTACTGTATCTTACGTAAGATGCCAGTGTTGGGACTTGAGTATCAACTTCAAGATCAGGTTCATAACATATCGCTACTGTACTTGCAACTCCTTCTGTCCTTTTGTGGTTCGAAGTGTTTTTTTTTTGTGGTGCCAAGTGTTGATGGGCAGATAGTTGAATCATGGACCCTGTCTTCATTGAGCTCCCATTTAGTGGGGGAAGACCAACTGTGGTCACAAACAAGTAAGGGCTGTGCACAAAAGTACTGGTGGAAGAAGTCAATGTGCCCTGCAAGGAGCAGGGAAAGGCTCCAGGGTCGCTGGTGCAAAGGAGGAGCGGCAGGCTCAGGAGAAACCGGGGCTGCCCCATCTGATGGAAAGGAAAGCACGGGTAGCATCAGTGAGAGGAGATAAAGCAAGCAGCTTGGTCCAAGTTTCCCCCAAGCGCCCCTTGAAAAGAAACCTTAGCATGGAAAGCCAGGCGCTGGGTGGAGAAAGGCTGGCCATCCGTTACCGGAGCTTGTGTTGCTCTTCAAGCCCTTGCACATCAACGGCCAGAAAGAAGGCAATGTCACAACCACCCTGCATCAGCCTGTGACTGAAGCCTGCATGCCCAGCTAGATGCTGAGGGATGCACGGGGCACACGGCCCGTTCCTCAGCTTCCTGCCTCTGCTCAACACGGCTGGCGAGGCTTTCCAAAACTGACGACACAAGAGCTTCTGTCTCCGAGGACATTTGCCTGATCGTGCTTGTTCGTGCTATAGTCCAATTTCTGCAGACGGTGGGAGCAAGAACCAGGGGCACAATGTAAACGTGGAATGAAGGAAACGGAGCCCGAGGGCGGCAGAGAGCGAAGGATGGCTGCACAACACAGCACGCACGACCGAAGCAACTCAGCAACTCGGCCTGCTCTCTTGAACCTCTTCCACAGAAGGCCTGGGGTCACCTTCCAGCAGTGACTCACTTCCTGCTGTGATAACCAGGGGAGCACCACTTCTAGGAAGAACGTTCTCTCTTCCCTGGGACTTCTACAGGCAGCTCAGCTTGTGGTGCAGTGAATTCCTGGAGAAGAAGTCCTGCATTCCACGTGAGATGGAATCTGGGCTACCTGTGTGTGCCCAAAAACACGAGTGCAAGTGCAGGTCAATGGCTGGGCCAGGAAGTTGTTTTTGTTTTTTTGACACAGAGCTCTTGACAGGATGGTCCAATCAACACAGAGTTCTCTGTGGCAAACACCACGTAGGCAGGAAGGTGCAAGCCCTGTCTTGCCCGCCCTGTGTGCCTAGCTGAGCCTGCCACGCTGCCTAGCTCGTTAGACACCTTTCCTGGTGGACAGCACCTCAGCCCCTGCCTGGGTTCTAGACTCTTCTTTCCCTTCTTCCCTGTGTCAAAACAAAGGCAGTCAAGGTTCTGGTTCCTCTGGTCCCTCACCATATCTTTTGCTTTCTTCCTTTTTTGAAAGTAATTCTTTGTTATGATGTTGAATTTTCTTCAGAATAATTCAGACTGGTAGACGTTAATGGGTGGAAGGCATGGGAGAAAGAAGACCAAAGGCTGTGCTCGAGTTCGTTCTTGTGGAAATGGGTGAAGCTGTTCTCTCTACGGTTAGGTCAGAAATCTTTTATGATTGAGTCTTAAAGCAAAGATTCCACCTAAATCCAGTTTTTTCTATTTTTCTCAATCCACACCTAAATCACCGAGCAACAAAGACAACAAAACTATCACAGCCAATGAAGTTGTTGAAGTGTAAGTGGCACAAAGCCCAGCAGCTTGCTAAGAGCCACAGGGCATCAGGTGGCATCAGCCCGAGTGGGAGGAAGTGAAGTATCCCCGACACGGCCCCCCTGGGACCCCAGGGACTCTCTGTGAAGCCAGATCCCCATCGGAAGCCGGGGTGCAGATGCTGCAGATTCCCCTGCACAGTCCCGGGCGTCTAGGCTACAGCCCTGGGACTAAGCACACAGGCAGAACACCCTTCTGACAAGCTCTGCGCTGAGGAGAAGCTCTGGGCACTGAGCAGACTTAAGCAAGGGATCCACAAAGGGGCCAAGGAAAAAGTCTGCAGAACAAGTCTGGAAGGAGGGATGAGCAGGAGAGGAAGACTGTCAGATGGCGCAAGGTCATTTTAAAAAGCCGTTCACAAAGGCAACTGAGGGGGGAGCTTCTGAGCCCCAAGGTGCAAAACCTCCCCGACTTCATCACTCCCTGTCCAGAAGGCCAGACACCAGGGTCACTAGGAGCAGCAGAGAGAGCTGGGCTCCATAAAGCACTATTATAAATCTGAGACGAAAGCCCCAAACACACCTTATCAGAAAAACAACCTAGAAAGATGTCCACATAGATAAAAATGAAATGGAATAATACCATACATTAGCATGAAAAAGCAAAGGAACATGCTGACTGGAAAAAGAGGCAAAAAAGAGGAAAAAGAGGCCTCTTTTAAAAGAGGCAACAAATTTGGAGAGAACGAAATGTAAAAGGAAGGGGAATCTTTTCACTTACTGACAAATCAAATGCAAGGTTCCAACTTGTTCACAGAGTCCCTGTGAGTCCTAGATAACTTGAGGGAACCTAACAACTTTCAGAAACAAATCACCCAACCATTCAGTGCCTTGAAAAAACAGAACAGGGCTGACTTAAAAAAAAAAAATTAAGAACTATTTGTACTATTTTTTTAAAAAAAAATTCTGGTGGATTAATGGAGAGGAGTTGTGTAGGCACCTCAAAAAAACCCCTGATAATCCAATTATAAAATGGGCAAAAGATATGGGAAGACTTTCACAGAGGAGGTCATTCGGATGGCCAATAGACACACGAAGAAACGCTCCAAATCACTGGCAGTAAGAGATGCTATCTTACCCCAGTAGCAGTGGCAAAGTTTAGCAGGGACGCAAATAATAAATGTTGGAGGATTTGGTAGGATAGGAACTCTTATACATTGTTGGTGGGATTGACGACCACTCTAGAAGACAGCTAGGCACTTTTTAAAAAAGCTGATGTTACTGGGGTTCCTCTGATGTTTGCTTGCTTGTTTAATCTCTTTTATACCTCGAAAGAGACGGACTCAAAGTACAACTTCACCCTGTAGGCTGTCGAATTAAACTAAGCCATTAATCTGGCTTCATTAACATCAGTAGTTACCAGTTACAACACACAGGATAATTATTACATCACTGGTTATGATTTACAACATATAAGATAATTATTACATCAGATCGCAAAAGAGAATCATTACCCATTGCCGAGAATCATGGCCTAATTGTGCTGACATAATTTTGGGGATACAACTCAATCCATAAAAATAACTGACAAGATGTTAAAAATGTAAAAGAAATCCTTTCGGTATCCAGGCAAAAAAGAACAAGTCATTTAAAAGGGAAAGATAAGCCAACCTTCCAATGCTGACAGCAAATATCAGAAGACAATGGAATAACATGTTTAAATTACTTAAGGAATAAAAGTCCGATACAAATAATCTACATATAGACCAAAGATCTATGTAGACAAAGTGGCCTTCATACAGAAAGGCTACAAACAAATTTATAAACATGAAGACCTCACTCGAGGAGTTGCTTTTGTACAGATCCCTCCCGAGGGCTCTAGCAGAGAAGGAGATTGGGCTTCTGAGAAGACCACAGAGACTGAGAGAACAGTAATATGTATTAACATGCTTTAAAGAGCCCTGGGGGCGCAACCGTTAAGCCTTCTGTTGCCAACTGGAGCCTGAACTTACCCAGTGACCCCAGGGGAGAAAACCTGGTTACGGCCAAGAAAACCAACCCTGCTGCCCAATTCTACTCTGTCTCATTGGCTGTTCTGAGTTGGAATCAACTTAATCATTTACTAATAACAGATCTAAGAGGCAAGGATGGTTACAGGAAACACTCTGCTCACCATGGTACAATGGCCATGACAATGCAGAACACAGCTGCCTCAACAGAAGAGCCTGTGAAAACAGTAATAAACTTGCTGACTGGTTTTAGCACTACCAACTGAGAATACTTGAAACCAGATGCTGGGGGAAGGCAAGGGGAGGAGAGAAGTGACTGCCAGCTAACTTCAATACCGCTCACAGCGCCAGAGAAGCAACAGCCTAAAATTGAGGCCACGACGGCTATATAATATTCACACAGAAGAACACTGTTGGGCGCTGTTGATACCACTTTACCAACCCGATGAACAAAAGATCAAAACTGCCCTATTTCGCGCCATCCCAACCTCTATCATGCTCAAGAACAAAATTAGAAAAATACAAATATTCTCAATACAAAACAGTTAATCATTTAAGAAATTCCTCACTAAGAATCAAAGCATGTCCAGTGTACACAATACAGAAACATAATTTAAAATAGCAGTACTAACAGTTCAGTAGTGTCTACTCTTTCACACCTTCTGACACAGGCAAACATCATGGACTCCTGCTTGTTTTTATGCAGGTAAGAGCGCACTACAAATCTGTGCTATATACGATCTAGCCATATAATCTTCCTTCATTTACTCACACATTTTGTTCAATGAGTTTTCAGGTATTATCAATCACAGGAGAAAGGAGAATAAATTTGTCTCAATATTTCAACAATAATTTTCTTAGGACTTAGATTATCTAGAATCTCCAATTTTCAATGAAAACTAGGCTATCAAAAATAAATGTTAATAGCTTTAACAGGTCTGATAAATTCTTATATAAAGACACACACCCGCCTCCATTTCCTTCTGGTTTTAATAACTTAAAGTTTTAATGATGAAGAGATGCTGAATGAACTCAACATCTGCTTCATGCAGATGATACCACCTCACTTACAGAAAGGGAGGATGACTTAAAGGCCTTACTGAATACTATCAGAGACTACAGCCTTCAATACTGTGACATCTCAGCATCAACTAATCCAAAACCCTCACCAGCTCAGCAGGCAGCACCGCGACAAAGAAGATTAATTAAAGTTGTCAATGGCTTCATTTCACTCGGATCCACAATCAACACCCAGGGTAGCAACAGTCAAGCAACAAAAGACAGGCTGCACTGGGAAAATCTGCTAAGACTCCTCCAAAGTGCTAGTGGCCAAGGACATCAGTTTAAAGACTGAAGTGCACCCAACATAAGCCAAGCTATTTTCAATTGTTTCTATGCATCAGAAAGTCGGACAATGAATAATAAGGATGACAGAAGAACTGATGCCCTTGAATTGTGGTGTTGGGGGAGAATAAGGAAAATCCCCTGATTTGCCAAAAGAAGTTTGTCTCAGAGGAAGTATATGCATATGAACGATTGTATAAAACCCAACATACACTAATGAAACACAATGTATATGAACAACTGTGCTGCTGGCCTAGTGGTAAGAAGCTGCACTGCAATCCCAAAAGCTCACGGTTCAAATCCACCAGCTGCTCTGCGGGAGGATGGGCAAATCCCCCTCCTGTGCGATTAACTGCCTCTGGAAACCCACTGGAGAGGGTAAGCTATGGGTCAGTTTTGACTCAATGGCACACAACAACAACAACAACATGCAAATCAATAAAGCAATAATAATATGAAAAACAAAGAAGCCTTTCTTGGAGGAAGTGCAACCAGGGCTCTCCTTAGAGGCAAGGATGGTGACACTGAGTTGGTTTCCTGAGCATGTTGCCAGAAGGGGCCAGTTAACAGAAAAAGACATGATGCTGGGAAAGGTGGAGGGTCCGAGAAAAGAGACCCTCAGTGCAAAGGGCTCGAGCAAGGGGGAGCTGGTGAGGACGGCTCAGGACAGGCCAAGGTTCACATCTACTGTTCACAGGATCGCTGTGAGCCATGGCTGACTCGATGGCATCTTATGATGACCACAGTACAAGAGTTTACCTGGGAGCGGGGCTTACCTTTACTCTTTGGTAGAAACAGTAGCTATTTATGAAGATCTCATTGACTTGCATCGCTGTATTGGACTACTGGGAGCGGCTCTTTTGTTACCTCTTTCCAGTGCGTGAGTGCGAGAAAGTACAGGACATGGGACATTTACTGTTAAACAGTCAGAGAAGATAGTCTGGATTTGCATATACTTTAAACTTCAACCTATTTACAGGGCTGAAATCAGGCCTGTTTTTTTAAAGGCAGTAACATATTTTCCAGGCTATGATATGATGGCAGTACTTTTTCTTTCGTTTTTGCCAAGCTTCTGTACAGAGCACAGCTGATCTGCCAGGCGGGGCTGCTGTCAGGTGCCATCAAGTGCTTCTTACTCACAGTGACAGACACTGCCTGATCCTGCAACACGCTCATAAGCCTTGCCATGTCTGACCCACTGTGGCAATTCATTCTGAGGGTCATCCTCTTTGCCGCTGACCCTCTGACGGTCTAGATGGGCAGGGACCTGAGTTGCCAACTCAATCAGCTGCTCCAAGGGAAAGAGATGGGTTGTTTCGTGCCTGTAATTAGTCTCCTGCTGAGGGTCAGCTGTGAGTCAGTTCCAACTCAAGGACACATACCAACAAGAAGGTTCAGATCTGTGTTCACAAGGTCACTGTGGGTCACGATCGAGTCAATGGAACCAAACAACAATCCTCATTAAGGACAATTGGGGGGGGGGGTGCGGGGAGAAAAGTGCAACAATGAATGAATGGAATTCTAAAATCTCTGTAGATGTTCATTGAAATAATAAAATAATTTTAAAAAAAGGACAATGCCCTTCTCTGCAGACTGTTCCCTCCTAATTCCTCATCCAAAGTCGATGAGATGAAATCCTGTCATGCCTCCATCTTCCACAACAGAAATACAGTCCATACTGTAGTCAATTATTTTTCACCAATACTACAATTAAAATGTGTCAATTATCCATCTTCATCATATAAAGGACTTGGAAAGGCCCACGGTTTGAGTCAGGCACACCTCAATCCTCTGAGTGGCATTTTTGTCACTTTGGTGTTTGTAAACACTTTAAAGGGCCCTTTGCAGCAGATCAGTCCAGTGCAGTATGTCTTCAATTTCTGCAAGCAACGTTTTAGTTACTCAGTTTATCTGCTCACTATACAGATAAATATGATGAAGGGACACAACCCTGGCACACTCTGGTTTTTAAACCATGTAGTACCCCTCGTTCTGGACAAATGACTGCCTCTTGATCTATGGACAGGTTCCACACAAATGCAATTAAATATTCTTGAATTTTTAGAGAAATATTTGCTGTGTTAACCATTTGTATCTTTAGTGACTCAGGTACAGTTTCCATGTTGTGCTACCATTACATTACTAGCCATTTCCAAAATTTCTCATCACCCCAAACAAAAATGTAGTACTCCTTCAATTACTTCCTAATAAGCCCTGGTGACATAGTAAGTAAACCACTGAGCTGCTAAGCTAAAGTCTGGCAGTTCAAATCCACTAGCTACTCCGCTGGAGAAAGAAGGGCAGGTCTTCTCCCATAAAAATTTACAGGTTCAGGAACTTGTAAATGATGAGGGGGTCACCAAGTTAGAATCTGCTTAATGGCACGGGCCATTTTTGGGGTTTTTTTTTTCCAGCTACCTTCCAAGAATACCCACTGCTGTTGAGTTAAGGTTTTAAATCCCAGATTGTTTCACCTTTATCTCACAGAACAAATGGCAGATTCAAACTGCCCAACTGTGGTAAGCACCTCAGCACTTAGCCTATCATGCCACCAGGGTTGCTTACCCCTTTGGTCTTAACTCTCCGAATTCTCTTCTACCCTGGCTGCAGCTGTGTGTGCCATGGAATTACCCATAGCTGACCCTCCACCAGGTTATAAGACAGAGTAAATCAGACAGGAGGACACTGCCCATTCTTCCCTCAAAGAGCAGCTGGTGGATTTGAACTACATACCTTTGAGACTGAAGTGAAGCTTCTTACCAGTAGGGCACCAGCTGGGCATTTTAAAGACTAAATCTTGTATCTCTTTTGTTTCTCTTCTCACTGCAGCCTCTCTTTCACTATCAAAGGAGGACTTGAACTTGGAAACAGCAATATGATATTTAAAGAAATCTCCCGCTTTCTGAGAAAACACCAAATGGCGGATGACGCCGGTGCAGCGGGAGGCCCTGGGGGCCCTGGGATGGGAACCCGCGGCGGTTTCCGCGGAGGCTTCGGTAGCTGTCTGCGAGGTCAGGGCTGCGGCCATGGACGGGGCCGTGGGAGGGGCCGTGGAGCTCGAGGAGGCAAAGCCGAGGACAAGGAGTGGCTCCCCGTCACCAAACTGGGCCACCTGGTGAAAGATATGAAGATAAAATCATTGGAGGAGATTTATCTCTTCTCCCTGCCCATCAAGGAGTCTGAGATCATCGACTTCTTCCTGGGCATGTCCCTCAAGGATGAGGTGTTGAAAATCATGCCAATGCAGAAGTAGACACGTGCTGGCCAGCGGACCAGGTTCAAGGCCTTTGTTGCCATCGGAGACTATAACGGCCATGTTGGCTTGGGCGTCAAGTGCTCCAAGGAGGTGGCTACTGCTATCCGTGGGACCATCATTCTAGCCAAGCTCTCCATTGTCCCTGTGCGGCGTGGCTATTGACAAGCCTCACACCGTTCCCTGCAAGGTGACTGGGCGCTGTGGCTCTGTGTTGGTGCGTCTGATCCCTGCACCCCGAAGCACTGGAATCGTCTCGGCCCCTGTGCCCAGAAGCTGTTGATGATGACTGGACTTGATGACTGTTACACCTCAGCCAGGGGCTGCACAGCTACCCTGGGCAACTTTGCTAAGGCCACCTTTGATGCCATCTCAAAGACCTACAGCATCTGACCCCAGATCTCTGGAAAGAGACGGTGTTCACTGAGTCTCCCTACCAGGAATTCACAGATCATCTTGTAAAGACTCACACCAGAGTCTCCGTGCAGAGGACTCCGGCTCCAGCTGTGGCCACCACCTAGTGGATTTTCTATAACAAATAAAGTGAATTATGTTCTAAAAAAAAAAAGAAATCTCCTCCTTTTTGGACAGTGATTACAATAACTATGGAGGTTTACTGTGTATGTTAAACAAGTCCACAGTATAACTCTGGGCCGACCCTCTTCATTCCAGCTGGGATCGGTCATGCATGCTGTACACTTCCAAGCAGTGGTATGTTTCCCCAGCACCCTGAAAACTGGTTTATAAAAGTGAGTTTCTAAATGTAAAGTCTTGAGCCTGTTAACTTCATCAGCTAGAAATCGAATCCTCTAACATTTTAGTGGTGTTTGGCTAACAACAAAAATAGGGGTACAGGCTGAGTGCCTGTGGGTTTGGAAGATGGTGGTTTTATTTATGTGAGTAGAGAACATCAGAGGCAAACTATTTTTTCCCCAAACGCTGCCAAGGACACCCCCAGGTGTACCATTCAAAACTCCTACGTCCTCTGGTAGAACTGCCTTATGCTTCCAGTCCGCACCCTGAAAAATTATTTCCTCTGTACCATGTGCAGCAAAGACTGAGTCACAGAGACCACAGTGTTTATGCACCAAAAAGCTTCTCCAGTCTCATCTTGGGCTCTAAAGTACTGAGACAAAAGGTTTAACAGATTCAACAGGTTCAAAAGATTATGGACCAAAAGGTTCAATATTCGAACCAAAAGGTTCTAGAAGGTTCAGGTCAGAAGTGCCCAACGCCATTTCATGTCTTGTCATGAACTGAGCTTGTCTGGAAACTATTCTTGAATCAGAAATACAATCCAGGGAAGTGGTGTGAATTGAATTGAGTGTCCCCCCAAAATAGGAATCAGCTGGCTAGGCCATGATTTTGGGTATTATGTAATTATACTCTGTTTTGTGATTTGATGTCATTATCCATCTGTTATAAAGCCTAACCTCTATGATTTTAATGAAGAATTCTGGTGGTGCAAACCAAAAGGTGAGGGTTCTGAACATACCAGACACTCTTCAGTGGAAAGACAAGGCCTGTTCCTGTTAAGGTTCACAGCTTTGGAAACTCTACGGGGCAATTCTGCCTCTACCATACAGCCTCTCAGGGTTACTGTGAGGTGGAACTGATAGCAGTGGGTACACTATTAATGAGGCAAGATATAATCTAGGATTAGGTTGTATCCTGAGTCAATCTCTTCTGAGATTTAATAGATAAAAGAAGAATTCAGAGATAGAGGCCTTAGCATCACCAAGGGAGAAGCAAAGGGTGTCCTTTAGACCTGGGATCCCTGTGCTGAGAACCTCCTAGATCTAGGAGAGGGCTCATGCTTGTGCTCAAGATGATCTCCAAAAGGTGCCAAAGGTCAGAGTTGTTGAAAGGAGAGAAGAGCTTTCTCCTGGAGACAACAGAAAGTAGGAGCCTTCCCCAATCCTCTGACTATGGCACTGTACCTGTTTGTTAAAGCTGCCCACTGTAGTATTTCTGTGATAGCTGAACTACATAACTGAGACAAGAAGCAACATTCATAATTGTAAAAGCTGCTATTTTATGCATCATGGTAGACAATGTCTGAGAACGGAAATTCAGATACCATGTCAGCTGAGATTCGCCAATGTCTCACTGCAAAATTAGCATGAAATAATTTTACTACCAACAGACAGATTTAGAAGTTAGCTTAGAAAACCTCTTAAAATCTATATACATACATATCTATATACATATAAGAAAGTTCTGGGGGCATGGTCCATAGGAAGTTGCACTGCTAACCCAAAGGTTGGTTCAAATGCACCAATTGCTCCAAAGGAGAAAGATTGGCAATCTGCTCTTGTGTGATTTACAGCCTCTGAAAACCTATCAACCATAAGTCAGTTCCAATGCAAAAGCAACAAAGATTTTTTTAATATTTTATATATTTTAATGATATTTATACACATATTTAAATATATATTTGTATATATGTATTTTTATATTTATACACATATGTAAATATATATTTCATATTCTATTCCTACTGTATATCTAATGTATATTTCTAAATATGTATATATCTAATAAAAAATTCATATATGTCTTACAGACCAGGGATAAAAACATTCCAGGAGCAGACTCTAATATTCAAGGAACAAACCCATGAGTGCAGACTAAGGAGGAAAAGAGAAGGGGTCACGAGGAGCTGGCCCACAAAGACTTCCTGCTCCCTAGAAACTCCAGCTCCCTGGTAACACTTCTGCACCCCTGAATGCAGTTTGTGCACCAAATCCACAAGAATCCAAATTCACAAACATGCTTCAGATACGCCAGTTCAGTCTCAGACTTCAGTAAAGGAAGCATCACAGTAAAGTGAGTCTCATGAACTCTGCACTGCCAACCGAAAGATATGAGGTTCGAATCCACCAGCTGCTCTGTGGGCAATCTCCTCCTGTGAGACTCACTACTTCTGAAAACCTTCTGGAGGGTCAGCTATGAGTGGATTCTAACTCACCTGCACCCAACAACCTGGATCAGGTAGGTCAAGTCCATGCATGTGAAAGCGGTATTTCTAGTTTAAGTTACAGCAGGGTGGAAAAGTCCAAGACAGTTCAAGAATCACCAAAATGTGACCTAGAGACCTGCAGTGAGCACACACTGCTGGACAAGCAGTGCCAAGGGACCTGCTCGGTGCAGGGTTGCCACAGACCTCCAGTTAGTTTTAAAAGGGGGCGGGGAGTTACATGTGCAAAGCAATAAAATGAGGCCTGCCTGTACCTGAGGGTGAGGAAAACTCCACTCCAGTGCCAGAGCTGGCTGAACACCCAGAATGTTTTCTGATTCACAGAATCATTTATTATGTATAACACTAAATATTTTATATATAGTAATCAATGCATACGGTAACTCTATGAGGAAACAACATATTACAGTAGTAATAGGACTATTTCAGGCATACTGTATACTACATAGGTTCTAGGGACGACTAAAGAGACAGGCTGGAGCAGTGGTAAAAGCACTCGACCACCACATGAAAGCCAGTCAGGCGGCACCTACCAGCCGCTCGCTCCACAGAAAATGCCGGGTGGTCTAGTCTGTAAGGACTTCCTGCTCCGAAACCCCGGAGGCTGCTTCGATCTGCCCCACAGGGTTGCTAAGAGTCAGAATCAAATGCACAGTAACAGGATTACTCTTTGGATTTTACAGGACTAAGGTCCTCCTGGTCCATGACATCCTCCATCAGCTCACACGCATTTAAGAGCCGCACAATGAATACGGATGACTAAAGAGGTGGTGCCTTTGAATTACGAGGGTTGACGAAGAAAAGGGGGTACACTCTGGGCTGCCGGCCAAAAGAAAGAACAAATCTGTCCTGGAAATACACTGCAGGAATGTTCTTCGGAAGTGAGGATGGTTAGACGTCATCTCACACACGCAGGCATGTTGGCAGGATGTCAGCCCCTGGCTCGCAGGGTAGAGGGTGAGTGAAAGAGAGGCCAATGGACAGCAAAGCTTCCATCCCAGGAGCAACTGTCAAGGTGGCACAGGACCACATCTACGTTATACACAGGCCACTGGGAGTCAGAGCCAACTCGACAGCACCCAACAACAACAACAAGGGACAGCTTGGAATGTAACCACCATTCATCGCAGTGATCGTACAGGAAAAGGTGCTGTATTCCAGACGACCAACTCTCAAACTTGCGAAGCATGACCTATTTGTGTATAAGGACTGTCTGTTCTTTCACGCCTGGTCACCGCTCTGACTTCAGGCCAGCCAAAAAAGGTCCATCTGAGTATCATTCCTGTGAACTGACCCAAATAACACCCAAGGGGACACGCTGTAAAGTAATCAACTTTGAGCCTTACAAGCCAGGTACTCAGTGAAACATGAGACTGGACGTGGCTTTAACCCAAAGTCATCTATCTACTTAGGGGTGCTGGGAGTCAGAAACACTTCACAGCAGAGCTTGGGGGTTGGTTTTTTTAAAACCAAGAATATTTTTTTAAAAAATTAAGCACACAAGAAAGAGAGCACTGCATGTCAGCGGGCCAGGAGAGGAAGGGAGTGAAAAGACATCCTCAGTCCAGAAGCAAGTCTGAACTACTGGTGACTGGCGAGGTCTCCATCAGTCCTCCTGGCGGGGAGCCAGGCAGCACAGAGTGATTTCAGCAAGGCCTACTCCTCCAGTAATGCAAGCTTTGCGTAAGAACAAGACGCTGCTGTACGGAGCTCCCGTGCTGCTGCTGACTGCTGGAGGGTCTTCTGGTCTTCCTGAGTTTTCACAAATCCAGTATGATGCTGTGAAGACTGAAATGGATCCTGAATTGGAAAAAAGACTGAAGGTGAAAAATGTACCGCTGGAATCAGAGTACAAGAAAATGAAGGAGCCCACTTTTGAGGACTGGAAGAAATGTTCAAGGCCCCAGGCCTTGGGAAGACCCCAACCTCCTCCCAGGATGAAATCCAGAAATCCTTAAGACTAAGACAAACTGAGTATGTTGATTCTGTTTTATTTTTCAAGTTTTTATATTAAAAATGTTGTCAACTGGACGTCCAACCATATGTTCTCATAAAGAGAAGAAAATTCCAGAACTGTAGAATTCTGTAAATTGGTAACTTGATAATAAAGTAACAAAATAGTGGAAGTCTTAACACCTTGAGGTATTCCATTTGCAAATCAAAGTAGTGGTGTTGGCTACATATATTTTGTACCTCTCAATAAAAGTGTAGATATTTAGGAATTAAAAAAAAAAAGGAAAGAAAGAAATCAAGAACACAAGTTAGGCCCCAAACGAATCCTTCTCTAGAATATAGCCACTGCCATTAGGCTTTTAGCTTTTTTGTAACACTGCTTCCAACTTGCACTTGCTTGAGTCTAATCTAACCCATCCTCTTCGGCAGACAATGACAGATGATAGCTGTCAGGAGCTACTCAGGTTCAACTACAACCCATGAAAAAACCCTCTGAAGAACAGCCGTCGACCTTGACCTTTCCTACCCCACCCTGCCACATCTGATATGCTAGAGCCCACTGTCACTGTGTCAATCTATGTTTTGGGTGTGTTTTTTTTTTAAAAGGTGTCAATTTATCTTGTTGACAAGGTATCTATTTTGTTGAGGGTCTTTTCTTTCTCTGACCCTCATTTACTAGTTATCATGGCTTTTTCCAAGGATTCATCCGCTCCTGACAACATGCTCCAAATATGTGAGATGAACTTTCGGCATATTTTCCTCTAAGGAGCACACTGGTGGTACTTTCTCCGAGACAGATGAGCCCTTAGGCGCAGAGGCAGAAATTACCTAGAGCCAGATTAGACAACAGAAATAGCAGTTACCACAAGTTTGCAATCAAATGCCAGAAAGCACCCTGGGAGAGAACCACAGAGTTTGGTAACCATGTCCACAGCCAACACCACAGGCCCGATGTCCTTATAGGGAAGTGGTCCCAAGATCCAACATGTCAGTAATCGCTAGTGGTAGTTGTGGTAATCATGGGGGGGGAACGCAGGCAGGAAGGGGGGTAACAAGACAAGACGACTGTTGTGTGGGATCAGCAGCACACAGATGATAACATAGGCACAGAACAAGCACGCCTGAACCCAATGTACTGGGCTACAAATGCTTATGGCTTTCCACACAATTCCCAACATGTTCTCGAAGTCTCCTGCCAACAATCCTGCCTTTAAAACTAGATTTCTATTTTATTCTCAACCCTTCAATCCTGCTAAATAAAGGAGCAGGGATTTTTAATTTTCAAAAGAACATGGGAGGATTCAGAACCACTGTTCTGAGGTCACTGGAATGGAAGACAGTGAGCCCAACAGGTCAGAGAGGAACTCTCCATTCCAGCAAAATGCAGGGGGCTGAGGAAAAGACACCTCCGGAGGCCTGGAAGGGAGGACGTGGCCCGGCAGCAAAGTACCCCCCCATCTGGCCACAGGTCTGGTCTGGAGCTGAGTTCACTTGAAAACTGAGGATCACACTCTCGGCTCCGACTCATTCACCATTAACAGCTCTACCATTTAAAACTGGGTGACAGGAAAAGTGTTTCTTAAACTGTAACACTAAGGCCTTTATTCTAAATGTGACTTCAAAAAGTCTAGCTGAGAGACAGACTTGAAAGGAAAAGAAAAGAAAAAAAAAATCAACTCAACAAGAAGCCACGCCAGCCCTAAATACCCCTTCTTCTTAACAGAAATACCTCTCGGCCCCAAGCAACGGAGCCAAGCTTGCCTAGGCAAGAACAAGGCTTCACAAACCTTTTTCTTTCCTGCCCTCCTTCTGTCCATTCAGATAAACATACAGTGAGGGCAAATCCTGGATTTTCCTATGACCCAGAAAATAGGAGGGAAGTTGAGATTCCCAAATAAATAATAATGTATATAAGGGTTGAACCAAGGAAAGCATGTTGGAAAAGTCAAAAACAAAAACAATGATTTCATTTCAGATGCAAATACCTCACCTGCCTAGATTTTTTTTTTCTCTCTCTTTTGTAGTGAGCTTTCTGGCAAGATCAAAATCTCAGGAAATTCCAAACAAATGAAACTCTCAAGGCAAATTAACTTAGGAAAAATGATCTAACTTTAGAGACCTGACACACGCCTCCCAGGCCTGTCCAGTTCTTGCTTGTTACAGAGGACCACCAAAAACACCAACCACAAAATCATACACTAACAAGGGTTTTGCTTCCTGCGAGCTGACGACTCTCTGGCTTTTAATAAATGCCTCTGCTTCCTGTCAGCCCTGGTCAGGCCCAGCTACCAAACCTATGAAGTCTGAACACAGAGATGCTCTCACACTTGGCAAGCACGCTGAAACGCTAGACCAAATCAACCACAGAGACCAGGCCCTCAAGGGGCATGCTCTACACAGGGCCCCAGGGCGAGAAGCTGATGAGGATAGGGACCACAGGTTAGAGAGAGGGAATTCTACCAAGTGTCAGTATCTGCTGGGCGTGAGCCCAATGAAATGAAGTCCAGCTATATGCCATTACTCAGCAAGGGCACACCACCACCTCCCTAGAGGAAGGATGTGCCACACAGAGAAAGACAAAGGGCAGCAGAGAAAACAAAGCCAAGTGTACTGACCGTGACTAGTAACAGTGCCATGAGCTCCAGGCCACAGTGGCAGCCTTAGTATCTATCCAATTCAACTAGTATAGCAGGTCCACTCACTCAAGAACGACTTCCCGGGGCCTTTCTATACACTGGGCCTGGAGTGGGTGCACACAGGGTTAACATGCTTGGATGCTAACTAACCCAAGGGTGGGAGTTCAAGTCTACTCAGAAAGGCCCGAGGAGAAGCAGTCACTGAAAATCCCCGTGGAGCACAATTCTGTTCAGACACAAGGCTGTGACCTGTCAGAATCTTCTTCATGTCAACTGGCATCATGAGCACTAAGAGATCAAACGACAGAAACCAAAGAAAGGCAGGCCAGGCAGGCCACCTGGTCACAGGCAAGAAAAGGGCAATCGGGACAAGCGGTGGTGGGAGGACCCAGAGGAGGCTCCTAACTGGGGCCTTACAGTAAGATGGCAAAGGTGCTGCTGGAAGAAGGAATGAGAGTTGGCTAGGCTGGAAGGGAGAATGTTCCAGGCAGAGGACCCTGTGCAGAGGCTTGGTGAGAGATGAGAACATCAGCAGAACAGGAACTACAGTGGTTTTGAAAGGCGTGTGCCCGAGCACCTTGGAGGGTCTGTGCATGCTCTGAATTCAAGGTCATGATGCTTCCTGGAGACACAGAAGGGACTGAGAGGAAGAACCGAGGTCAGAGAGCAGAGCAGCCAGGGCAGACCCTTGCAGAACACCGCAAATGAGAAACAGAACAGGGACAGAGCCCACAGAGAGACTCCCTGGGGCTACCTAGAGGCAGGAGACGAAAAGGGAAGGAAAAGGGGTGCTGGTGACACCAAGGTGAGTGAAGAGAGGCCAACCAAGTCCAATGGTGCTCAGATCGGCGGCTCAGGGGTACCGTCTAACAGCCCTCGACAAGGAGTGACCAAATGAATGTTACTGAAAAGATTTCTACTGGAGAAGAAAGCAGCAAAGCGAGGTTGGAGGGAAAGTCGTGGTTGGAGGCAGTCCGAGAACGTGTCCGTGGCGCACACAGAATGGTAACAGAGCACACACCTCCAAGTCCCCAACCCATTCCCGCAACTGTCCTTGAACAGGCCAGGGGCATGTGTCAAGGGCACATATAACGGCTGCCTTAGGCAGGAACTAAAGCTTTTTAATGTTTTCTTTCTAGAGGAAGAGGGTAGAAAGGAAGGCAGAGGAGGTGCAGATTTGAGGGCCAGAAGCTGAGAGAGACAGATGCCTGACCGTGGTGAATGGGAGCCAGCGCTGAGGTTCAAGAACGGGTTTCCAGGGGTTCAAAAGGTAAACATGCGGACATTCTTCAGAAGCACCTAGCAGCCCGGGCTCAGGGAAGACAGGCAGGTGGCTGGAGGGGTTCAGGCCAGAAGTGGCATGAAAACTGATGGCCAGAAGAAGGGCAGATGGGGTAGGAGGGCTGGAGAGGGGACAGAGAGAGACAGACTGTGGGCTCTGAGGTGGGCGGGGAGGGGAAGGAGAGGTTCAACTAGCAACCTGGATGAAGGCGAAAAACCAGGCACAGGAGGAAGAAACTGAGCACGGGAGTGAATACACACAGGAGGGGTCCAGCACTCTCAGGTCCGGGGCAGACCCGGTGACAGAGATGACACGAGATGGCAACAATGTCCCCAGATGTGGTTAGGAAGCTAGTGGGTCACCCGAATGCCCAGGGGTGAGGGCAGCCCCCGCACGGAAAGCCACCCAGGTTGTGAGCCATCAAGTAGGGAGGAGAAAGGGACCTAGAAGGGTCTAACACAGTAAGAGAACACAGGCAAGTAGCCAGCAACTCCCCAATATGGCAATCGCTGCCTCTCTGAGGATTAGCTGCCGGGGCCCCTGACACATGCAAAAGCAGGCCTTTTTATCATTTATTCTTATTCAGCACCTTCTTGAAAACAGGTGCAATATTGGGGAGCCATGTGGGTATGTGTGGTCACCCTGTTAAGAGGCCTGTGAGAGAGTCTTTTTCTTCTTCCTACATCTACTTCTGCTGTTATGCCACATGGTATCACATCTCAGTGACTTGAAAATAAAACCGAGGGAAACACATACACACACACAGAGATGCAAACAGACACACACTCACTCTCTCACACTCTCTCTCTGCCCTCCTCATTAAAAGGAAAAGAGTCTTTTACGCTACTTTGTTACCCGTTTGCCAGGAAACCGCTTCCTTTTTCAAATCTTGCTTTTAAGTAATAGGAATCAACAAACACTTTGAAACCACTGGATCCACAACTACTTCTAATATATAATCTTCACAGTTAGAATGAGAAGACAACAGGGCAGATATTTTAACAGCCCAAATGGATCTAGTTCTGGCAGCTTTTAATTGGGAAGGAAAACATCTGATAAATACACAAATGGAAAAGAGGAAATCAAGCAGAATTGCTTAAGATGGCAATTTCTGTATGTTAATTTAAGTAATTATAAAGTCACAGGATCTATAATTTGCATCTGCAGTGTCAAAATGCCTAGAAATGAAGGGCCACTGCTTAGCCCATTCAAAAGTGGGGCGTGATTAAAACTCCAGTCACTTTAAAAGGTGCTTGACTTGAAGACTTGCTCCAACAGTCATCTGTGCTGAGAACGGCTCATAAACAGACCGCATAATCCAGCCACCTGCATTAAAAATAGTCATTAAAATTCACAATGGAAAAGTGAGACCTTTAGCCTCAGTACCTGCTGCCTCGCAGGGAGCCAACTTACTCTTGGTGAGGCAGGCTTGTATTTAAAGATCCTTTTTAAAAATTGAGGTTTTATATTTTAAAATCTATTAGAATAGATTTTCTGCTTTTTGCACAGATGAGATTTTATCAGCATCCACACCTGGGTAAAAGTGTACCTCTTTACACAGCCTTCTGAGTTCATGTCTGTGAATTCTGCACTGCCTGTCTCAGCACTACATGAGGTGCGGTGAGGGTGAAGCTTCCAACCTGGACTCACTGCAGGTGAGTGGAAACAACTCATGGTTGACCCGCCAGCAGGTTTTCAGCCATGAAATCGCACGAGAGGACACAGCCTAGCTTTCTCTCAACCAGCAGCTGGTGGATTTTAACTGACCACCTTTGGATTGCGAGCACAACTCCTTACCCACTAGGCCACCAGACTATGACGCAGGCATTACCCTCCTGGAGAAGACACTTAAGATGATGGCTTCAGCACAGGGAGGAGTGAGGTCAAGGCCAAAAAATAACCCATCTGTACTCCACCACCCTAGAGGAAGAACTTCAGGGCAAAGGGGACCATCAGAAAGGCCCAGAAGTTGGTAATAAGTTGCTGCATCTCAAAGGGTGCAGGCTGTTCCCAACAAGAGCAGCTGACCTCAGGCCAAGTCGAGTGGGATGAGAACAGAAAGCAGCCCACTCAGGGGATATGTAGGGGATGCGCGTGTGATGAGGAAGAGAAGGGAAAGGGCTGGAGACACTAAGTTTAGTGGACAGAACCTGGGAGCCACCTGAGCCTGGTGGGAGGGAGAGGAATGAGATCCGGGGTATGGGAAGGGCTGCTAGCACTCAATGGATGACATACAAAGGCTGGGGCAGAGCCATACAGGGGCTGGGGCAGAGCCATACAAGGGCTGGGGGAAAGCAAGAGGACCCAAAGGCCACAGTGACAGGGTGAGAAGTAAAGATGAGGGGATCGAGAGAAAAGAGGTCCATGTAGTGAGAGCGAGCAAGCACAGCTATGAACTGGCAGGTGAGCCGGCAGGGTCAGGAGTCAGGACTGTAAGGGAAGAATGCAGCCCTGATCCACCTCACCCGGAGCACACGTCAAGTCACAGCTGCTTGTGCGTCTGCTGAGGGGCTGGCTGGCTGGAGCCTACAAGGTGTTATAGTCTAGAATAAAAGAGCACATGAAGAATGAGTGAAACACTTTAGGGGAGAACCTGACCTTCAGTTGTTCTTTTTTTTTAAACTTTATACCAGCCAAGCACCAAGTAGACATGTCATCAGGCCACAGGCCTTGGAGGACCAGAAACACTGAACAGGTTTGGTCCTAGGGAGAATCAGCTCGGTGGGGCAAAATGCAGCAGAGAGAGACCTTGCCTGTCTTATAATCATACAGAAACACCCTTTTCTAAGGCTTGTTCTAATTTGTCACACAAGGAATCTACAGAATAATAGATGGCATGCCAGAAAAATCAGAGAATAAGTATATTCTACTAAATGGTATGCACTTCCATTGCTAATCAGAGTTACAGACACAGTCCTTGACATGCACATGTTTTATCACAGCTAGCATCCCCACCCCCAGCCCCTTGACTGAGAGAATGAGATCAAGAAACCATCTAACCATGAGTTCAGACACATGACACATGGTATCATTCTTAACCAAGTCACAGAGCAAGTCATTAAAAACATTACTTCTCAGATTTCTCAAAGCACTTGGGTAAGTCACATTTTATCAATTCCCATAGGGCCCACCCAATTTAATTTCCAAGTGGGTCATCAAAAAAAAAAAGTAGTTCGTGGAAATAACTAAACAAGGGATGAAAATACAGTCACATTCATTTGCCTGAGGTGAGGAAAACAGTGGTGACTTCCAACTTCCTCCAAACAGCAAGGGCAAAGGATGAAGGGGCAAGGGGGTGGGCAGATAGGGGAGAAGCCCGGCTCTTTGCTTATTCTGGATTTTGTTCTCCAGGGAATTCCTTCCCACCTTTTTGCACAAGCCACTAACCCTCCACCTCTTCTTCCTGGTATTTAGTTTTATGTAATGATTATCAAACAACTACTTACAAAGCTATTTTTTTTTTAAGAAAAAAACCAAACCAACCAAAAAACCCTAACCCATTTCCAATTCTAAGAGGGAATCTGCCTGGGTTGTAAACTCCAGGGCATCCAAGGGCTGGCAAGTGCTCATCAACAGAGCCGGTGTGTCAGTGCAAACGCACCGCCATGGACTAGATTCCAGCTCATCCTCCCCCTACAGAAGGCAGAATGGCCTGCCTCCCAGAAGCTGCAAGGCTGAAATCATTTACGGAAGCAGAATGTCACCTCTCTCACGCAGAGCAGCTCCTGGGTTCGAACCACCAACCCTTCAGTGAGTAGTCACTCTGGCCACTGTGGGGCTGTGGTAAGCTAATGTGCACTCAGTTGACAACAGCTGTGCTCCCCCATTCTGACACCCACTGCCACTCGGGAGTGTGGGCACAGGCAGAACGATTTTCAGATTATTTTTTTTTCCCCAAAGAAACCAGCAATCCGAATTTCTATGTGATTTCACCTGCTTTTCATGCAATGGCAAGAAATGAAAACTTTCCTTTTAAAGAGCACACGTGAGCCAAGCAAAATATAACTGTGGGTGGCCAATCTGTGTGACAGCTAGGTGAGAGGTTAGAAAATCAGACAAAGGTCAGAACGACAGGCCTTATGTTCCTATGTCCTAATAATGTGGGAGGCGAGACACAACTGTTTTTCACTCATGGTCTCGGACTGGAAAACCAATACCACAAACAAAGCACCACCGCAAAGCCAGAGCGAAGACACCAGAGACCTCAGGCATAGAAGAGTACTGCCCATCAGATGCCTAATTGTCCTCCTAAAGCATTTCCTGCTATTATAGGCTAATTTATGGTACATCATAAACAGCTCTACACGTGAAGCATTCTGCACAGTGCCTAAGGCACATACCAGAACTCCCAAAATGCTAGGCGGTGTTGGGTTTTATTACCAACAAGGGGGGGAATGTCGATCAGATGGGACATTTCCTCCTTGAGGGGAGATTTTGGCCTGATTAGAAGACTCCATAATCTTCACTGAACATCAGAAGAATTTCACAGGGAAGTGCAGTCATTTTTGCAGGGCTCCCGTCATTTGACAAAATAATCTTAAGTTACGCCTTACAGGTGTTTTATATGGGGTATGATAATGAGCTGAAAAAGTTTCAACTTACGTATATCTGAAATTTTAAGTTCTGTCCCACTTTCAGAAGAGAAAGTTCAGGAACCAGCCATGCAGTGCTCTCAGGCCCAGTCTGGCCCAGAACCCCTTTTTCCAGGGGCTACAGCACATTAGCTGGGCTGCGCTCTTGGACTGTCTGGTCTAATCGCCACATGTTACAGGTCCTGGAATTCTTTCCAGGACTACTTTTTTTTTAAATTTTATTTTATTAATTTTTTAAATTTTTTTTTAAATTTTTACTTATTTATTTTATGTGTGTACTGTCAAATTGGATCTGACTGGAACAGGAGGCGATTGTTCCTCCTTCTTCAGCAGAGCATCTGGTGGATTTGAACCGTGCACCTCTGGGATTGCAGTGCAGTTTCCTGCCACTAGGCCACCAGAGTTCGCCTATTAATTTTAATGGACATTTACAGAGATGTTGGATTTCCACTCATTCATTGTTGCACTTTTCTCCCTGCCCAACCCTCCCCCCGCCCAGTCTACTCCTCTCTTTGAAAAGCAAAACAAAGATTCCTTCTTTGGTACACAATCCCCCCCGCACCCCTCCCACCGGCCCGAGTACACTCCACTATGCAACATTTATTCTGGACTCTTGTGATAACCATAATACTCAATCATATATCGCTTTTAAAGTGTTCTCTCCCTCATCTGTTTCAATGCAGTATACATAATTTATACAGTTTTTCTCAGTCTTAACCCCTACCCTGATGTCAGTCCTGTTCTACAACAGTGGCACCATGCAGTATTTGTCCTTTTGTGACTGAGATATTTCACTCAGGATAATGTCCTCCAGGGTCACCCATTTTGAATAATATTGCATGAGTTCCTTGTTTTTCAATGCAGCGTAGTATTCCATTGTGTGAGTATACCACAGCTTCTCTATCCATTTGTTTGTTGATGGGCACTTAGGTTGTTTCCAACCAGGACTCCTTAAAGTTAAATGTAGAATCAGAACACCAGAACCCAAGTACAGATGCCCTGATTCCTCCTGCCCTATTCTCTCTGTCCCTGTGGGCGTTCATGTGCCTGGGAGCTGGTTACAGTAGGAATTCTGGACTAAAACTGTGAAACACAATTGTTCTGTGTGAAAATAACCAATATTAGAGACCAGATACCTGTTCTTGTCATTAGGAAAAAAACCCTTTGTCACCTAAGGGAAAGGATGGAACTCCTGGGTAGTACAGCTGATTAAGCACTAGACTACAAACCAAGAGGCCGGCAGTTCAAATCCACCCACAGGTGCCTTTGAAGAGAGGCCTACCACCAACTTCTGAAAGGTCACAGCCTTGTAAACTTCATGGGGCAGTTTTACTCAGCAAATTACAGGGCAGAGTCAGAGTTAGTTTGGTGGCAGCCAATGAGAACACAACCAAGAGGCGGGGGTAGGGGTGTCAGGGTCTTCTCTACACAGCCCAGCAGAACCTTCCTTCAATCAAGCTCAGAGTTGACCGCGAGCCTCCTCAAAACCGTCCAGCACCAACCTATGCCTCTTCAACCACTAGCCTGGAAGAAGAGTTTCAAACCTCTTTCAAAGAATCTAATTCATTTGCTGGAAAAGTAAAGATTTCCCTAAGAAAAAGAAGTCAAGGACTTAAAAATAATATCACAACGCTTCCAACTGTCCAATTTCCAAAGAACTGAGGAAAAAAAAATATTTTTAAATGGAGTTACATGTAGACTATAGATTCTGTCCTACATTCAAAATTTGTCTTTCTAGAAAGCAAGTTTTAATGTCAAAGGATATAAAGCAAGCTGTGAACAGGAGACTAAAATTAGCTCAAACCACAAATAACCTAACATACTTATCACTTCCTCATGATCAACCTACAAAACTCAAACACTAAAGGCACTGACAAAGCTAGAAGGTACGATGCTAAGGAAATTCTTTACGGCTACTTTTTAAAGTGGACCTAACATTTCAACATGGTCAAAGAGTGACATTTTATTGGTGTCAAGTCCAAGTATGTGGGAAATCACTGGAGCTCAGCTTCTGCCCTGTAAATAAAATGGCATGCAGTGTATAGCTCTGAAGTGGTTAGGATGGTAACCACCCTCCCGCCCTGAAGATAGGAAGCTTTAGGGGCTGAACCACACCTATTTCCAGTTGTGTTTCATATTGACAGCTGGGGACACATCAGCCTGCCACTTCCAAAGTCTGCTTCCATCTTTGAAAGCCATTCATCCCCTGCTTTGCAAAAGCAAAATCTTCAGTGAACTGAAATCAGCTGAGAAATACAAATGTCTTCTGCCATCAGACAAGGGAACAAGGTAAGATGGAAAAGGAGAGGCTTAACTGACAAATATGCAATCATGAAAAAAAAAAGTATAGGTTTGTTAAAATTCAGCTACTCTTGCAGTTCGTAACTAGGTACACACATGAAAAAGGAAGAAAGACAAAAAAAAATCAATGATCTAACTCAACACCTTCATCAAATGGAAAAAAACCAACAATCTAATCCTACAGCCTCTCGAAGTAAGGGCATTATAAGGACAAGAGCTGAAATCAACGAGATAAAGAACAGAAAAACAATTAAAACAATAAGACTAGGAGCTGGTTTTTTGAAAGGGTCAATAAAATTGACAAACCACTGGTGATTTTTTTTTTAATATGTTTTCTGATGAAGGTTCAAGTTCACAAGGAATGAAAACAAGTAGTGAAAAGATAAGTATGGAACCCACCAACCACCACAGTGCATCCATCACAGTGGACTCAAAACATTCAAAAGTATGCTTATCAGGAGGTAGAAAAGAAAGAGAAAACAGCAGAGCCATTTAATTACTAGTGGTATAAACAGAACAAATCCAATCCTGTCAATGGCACAACTGTTCTAGGATTTAAGGAAAATGGTCAGGAAGACATGAAGAAATGTTTAAATGTCTTTGGAAATGTTACCAAGAAAGTTACATAAAAGACTCATTGAAGTCCAACATCCACTAGCCATAACCAAACACGCTGAGAGGATGAACCACTGGGTTAGGGGCTTAGGGTCACAGTTTCAGTTTCAAGGTCAATTTGGTAGAACAGAGACAGGGATCTTACAAATCTGTGAACGGTCATCGAAAACACGACTGTTGGTCTCTCCCTGTCCTGAGCAAAGAAGAATGAAAAAAATCAAAGATGGATGGCGACAATGAGTCCATGGGGGCTAAGAGAGCACTTGAACCCCAGCTCCATACCAGATGACGCCCCTCCCCCAACTTCCCTGAAAGGGATCACATCAGGAAGGTCTAAAGAGAACAAGGCTGGGAGGAACATGTGGAGCAGCACTCAACACAATGGGAAAAAGCCAAAATAAACCAACTTAAAACCATCAGGCTTACTTGTCTGTTAGACAATGGAATAACCCAGAGACTATAAGGTGATAACACCTGGGAAGTTCACTTCCCCCTAACAACCAGTCGCAGTGGAACAAAAGTATAGCATTAGCTCGGGGTAAAGTGCAGGAGGCAAGAAGGATGAATGGAAATAGTCAAAACAGGGGCAAAGTACTGCTATGTTGTGAGGATTGCAGTCAACAAAAAAAAAACCAAAATGCTCATGACTTGTTGAATGGAAAACCAATTTGCTCTATACACAAATCACAATAAAAAGCACGCATGCACACATGCATGCATGCACACACACACACACACACACACACACAGCCACCCCATAAGCACGAGCTTCCAGGAATGTTTAAAAAGATGTGGACCAGCCAATACTTGGAGAGTTACTAAACCACGTGATATGCTGAGGGTTGCTCCTGAAATTTGTGCTTGTGCCAGAGAGCCTGATGTGGCTTGTGTCAACTTCCAGTCTCGATACCACTCTGCTTCCCCCTGCCTCCAAGGAAGATCTTGATGACCTTGGCAGCAGGGACCAGACACCAGTAACAGCAGTGCTTTTGAAGGATGATGCTAAAATACAGTTCAAATCAGGGTCAAAACAACCAAGCAAAACAGTAATAAAAGCAAATGAAACACAACTCCTCCCTCAAAAAAGCCCACTTGGATGTCTTTTCATAGGTCCTTTTCTATCCAAAAGCTAGCCACATAAACATTTATGTCCCAATGAAAGTACACTTTGCAGAAGCAGACTAGGCCCTGACTGTTTGAACAGCAAGGCAGTACACAACCTAACCGGGATAGATTTACAACAGTGACAAATGTCCAACCATCAGGGGAATTTAAAGCCACTTTACTGAATTATGCTTAATGCAGTTTGCCTATTTGTTCTCTTGAGTGAAGTTAAATTCAGAAGTGACCTCATCCTTCACCCTGTGTTCTTAAGAGAAAGCCAACTATTTGGAGTAATTACTTGATGCTCACTTTCCTGTAAATAATTTGCAAGAGTGTAGGCTCCCCTGAGTAACCAGCTCTCATAAAGGGGGGCAGGGGAAGATAAGTAGCCAACTGTTGGTTGGAACTTGGTGTGGCAATTTCTTCATAAGATTCGTCAAAGGAAGAGATGTCCCAATAAAAGACTATAAGGAAGGAAAAAAAGGCAAGGGGGAATACTGTTTCATAACAGAGTAACTGAGATAAGAAAAAGGGTTTCATTCACTAATCACTAATTAAGAACTACAACTCTGGAAACCTAGTTTTGTGATGTTCAGTTTGTCTTTGCAAGTGGTGTCACTCGGCCTCAGAAGCCACCAGCACAGCAAGGCTTTTCCCCCTTGATCTCTAAAAGGAACAGGCCTGAGGTCTCTGGAAGGAGCCTCTGGGTGAGAGAGCGAGCGCCACGTCCAAAGCCTCTTGGCCCCGAGGTTTACTCAGCAAGTGGTCAACCCTCAACTAAAGATGCCGAGTTTTCTGGGGCAGCAAGGACTAGGCTTAAGTAGATTTAAAATAATTCTCTATTTCCCAGGGAAAAAGCTTAGAAAGTAAATCCAAACCTCCTACCACTGACTTGATTCCAACTCACGGCGACCTTGCGGGGCCGAGTGGAACTGTCCCACAGGATTTCCAGGGCAGCGAGCTCTACAAAGCAAACCGCCACACAGTCCTCCTGCAGAGTGGCCGGTAGGTTCAAACCACTGACCTTTCTGTTAGCAGCCAAGCTCTTAAATACTGCACCACCTGGACTCCTACAGAGAAAACAGTGACTGTGATTTTCTCTTTGCTCACTGGCCATGTTTACACTGCGAGTTCATATTAAACACTTCTTGAAATTCTAATTCTTTCTAGTCACCATGGAGGACCCAGAGCCCTCTACTGCCTGGTAAGAGTAAGCTTTCAGACATACTGAACCAGCTTACAAATGAACAACAACAACACAAGACTGGAAGCCCTTTTTCTGTAGTTATTATTTCATATGCAATGTGGCTTGCACCAAATTCTGAAGAGCAACCGGCTGCGGAGCTACACTAGCTGCTTTTTTTTCCCGGGGGTGGGGGGTGGGGGCAGGAACAAAGCCCATAGACAAGGTCCTGTGTCCAGTTTTCAGATATTTACAAAATTTCCAAGTGTCCATCACCAAGAACCTCCTGACAGTCATGCTGTCTTGGAGGAGAGGAGCCAGTGGGCTCAGCACACGATTCCCACACAGAGCAGAGCACGCATCTGACAAGGCTGGAGACTTGGGGACTTCCTTCTCAAAAGAGCAGATGTGCAGCCTCTCATAGTATTCAAACAAAACTGAGGGCACATAGAGGTTCTGTTGGGGTTGGGGGTGGTTTCCCCCTAAAATTAAAACATAAGGGGTGGCTGGTCTTTATGGGCCTAGCTGGAATTGAAGTTTTCGTAAATTGTCAAGAATCAGTTCCTCTATCTTTTACAGGAAAAACCACCCGGCTGCCACTCAGAGTAAAGCTGCAGGCAGAGCAGTGTGTCCTGGTTACTCATTTTCCCACCACCAAATCAAATGTAAAAACATGCAATACCTCCACCCCATGGGGGAGGCCAGAGGGGACACAACTGATCTTTTGAGCCTTTAACTACTAGGCTTTTAAGCCTAATTCCACCTGCCTACCCTGTACAACCCTACAGAAGTGCATTACCCTGGCAGGTTCTGCAAGGATTATTTTGGGAACCTTAAATTTCTCTTTGTGAAATTTAATCCATGAGTGTCAAGTCTATTCTAACTCATAGAGACTCTATGAGACAGAGCAGGTCTAACTGCCCTGTGGAGTTTCCAAGGATACAATCTTTAGGGAAGGAGACTACCACATCTTTCTCCAACACAGCAGCTGGTGCATTCGAACCACCAACTTTTCAGTTAGCTGCCAAGCACCTTAACCACTGTGCCAGCAAGGGGCTCCGCGAGAACATAAAGGGGATTTGCATTACACAGTGGTACCTTAGTGACTGGGTTCGTTCAGAGTCCTTTTTCCAAAGGAAGAGCCTGAACCCCCTCAAAACTTATTTCATATTGTTAGAGCTGAGACCAGATACTACAGGGGGAAAAAAACCTAGATTAATTACTCTTTTTAGCTCAGAGGGTGATTTGATCAAAAGCCAAAGAAACTATCTTGACTATTTACAGTTTGTAAAAATCGTAGATCTTTATGAGAGTTCTTACTTTATAAAGAGCTGTACTTCATATCCCATGATAAAAAAATATTTTATGAGCCAACTACAGGCAGAGCCCTAGAAGACACATGAGAGCAAATAAGAATTGAAGCAGGCAGAGTAATGCAACAATTTTTCAAAACGCATCGACACTGAACCGAGTCATCGCAACCCCAGACATGTCAGTTCAGGACCGGAGGGACAGACTTCACATCCCAGGTGCCCTTATTAAGTTCACGTCAGGCCAAGTGCAAATTTACAGTTAAATTTAAAGCTTCTGGGAAACAAACTGGCAGTATCAACTTGCACCCAAAGCCACCAGAGTCGAGAATATGCACATTTTCCTCGGCTGTGAGTGGAAATGTGGTGGTTTTTTTCGCAGGCTAACCTCTGCTGATAGGATGCTGGCTGATCTACCTTGTTTCCCTGTCACCTTCCCCCCACACCCCCCACCCCCGATTCCCTGCAATAGGGATCAGGAACCATATCTTAGACATCTTTCTACTAAGATGTCAGACCCTGGCAAAGTGTTCAAAATCTGTTCCAGTCGACACTTACTGTGCACCAGGTGCAGAGAAAACACAGGTGAATGAGAAAAATGGGATCAACCCTCAGGAAAGCACAAAGGACAGAAGCCGAGCTCCTGTGAGAAGAGGACTGAGGAAGGCTTGGCATGAACACACACCGGGACACACAATCAAGAGCTGGGAGGTGCACACCAGGAGGAGGCAGAGAGACCTTCTAAAGAAATCATTAAAGAATACGAGAGAAGGAAGAGAGGTAAGGACGTGGGGGACGCTGCATCTTCTCGGGTGGCTACTACAGAAGGGACATGGGAGGAGGTGGCCGGAAGCTGGCTCCCAGGCTTGGACTTCATGACAATAGAAACAGTCGAAGGAGGTAAGCAGAGCGGACACAGGCATTGTTTTGAAAACATTTGATCCAGGAGTGATGTGGTTTCACTAATCTCTACAGTGTGAACTAGAAAGCACTGCCCAAGATGAGCCCAGACCATAGCAGTGAGGGAACGGAGGCCACAGTGACCACAGCATCTCTGGATATTCCACAACACCTTCAGGGAAACCAGCGGTGCAAAACTCCAAGGACTCGGGAACATGGACCCAGCGAGAAGGCCCATTTTCCTGGAAAAGTCCAGCTCAGGTGTCAGGATCACCTGGAGAACATGGGCTAATTACCATAAGCACTGGAGGAAACCATGGGAAATACATCTGGGCTGAGGCAGGCCTAAGAAAAGGGACCTGAAATTGAAAACACAGCCTAGAACAAACACTGGCCAAAGAATTCTGCAGCCTAAAATATCAGCTGCAGAACACAGACCGTCAACGACAACAAGAGAGAAAGAAAACAAGGGGGGAAAGGGCAGTTATTTCAACAGCTCATGGTCTGAAAAACTCCCACACGATGCCTTATTTTCCATTATGAAATTCAGTACTCGCTCAATCACATTATTCCAGACCATGTATTTTTATGTGTTTGGAGGAACTTGTTCAAGCGAAAATGCAAAATGCAGTGAGGAGCTCGGGGGACCCTAACAGCACCTATCTGGGAGCTAAAAGCCATTTGCATGACCGTTAGCTCAGCTGACTTTGCAGAACCATCTGGCAGGGTCTACTTACTTCTGAGAGTACCCAACTATCCCTAGAAACATGTCAGTGACATTAAACAAACAATGACAGCAAACACCTCTTCTCCTCACTGCTGCGGCTTACGTTCCCAGTTCAATTACACGGGGCCACAACAATTAAGAAGGCCTTTACACCATTTCCAAAGGGATGCTCAGCTGCCTAAATTTAGTTCACTGAAACCAGGACTAAGAAGAACATTTAGATCTTATGGGTCACGCAGGATGACTAGAACTTCCCAATCTCTCCATGTCATTTCCGTTTCTTTTTTTTTAAGTGCAATGAGTCATAGTGTATAGAGCTTTCTTCTCTGCACCAAAATACACTTTTGTTTTGTTGTCTCAGGAGAGAATAGTACAAAATAAACATTATTGGGAAGCTTTACCATTTCCCCCCTTGGAATGCAACAACATAAACTGTTGCAGCAGGAAAGAATGTTGGCAGATTACTGTATGACATGCATTTTAACCTATTCGTGCATTAGACTGCATTTCATAATGAAAGCAGCTATAAAAACAAATGTCAATTTGAAGAGTGGCCTGTTTTACAGAGGCTGCCTCTAGCATGGAATAAATCTTGCCTTCAAGTCAAGGGCTATTGTTGCCATCTCCTTTATGCGAAACAATCAAATCATTCACAGTGAAAAGAGTGAACAGTGACAGGGAACCAAAGAATCTGGAGATAAGAGCAAAGCACCTGATCCAAACCCTCTCAAGCAGCAGATGGAGGGCACTGTATCATATTCTTTTCATTCATTCGAGCTCTCTCTTCTCTTCTCCTAAAACCAGGTCTTCTTTTTATATCTGTGTTACCTCCCCTATTCTTGGCAGCCAGGCCAACTAAAGCTTGAAATCCACCAAGCATTATTTCCACTTTTCAAACAAGGCATGCAATTGCTAACTGCTAGAAAACAATTTTTTAAGCTATCTAAATTATGCCGTCAAAGCAGACTGTTTTACTACCAAATGCTCATTAGTATCTGTGCTATTATTAGGATTCAAGAGTAAAAACAGGTCTATACTGACTATCAAACTGAGCTAGCTGAGAATCTCTACCCGAAACAGTTTTCTTAAACTGTCACATTTTTCAACACTCAAAAGTCCATTTCAGCCTTTATTCTTTTCCCTAGTTCTTGCATCTTTTTACTTTAGTTCAGAAAGATGTCAGCATCAGGAGAGAGAATTATGCCACCTTATATTAAGAAGGATGGGCACTCTCCTCCCCTGCATTTACTGCCTCTGAAAACCCACTGGAGGGTCAGCTATGGGTTGTTCTGACACAATGGCATACCACCACCACAACAACAACAAGCAGCTCACAACATAGGTCTAAAGTCGTTCTCATTTTGACAGGCTCTTGACAACAGTCATTTTTAAGAAACTTCTATTTTCTATCCACCAGAAGTACATGACATTCTTGAAAAATAATGGTTTTGGAAAACTCACACAAAACTGGGAAAATTTGCCACTTTAGACTCAACTGCATTTGAATTGTGCCCATTTTTTTAATACCACAATTAAACAATAAAGAGCCAATGACAACCTTTGTAAGGAAAAAAGTTCTTAATTTTCAATCTGCTTGGTAAGAAAAGCCTCAGTGGACATTTCTCTAAAGTCAAAAGAAACCATTACAGGGAGCTCTCGTGGCTTAGTGGCAAGAAGCTGCACTGCAATCCCAGAGGTAAACAGTTCGAATCTACCAGATGTTCTGCTGGAGAAGGAGGGAGAATCTCCTGTACCAGTCAGATCTGATTTGACCGTACACACACACACACACACACACACACACATGAAAAAAAAAAAAAAAGAAACCATCTCCAGTAGGTAGCATGGCAGTCCATTGAGAAGCTGGGGAAATTTCAACAGAAAGCAGTCGAGACCAAGCCTCAGTGGTCCGAATGGGGTAGGGACGCTCAAGAGAAATGAAGAAAATGAACCGAAGAATAACAGGCTCCACGCTGGCAGCTTAACGCACTCTTGACAGATCAGACCACCTAGACCTAAAACTGATAAAAATCAAACTCATTTTTGAGTCAGTCTTGGTACAAAAGGGTTTTTTCCTCCATGCTTTCACTCATGATGGAATATACTGCAGTCAAGCCTGACCCTTCGGACCAACGATTTTCATTTAAGATCGTTTTATATGCTAGTGCATTCAATCTGAGGCACAGATCTGTCCATACCTTCTCAAAGTCACTAGCGGCATTCATTCAATTAGCTCATGGAGACGAAGCACAGAATACCAATTTTTATATTGATCGAGTCTACTTCCAAGGATTACTCTGATCTGGCAACGTTATATTAGTCTCTCTGAAGGCATTATACGTTGTAGTCCAAGTACAAAGAGTCCTATCAAATAAGCCCAATGCAAATCCACACGAAACCAAGACTGCCAAAAAAAGGCTTTGTTAGCCAAGCGTACCAAAGAAGTGCTTAAAGCCTTTTTCCCTTTTTAAGAGGAGCTCAAAATAGATTTTAATACTACCAGCTGATGGTCCTCACAGTTTGCCTTTTGAGCCTTAAGCTGAACACAGGAAAAGGGGTGGGGGTGGGAGGGGGGAGACAGAAAGAAAAACCAAACCTGCCTTCTCTCTTTACACCAGTAACAAAATCTCTCTATTCTGTGTACTGCTTATTTAAGACACCAGTGTGGTTTTGGTTAACCCTCACAACCCCCGCAATGACATTTAATCGGGAGGGAGTATTTTCTTTAGCGCATTTAACTGTTTGTGGAGGCAGACCTCTCCGTGTTTTTAATCTGATGTTTCAGAGATAGGTGGGAAACCTTTCTCTCTTGCTAACCTATTTTACGAACCATCACTACCCGCCTGGTAACACACAGGAGACGGATAACCCCTCTGCTCAGACTAGGAAGATGCTACTTGAGCGTCAAGCTTTAACCCTTTCCAGTCCCTGCTTGCAAGAGTGTTATTTTGGCCCTGGGAGTGGCTGCGTGTTCCTGGCTGAAAAGCTCTTCTCCCTGCAGCAGCGCTTGCTTCTCCTCGTGAAGCTTACAGAGCAGACATCTCTTTTTAGGGGACAGACCTTCTCCTAATTCTCCTCATTAAGGTAGCCCCCCTTTCAACCCCAGGCTCTCCACTCCCTCAGATCTTCTGTTTCCTTCACATGTGTCACCATCTCTGCAATCACCCCTTTGCGGTTTGTCTGTCTTGCCCTAACCGACTTTTCGGGCTAGGGCCTCGCCAGTCCATGCTCAACACGGCCTCTCCAGCGCCGAGAGCGCGGACCAGCATGGAACAGGCAGGCCGACCAAGAGCCATCGGATGAATGGACAGGAAAGGGGAAAGGGGCTGTCATCCTTGGACCTGAGAACAGCGAGATGCGAGGAGAGGAAATGTGAGGGGGAGGGGAAGAAATCCTTGCGTGGGGGGTGGAGGGGGTGACAAAGGAAGAGAGAATGAGGTGGTCCCGACTGGAAAAGGAAGTCGTGGGGGGGGTGCTAGGTCCACCCCAGGGGACAAAGAGGGCTGGCCAGGGGGGCGGGGTCGCGCGGTGCCAGGAGCTCGCGCAGGCAGCCTGGGGAGGCGGCTCCAGGGGTCACCGGGGCTGCAGGATACGCAGTGGGTGGGGGGATCCCAGGAGGATGCGAGACGCAGGCCCACCCGGGGGGGACAAAGGGAGGAGGGGCGCCTCCGCCGCCGCCGCCGGATCGAATCCTCAAGCCGCAAGGCTGTGACCGAGGGGCCTCCCCACCCCGGAGGAGGAACGCGGCTTCGGCTCTAGGGGAGGATGCCCGCGGCCTAAACGAAGAGCTTGCGCGCTCGCGGGCGCGCCCGCACCTGGTAAATGGCCGCCCAGCTATTAGCCTTGTCGATCTGCTCGAACTCCTTTTCCATCTCCATGACGGGCCAGGGCGGCTGCTGCGTCTCCTCCTCGGCCCACCGCGCTGTCCGGCAGCTGCAGGCCGCGTCGAGATCTGCGCCTCGAGAGCGACCGCAAGATCCACTCGAGCCGCTATCGCCGCCCCAGCCGCCGCCGCTGCCTCTTCATGTCAACCCCTGTCAACCGGAAGTACGCACAGCGCCTGCCGGGGCTCCGCCCCCTGCTCCGGAGAGCCAATCAGCGCGCTCCGGAGTCCGCAACACTTCCGCGGGGCGGAGTCAGGAGGTTGTGCCGGGGGAAGTGGCCTCGGCCCCGCGCGACGTCGGGAGCGCGCCTGTCCCTCCCGCCTGGGCTCGGGGCCTCGGGCGTGGCGCGCGCCCGTCGCCTAGGCGACCCCCTGGGCACCTCGCTCTTGGGGCTGCAAGGCGTGCAAGGAGTGAGTCTTGAGAGTTACAGTGACCTTGACACCGTCCTGCCGCAAGGTCCTGGCCTCAGTGCTCCAAGCTGCAGTATTGGGCAGAAGACTGTATGCCCTACTCTTACCGCCCAGCTCTGGCCAGAGGATGAGGAAGAGCTACAGCTCCCTGTCTGCAATACTCTAAAGAATACACATCGTTCCATAGTCTTGTCAAATACCATGTTTACCCATTATATACAGTGTTTGGATGAGCTTCCAGATTGATTTATGCTGGGAAGCTGGAGTGGCATCCACGTCCTAGAACTGAATGCCTCTGGAAACTCTACAAACTCTCTAAACTCTTTAAATGTACAGAAATGATGGTAGTTATAGAACAGAGTTCTGTACAGAAATATTAGTCGTAGCACAGAGTTTAGATCTTTTGTGCAATACCTAGTCGTTTTCGACTTGACAACACTTAACCACTGCTATATCTGGAGGAAGACTCTTCCACTTTGTACATCACTCTTTGTCAATGTGCTGTATGAAGTAACCTGGGTTGCTGTGATGCTGAACCTTCTGCCATTAGGGTATCAAATACCAGAATGGTTTCCCAATGTGGACAGTGTTTGGTGGAGCTCCCAGATAGAAAACAGGTCTGCAAGCAGGAGTGGTATCTACTTCCTAACCCACGTGCCTCTGGAAACTCTATGAACTTGGTGAAATGACGACAGTCATGGAAAGGCATTAGGTCTTTTGTTCATAGAGTGGCTATGAGTCACGCTCGACTCAACAGCAATCAACAACAACAACAGAGAACAGTCATTGTCCCGTCTTTATCCAGGGGATCCTACGATGATCCGCATTTCCCTGAAAGCCCACCTTGATCCTGCTCAGCTGGGGCTCAATGGAGCTCCCATTCCTTGATGCGTGAAAATCACCTGGTAAATGCGCTGAGCGATGCAGATTTCTGGGACCAACTCCAGAAGACTGGCTACCTTTGGTCACCACCCAGTCCTGGGGAATTCTAATGCTCAGTGGTCCTTGAAACCCTCAGGAAGAAGGTCTGGTCAAATCGTCTTCCTGTGAGATCTAGCTTAATCCGTCCACCTCTGTCTGGCGGGGCACCTTCTGTGTCACCTGTGAGTTGCTGTGGGGCCAGAGGAGAGCTCTGGTGGTCTAATGGTGAGGAGTTGCCCTGCCAGCCCAAAGACATGCAGATCCACCTACTTCTCGGAGAAAGATGGACAGTCTCCTCCGGTGCAATTAGCTGTTTTTGAAAACTCCCTGGAGGCTCATTTATGAGCTGATTCGGAAAGGGCAGCGCCCAACAACCACCACAGAGGACTATATCTTCTCTCTTCCTGTTCCCATTCCGAGCCTCTTGGAGTAGCTAGCTACCTGGGATTCTTGGTTGAATTCCAACTCATTCTTTTAGTGCCTGTGGCAGGCACTGTACCTGCATTCCAAGTACACATTATCATTTAATGCCCCCAAGAGCCCTACAAAATTGTCATTGTTATTATTCCCATAATTCAGATAAGGGCTCTGAGGCAAAATCCACTTGTGCAGAGCAGCACTTGTTCTGGAAGGCAGAGTTCAAAGTCAGTCTCTCAGGTAGTAGACACTTTGGAGCCAGGCTTCCTGGGCCTCCATCCAGCATTGCTGCATACCAGCTGTGCAACCTTGGGCAGATTACCTAACTTCTCTGTGCTTCTTTTGTAAAATGTACATTAGAAAAATGCTTATCTTAGAGAAGTAATGTTAGGCTTGCAAACGGTAATGCTCTTTGTATATTATTAGTAAGTGTCATTATTACACACTTTCAAATAACAAATGTTGTTATGAGCTGTTGAGTGTTGAGTCCCATAGCGACCCTCTGGACAGCAGCTCTGAAGCCTGCCCTGTCCTGAGCCAATCTCACTGATTCTGACACAGGAGCCCTCACTGTGCAAGTTAACTGTATCACTCCAGCTCATCCGAGGTCTTTCTCTCCTAGAAAGTAAATTTTTATTTTAATAATTTTTTTATTGAATAAATGCAATTGTTTACAAGGCAGCTCCCTTTCAGGGAAGAGGCAGCATTTACAAGAGGTGTCCCTTCAAGTGAGGAATTTGGAACCTCACACTTAGAAACTGCCTGCGTCAAGTCTTGGCCCACTTAATGCCCTGTGGGTTGAGCCTGCTTTCTACCCTCTTATTATTTATCCAGGTAGTACAACGAGTAAGTTCTCAGCTGCTTAAAAAAAATTTAAAAATTGAAACTTTCAAACTCATCAGCAGCTCTGGGCAAATAAAAGTCCTGTCATCTGCTTGTATAAAAATTGCACCCCAAGAAACTCTAAGGAGTAGTTCTATGTTGTCACATGGATTTGTTTTTGTCCTGTGCCATCACGTTAACTATGATTCATAGGAACTTTATGAATAATAGATCTGAACCCTGCCCTATCTTGTGCCATCCTCCTCACCTCTGATGCATTTGAGTCCATTGTTACAGTCACTGTTGATCTATCTCATCAGAGTCCTGTATCAAGCTGACCCTCCAACTTTCCAAGCTTAATGCCCTTTCCTAAGGACTGCCCTCTTCTAACCCCATGCCCAAAGTTTGTGAGATGAATGAACCTTTACTATCCTTGCCTCTTCGATGGTTCCTCTTTCTCCATGACATATTTGTTTGGGTTTTTTTATCAGTTCATGGGATACTCAGCATTATTTTCCAATGTCATAACTCAGTCGCATTGATTCTTCTTTGATTATCCTTAGTTGCTTGTCCATGGAGTAGCTAGAAGTTGAAATCTTCCCAATAGCACCAATCAACAAGTCTCTCTGGAGCCCCAGAAGTGTACACTATAGGGTTGGTTTGTTCCTATTCCCATGCACAGAGCCAAGAAGGAAGCAAGTGCCCATCTTGAGCCCAAGTGGCCTTCATGCCTACAGGAAGTGCCATCCAGTGACCAGAGTGGCCATAAAGTAGGACCCAAACTATGACAGGAGCTCAGGGTTGTTGGAGGTGGAAGTATGGGGCAGAGGGGACTTTGTGCAGCTCAAGCCTGATCCAAGCTTGGGAAATTGAATACCTGCATTGATTTCATAGAACTGCTGTTATAAATTGCAGTAAATTTGGTGACTTAAAATAACAACAAAAAAAAAATACTGCACAGCCCTCAAGGCTAGAAGCCCCAAATCAAGGTAAGATTCCCCCATCTCTCTGAAGGTTCTAAGAGAAAATCTTCCTATGTTAATTTAACTTTCCCTGATTTGTGGCAGCATCCCACCAGTCTTTGCCTCTGTTTTCAGGGCCTTCTCTGTGTCTCCTCCTCTTCTTTCATCTAAACGCCTTCATCCTCATCCTCACAAAGACACTCATCATAGAATTTAGGTCTCACAATAGCAACATTGTTGGCACTCAACCATTCACCTAAAGGTTGGAGATGCAGACCCATCCACAGAAGAAAGGTCTGGTAAACTCCTTCTCGTAAAGATGACGACGTAGGAAGCTCAGTTCTACCCTGAAACACATAGAGTCACCCTGAGGCAGAACCAACTGGACTACAGCAGGTTTGGACTACTCTGTCCAGGCCACTGGATTTAGGGCCCATTCAGGTGATCCATCTTCATCTTGGGTCCAGAATCAATACTCATCATACCAGTAGGCAGGGGATCAAGAAATGTCTGCACTGGAAAAGTCTGCAGTTGGAGACCTCTCCAAATTACTGAGGAACAATGATGTTAGTTGAGGACTAAGGTGTGCCTGATTCCAATCATGTTTTTTTTTTCAGTCACTTGCTATGCTGCTGAGAGCTAGACAGTGAATAAGGGATGACAGAAGAAGAATTGATGTCTTTGAATGTAGTGTTAGAGAAGAGTACCGAATATTTCACAGACTACCAAAAGAACAAACAGACATGTCTTGGAGAGGGTGCAGCCAGAGTGCTCCTTGAAGGCAAGAATGGTGAAGCTGCAACTCACATACTTTGGGAGAGGCTATTCTTTGGAGAAGGACTTCATACTTGGGAAGATGGAGAGATGATAATAGAGAGGAAGACCACCAACCAGGTGGATTAAGATAGTGACTGCAGCAATGGGCTTGAGTGTGTCAGAGATTGTGAAGTTGGCACAGGACAGGACGTGGTTCAGATCTGTTGTTCAAAATGTTCCTATGAGTTGTACTTGATGGCGCCACCAACAACAACAGTTGATCCAAATCAATCTCATCTTGAGATCCTTAACTGGGCCGACAAAGCCCCTTTCTCCAAACGAGGGCACATTCACAGTTGCTAGGGGACCAGGACTTAGAGGGTCACCATTGCACCCACTCTAGGGGCATCAAGACTATCAGTTCCAGGCGAATCCTGTAATTTCAGGTACCAGCTCAATCAGCCTACATCCATTCTTTTAGTCATTCAATGGGGAACCTCTACTATGTAGATCGACCCATTGACTTCTCATCTTCTCAGAATTGTTGTGTGCCATCTGGTCGGAACCCACCTGTAGCTGCCTCTCCAGCAGGTTTTCAGAGCAGTAAACCTCACAGGAGATGGCCCATCTTTCTCCCATAGAGTAGCTGGTGGATTTGAACCACGTGACTTTGGGTTGACAGCTCAGCTCTTTACCACTATAAATCCCAAGTAATTCTTCACCCTGGTCTACAAGACCTGCCGGACCTGCCCCGGACAGTTCTCAACCTCTCTCCTGCCACTCTCTTTCCTCCACTTCAGCTCTGCCAGTCTGCTGTTTGTCCCCAAGTCCATCAAGGTAGTCCCCCCAAAAAAAGACCCTCACAGCAACTGTTCCTTCTGTTAGGGTCACTTCCGTTGCACCTTTTCTCACCTTTCAAGTCTGGGGTCAAACCTTTCCACAAAGGTCCTCCCTGGCCCCCCTTCTTACATATGGTCCCTCTCTGCTACATGGCCTTGAGCGTTCACACCCCGACACTCAGCTCTGTCTGAAACTCCTCCGCTCATTTACTTGTTGGCTTCTTTCCGCCTCTCTCTTCCCACTTGTTCCTTGAGGGCAGGGACCTCTCAGCTTCTTGTCTGTGGTCCCAAGCACCTGGTGTTCCCTTGTCGGGAGGAAGAATGTGAGAGCTGAGCTGTCTGAGGCTCTGAGAAACCTTGGCTTTGATCTACACAGCCAGGCTCCTCTGCCAAGGCCTGGCCTGGCCCCAGCCAAGTCCTTGGTCTCTCCTCAGCAGTCTGGGGTGGTGATTGGGAATCTTTCAGTGGTGACTGGTTAGAAAAATAAACAAATGGCTGTGTGTGTGTGTGTCACAATCACTAAAGCCTCTTCCTGGCAGACCACGCCTGAGGAATGGTCCGATTTCCCCAGCTCTTCCTTCACGGATCTGGCTAATAGAGGAAATCAGCACTGCTAATCAGTGACCCATTAAACTTGTGAAAATGCCCTGGAGAGTGGTTAGGGGAGAAGGATGGCTGTTGACCAAGCCTCCCAAGGATAACCGTCTTAGCAACGTCAGCCGATTTCCTGGTAATGCTGGTCCTCGTCCTTTTCCTAGAAGACGGTGCTACGTTAAGAGCTCAGGATGCAATAGGCCTTGGCTCCGATGTCACCTTCCCCTACTAACGAGTGTCCCCAATACCCTGTGGGACCAATAAGCAACATCGTGATAAGCAGAGAACATATTGCAGTTGTCAAGGGTTTCATTTCACTTGGATTCCTCGTTAATGCCCATGGAAGCAGCAGTCAGGGAATCAGACCCGTGGCAGAATGCCCATGGGCATAGTTGAGCATACAGGGAGCTGGGTTGTGAAAACTTCTTCGCCGTGACCACCTTGAGAGAATGAGTCACTTGGCTTGGTGACTCAGAGCCATGGTCTCCGGGGACATCAAGGTCAGTTGGCAAAATATAGACCTCTAAACTCTATTCTACCTCCTGGTCTCGTGAGCAGCAACTTGGAACAAAATGGGCGTCAATGACGGATTAAAAAAAACAACAACAACAATATGCTTTGCAAATTTTCACTCAAATCACAGCAAAAGCTCTTTTGTGTTGGGGGAGGGAAGCTTGTAAGTAGAAATCCAAGGTTCCAACTATAGATCACTCCCCACCTGGAGTAAAGAAAAGTGAAGAAAAATAAAAAGCAACCAAACGTGAAAACAGACCAACGGACTACGGGATCATCTGATCCCCGCCTCTACCAGCCAGGGACCAGAAGAACCACAGGGAACCCAGCAAACCAAAGCAGTTGAGTCAGTTCCGACTCCTAGTGACCCTCCAGCATCAGATACCCAAGGCTGTAAGTCTTTAACCTTCCACAAGACAGACTGACACAGTGTCTATGGAATAGGCTTGAGCATGGCAGAGAGGATGGTGATGATGGCGCAGGGTAGAGGAAGTTTCCGATGTATTCATAGGATTACTGTAAGTCACCGCCAACTCAATGGCACATAACAACAACAACAACAACAACAACAACAACAACAACTCTTTGCAGGAGGAGACTGCCTGTCTCTCTCCCATGGAGCAACTGGTGACTGTGAACTGCCGACCTTTCTGTCAGCAGGCTGATGTGTTACCCGCTGCACCACCAGCACTCCAGCTACCACAGTGGACTGATCTGACTGTATCTCATAAGAAAGTCTTAGGAGAAAAATGTGGAACAAAAATCAAAATGGCAAGCAAAGACTAGACTTTCTGGTTTGAAAGAGCCTGGTAGAATCCCATAGATTTAAACTTTACCCGCATGGCTCAAACACTAACTAGGCCAATGACATGATCAGGGAGCTCTGCTATCTCTGTGGTAAGGAGTTGCGCGGCCAACTCAGAGGCATCTGATTTGAATCTACCACCTGCTCTGTTGGAAAGATGGGCAGTTTCTTCCCATGTGATGTGCTGCTTCTGAAAACCCACCGGAGGGTCAGGTCTGTGTCAGTTCTGACTCAATGATACATATCAATAACAACTACATGATGTGATTAGAGAGTGTTGATGACTTACTGATAAGGAGTTTTGCTGCCAGCCCAAAGGTATGTAGTTCAAATCCACCAGCTCCACCACTGGAGAAAGATCGGCAATCTCCTCCATGTGATTTACCCTCTGGAGGATCAGTTATGAGCCAGTTCTGACTCGAAGGTACATCACAACAACAGGTAATCAGTAACATCCTAGAGAAGCATACTCCTTAGATTAGACCAAAGACACAGCATTTGCCCAGGGACAAAGCTCAGAAGGCAGAAGGGACAGGAGGATGAACAGAAACACCAAACACAAGGAGGAAGCAGGACGAGCATTGTTACATCGTGGGGATTTTACTGTGTCACAACAAAGAATGTGTATGAATTATTCTTGTTCTGTAAACTTGACCACAAAACCCCACAAAAAAATCTTTCCCCAAACTGCAAGGAAAAGTTTTTTAAAATCAAATTATTTAAGTCTGCTGCAAAAGACCTCTTGAAAGTGTTCTAAAGCAAAGCTGTCAGTGTTAGAACTAAGGTGTTCCTGACTTAAGCCGTGATATTTTTCAGTCTCCTCATCTCCTTGCAAAAACTGTGTAGTGCATAAGGAAGAGCTGATGTCTTTGAAATAGGTAGCTGGCTTAGAATACTGAATAGTCTTTAGTTTCATGCAGTGCCAGGAAAACGTGCAAATCTGTCTGAGGAGAAGTACAGACAGAATGATCCTTAGATGGAAGTATGGTGGGATTTTGAAAGAATTAAACCAATCCTTACTCTCCCGCATCTGTAGAGTCAATTCTAGCTGAAAGCAACCCTACCGTTGAGAGCTGAACTGCCCCATGGGCTTTACTAGGCTATACACTTTGAGGAATGGAATATAAACATCTTTCTGTCGAGGACTGGCTAGTGAGTTTGAACCCTTGACCTTTTGGTTAGTAACCATGTACTTTAAACACCATGCCACTAGGGCTTCTTGAACCACTTTTCACCTGCTGCCGTTGCACCCACTCTGATTCATAGATCCCTAAGGAATCCCTGCTCACAGCCAGTTCTTCACCACGAGCACCCTCACTTGCTGCTTGTGAAGCTTTTATTTATATCATTAAAAGGAGAGAAGAGAGAAAATTTACATCATTGAAAGGAGAGCAAGAAAGCAGCCTCTGCATACTTGTAGATTGGTAAAGCTCAAGTCCGTAAGACTCAGAAGTGAGGCTTCGAGTCAAGTACCTGGGGAGGCTGACAAATCCCAGTTCAGCAGGTTAGGCAGGAGGCTGGTTCAGGTCCCAAGAGCCAAAGAGGTACCAAGTCAGATGCAGGATCACATGGAGCAGAAAGCAAGCAAGCTATGTCAGATGTCCATGTATATTGGGTATAGGCCACACCCCCAGTGAAGCTCCGTTTCAGCTGATTGGCTGCTTATAGCAGATCCCATCAAGGGGATGATTACATTGTGTCAGGCCTCATCAAGGGAAGGAGAACATCGTAATTGCCAAACCAGAGACTCACAGGCAGCCAAGTTGGTACAACCTTACGTGTCACACCCAGCAGAATTGTCCTTAGCTGTGATAGTAATGATCCAGTTTGAAAATCTTAGTGGAGCTCTGTTGGCCTAATCTCTAGGTATTTGTGCTGTTGACCCAGCGGCTGCATCTCCCTGGAGCTTTAAACCCACTAAGTGACTTCTTAGGAGAAAGATGGACAATCTCTCCACTATGATTTACAGCCTCAGGACCCAATAGAGGGTCAGTTATGTGTTGGTACCAGCTCCATGGCAATGAGTATTTGATAATTTCACCATCCTGTTGGAGCACCTTTCTTTGGGATGGAGGGGTAGCAATGGCCAGGTTTCAGTCTCTTCTAAAACCTATTTTGAGATGTGTGTGTATACGTGTGTGTGTCTTGGAACCTCACCTAATCCCACCCCATCCTCACAATCTCCCCTTTTGCGGCCCATTGCTGCAGTCACTGTGTCATTCCATCTCGTTGAGGGTCTTCCTTTCTTTCACTGACCCTCTGCCTTTCCAAGTACAATGTCCTTTTCAGAAGACTAGCCCTTCCTGACAACAAACGCCAAAGCACACGTTCTTCTACTAAAGAGCACACTGGCTACACTTCTTCCAAAACACATTTATTCTTTTGTTCGATTTCAATCTGTTATGTGTAGGGCTCCTTTGAGGCTTAGTCAATTCTGTGGCACCTAACAACATACATTTGTTGTTGATAGATGCCACTGAATTGCCTAGGACTCACAACAATGATGTGTGTGTGTGTGTGTGTGTGTGTGTGTGTGTGTGCGCTTGCGCGCACGCATGCATACACACAACACACACAGATCTGGTGGCCTAGTGGCAAGAAGCTGCACTGCAATCCCAAAGGCTACCAGCTGCTCAGCAGGAGAAGGACGGGCAGTCTCCTCCCGTGCGATCAACCGACTCTGAAAACCCGCCAGAGGGTCAGCTATGGGTGGGCCCAACTCTATAGTACACAACAATATATATGTGTGTATAGTCTTACATATATTCATATACACATATGTATGTTGTTGTTGTTGTTGTTGTTGAGGGCCATTGAGTCGTAGGCAACTCATAGCGACCTTATGAATGAAAGTCCTCCACACTTGTGTGACTTTCATCCTTTCTCCAAGTTCAAAGGATTTCCGGAGGCAAGCTATTTACGGAAGTGGATGCCACTCCTGCTTCCAACCTTGTTTTAATCAGGGAGCTCCACCAAACACTGTCCACTGTGGATAACCATTCTCACATTGGACAAATCAGTGCCACAGTACTCAGCTTCACAGCAACCACAAGTTACCTCTGTACAGCAAGTGGGCACACCAGGGCTATATGACCTAGAAGAATGTTTGAACAAAAATGATGAAAAACAGGTCCAAGGGCCGGGGATTAAAAGTCACCCACCTTTGGCTTGGTAGCATCACTTTCTGTCCACTAGGTCAACTGATCACTCTCTATGTACACATACATGTATTAATACATATATATTCATACATACATATCTCAAATTCAGAGCTGTTAACTCAGAGCTGACTCAAAGGTGACCCTCAGCGGGTTTTGGGAAGCTATAAATCACACAAGGAGGTATTGTCTTTCTCCCAAGTGGCTGCTGGCAAATTTGAACTAGCTGCCTTTAGGCAACTTCCTATGCTCCATAAAAAGGTCCACACCCCACCAAAGCTCCATATATGTCTATGTGCACACACACACACACACTCACACACACAGACACACACAGACACAGACACACACACAGACACACACACACACATACACAGTGGCATGGTGCATTATGAGGGAACTCCGGTGTCACAGTGGTAAGGAGTTGTGCTGTCAATCCAAAGACACGAGGCTCGGATCCGCCAGTGACTCCATGGGAGAAAGATGAGTAATCTCCTCTCAGGTGATTTACTGCCTGTGAAAACCCGCTGGAGGGTCAGCTGTGAGTAAGTTCCGACTCAATGGTGCACAAACACAAACAACAGTGCATTACACACTAGACTAACTGAAACTTCAGTGGTTGGACTCCACCAGCAACTTCAGGGGAGAAAGAAGGACAATCTCATAAAGATTCCCAACCTCAGAACCTTGATGGTTGCTACAAGTCAGAGCGGACCGCAGTGTTGGGTTAGATCTGCACACGTGATTCCAGGTCATCTTGGATCTAAGATGACAGCTGCCAGCCCAGATTCCCCTCGCTTCTGTCCTTCCTGGGATCTTTCCCACCCCTCCGACCCCAAAGGACATTGTGGGCTTTACTGAAGCTGTCACAGCTGAGTGCACCGCTGTCACCTGAGCTTCCTGGCCTGGGCTGGTGGTGGAGGAGGACGGCATTCAGGGGGCACCAGGGGGATCACGTGTATTCTGAGAAAGAAGCCGGACAACCAAAGAGGGAAGTCAGAGAACCAAGACTGGAAGTAGTGCTGGCCTCATGCTCTCAGCCAAGAGCACGTTGGGGTGGTTTCCAGAGTTCACTGCCACTTCCCCCACCCTCCAGGGTCAGGGGCAGGGCACCCTTCTGCTGCGTACACACTGCTTCTGGGTGTGGGCTCCAACGTCTGATTGGCTTGGGCGTGCGTGCTTTGGGGCAAATTCCTTAGCCTGTCTGAGCCTCAGTTTCCCATCGATTCCATAGAGTCCAATGAGAAGGGGTGTATGAGGAACTTATCATGGCATCTACATCGTCGCATGGGGGCATCTGTTTGGCTGTTGTTATTAGTGTGTGGATTACAGTGAGTAGATCGCAGCATGGAGAAGGCTACCGTCTGTCCCCCAGTGTTTCCCCAATCTGCTTTGTCACCCTCAATTTTCCATCTCTGGGGTGTTTGTTTTGGGTTTTTTTCTGTCCTGCTTCTGGAGATTTGCAGGACTGTCTTCATAAAGCCAGTGAGTGAAGTCTGCAGGGGTCTTGTGCTTAAAAGCCCCCACACTTGACTTAATGCTCTGCTGTGGCTATCTTGAATTTCTTCATCATTTTTTTCATGGTGATTTTGGCCTAGTGGCAAGAAGCTGCACTGCAATTCCAAAGGTTCGAATCCACTGCAAGAGAATCTCCGCTGGAGGATGGGAAATCTCCCACGTGATTAACTGTCACTGAAAACCCACCGGAGGGTCAGCTATGGGTCTGCTCCAACTCAACAGTACACAACAGCACAACAGCAAGTAGAGTTTACAAAGCACACTGGTCAATCATTCATGTACATTTTGTTTGGTAATGTGAATGCCAAACACCCCCCACCACCCCCACCCCCGGTGTAATCACTCTCCTCTCACTTCCTCTGTAAGTCTCAACTCCATCACCCTCTGTCCTTCCCCTCCCCATCTTCTGGATTTCACCCTTGGGCATGTACTGCTCTTTTGAGCTGTGTGCTCAGATGTTCTAAGGTGTGAAGGCCTCCTTGCTAATAGTGTCCCCATGACAGGCCAGTTGTTGGGCTGAAAGTTGAGCCTCAGGAGTGGGTTTTGGTCCCGGGTTGTAGGATGACTAAGGGTCATAGTCTGGGGGAGGGGAAGGGAGTTCTGCCAGTTTCTGTTGAACCAGTGAGACGGCTTTTTTTAGGCTTTTTAAATTCGGTCCCACATTGCCCTCCCTCCAGAATCTTCTATGCTGTTTCTTTTTGGAGCAGACAGTGAGTGGTGAGGTCAGTAGTGACAATGGAGTGGTTAGCAGTGGCAGTGGTGTAGTCAGCGGTGGAGCAGCCAGTGGTGGGAGTGGAAGCTGCAGAGGGAGTGGTCAGCGTTGGCAGTGGTCAGTGGAGGAGCAGTGATGGTAGTGGTCAGCAGTGGTGAGGTCAGTGGTGACACTGGAGTGGTCAGCAGTGTCAGTGGTGTAGCCAGCGGTGGAGCAGCCAGCCGTGGGAGTGGTCAGTGGTGACAGTGGAAGCTGCAGTGGGAGTGGTCAGCATTGGCAGTGGTCAGTGGAGGAGCAGTGATGGTAGTGGTCAGCAGTGGTAGTGGCACAGCAAGTGGTGAAATGGCCAGCGATGGCAGTGGAGCGGTCAGCAAAGGCAGCTGGACATTACCCAATTCCTCTGACCACAAGGGTCCTGGAAGTGGAGGTTCAAGTTAGTCTTCTTTTCTTTTTTTTCTCTTTTAATTATGTGTGTGTGTGTGTGTGTGTGTGTGTGTGTACCGTCAAATCAGACCTGACTGGTACAGCAGGAGACTGCCCCTCCTTCTCCAGCAGAGCATCTGGTGGATTCAAACTCAAGTTAGTCTTAAAGGGAAGGTTTCTTTCCATCTTTGCTGGTCTTCCTGCTTCATTGTTCCCCTTAAACATCTCTGAACAAAGCATCCAGCATACTTTTTGAAACAACTTTTTATTGCAATGTAGAGAAAGTTTACGGGGCAAATTGGTTTTCCATTTAATCATTCATATGCATTTTGCGTAGATTCCATCACTGACCCTCCAGTGGGTTTTCAAAGGCAATCGGTCACGAGGGAGGAGACGGCTACTGTTCCCCCTAGGAGCAGCTGGTGGATTCGAACTACATGCCTTTGGGTCAGCAGAACAGTTCCGTATCACTAACCCAGCAGGTCTCCCTTACGACTATAATAGCTCTAGGTATTAGGTGTTATCTCCATGCCAGCTCTGTGCTAAGCTAACACATTTCCTCCACCCTGATCTTCCCAGCAGCGCTCTGAGAGGGGCCGTGATTAACCTCGTTTCAGAGATGTAGAAACTGAGGTGCAGAGTGATGGCGTGACTTGTTTCACACAGCGTGATTGTGCCAACTAAGCTGAGCTCGTCTGCATCAGAAGAGAAACCCTCCCTGATTCCTAAGCATGGATTTAGAGAAGAGTGTTCTGGAATCTGCGGGAGGGATGTCCTTGATCTTTCTGCTCCAGTTTTGCACCAGGAGCTCAGAAGCCTAGCTGTACAGAGAGGGAGGAGCTGGCCGGAACTTTCCTTCCCCTGGTGCTGGCGGGAAGTGGGTGGAGAGGACCCCCAAGCGGGGTGCCTGGAATCAGAGGAACCCAGCCAGAGGGAAATGGACTCGGAGTTCTAGAGATGATGACCTGGACATGGGGAAGCGTGAAGCCGGGGGAGCGGTAGGAACGGAAGAGTCTGCTGGGGGCCAGGGCAGTTCCCATTGCCCAGATCCAGGGAGGCCAGGAAGCCAGGCTCTGCCTATGCAGGGGAGGGCTGTTGCTTTACCTGGGTTTGGGAGAAGGAGGTGGGGGCCTGGGTTCTGGAAAGAATGCATTGTTGGAGCTATGCTGGCTCCTATACCATGGGGCCAGGCCAACAGTTCCTGGTACCTGGGCTTTCAGGTCTACTGACTCACCATTTTATTTTGTATTTGCTTTTTGACTGGCTCAGGACAGGGAAGGGTTCAGAGCTGCTGTACAGAGGGTCTCTATGCATCGTAGGCGACTCTATGACAGGTTTGGAAGCAGGAGTGGCATCCACTTCCTAAACAACATGCCGCCAGAAACTCTACGAACTTTGATAAATGTTGATAGTTGTAGAGGGGCTTCAGGCCTTTTGTTCATAGGGTCACTGTGAGTCGTGCTCGACTTGAAGGCAATCAACAACAGCAACCTTGTAATTCCCACTTGTTAACCTAAGACTTCAATACAATTGTGTTACTGCTATGGGCTTGGCTAGGTGTGTCAGATATAATTGGTGGCCAGTATCTGTTCTTTCATGGTACGAAGAGGACTGTTGTTGTGTGTCTTCAAGTTGGAATGGACTCGTAGCTGCTCCTCCAGTTGGTTTTCAGAGGCAGTAGATGGCACAGGAGGAGACTGCACATCCTTTTTGGCGGAGCAGCTGGTGGATTATTACTGCATGACTTTGGGTTGGCCACACAACTCCTTACCACTAGGCCACTGGAGGGCCACAGCCGAGCACATTGCTGTCCAACTGAAGATTATGTTTTCCCGCTTCCCTCACTGCTGTTACTGTGCACTGGCCAGGAGGATATGAGTGGAGGCAATGTCTTGGTTCTATTTTGAAGTCATGCCCTTAAAGGCTAGAGAGACTTCCTTATCTCACCTTTCCCTCCATTCTCCTGCATGGAGTGGACCTGGTAGGTTTCAGCTAGAACCATTCAGACAGAGCAGTGTGTAAAGGATAGAAGAGAACAAGATAGGAGGAGTAGGGGCCCTGACCTCATGGAATCAGCCAGCCAACCCAGACTGATCACAGAATATTCCATGAGAGAGACAGAAGCGGTGCTGGTGTTTGACTGATACACAGTTTGTTGCATTGACTTTGTTTAAGGCACTGTTAGTTGAGGATGAGATTAATTAGCTGGAGGCTCCTGTTGAGGAAGAGGGTCCGGTATTACCTCCAGGTAGAGATGGTGCTGACAACTGAATCAGTGTCCTGGAGCAGGGAGTTGGGAGAAGGTAGATGAGGACAGCAGAAGCCCTGCCTGAGATAGGTCATCATGTTGCCAAGCAACTGCTGAATGGTCCACGGGACCCATGAGCATCCCCCAAAGAGGCTGAGTAATATGTGGTGGAAAGAACCTCATGCAAGTTTAGTCTTCTTGGAGCCATGAGGTCTACTAGTCATTTAGCTACAAAAGAGGAAGCTGGAAATTTGGGGGACAAGTAAGTTTAAAAATATGCCTCAGAAATGTTTAGTCCCTTCTGAGGCAGATGCTGGTGGTTGCCTACCCAGTCACCATGTCCCTTCCTCTTCTTCTTTTTTTTTTTTAATTTTTATTAATGTTAATGAAAGTTTAGAGACTTTGGACTTCCATTCATTCATTGTTGTACTTTACTCCCTGCTCAACCTCCTCCTCAGTTCACTCTTCTCTTTGAAAAGGAAAAGAAAAATTCTTTCGTTGCTATACAATCCCTCCCCACCCCCAAGTCCACTCCACTATGCAGACTTTGTTTTGAAAAGTAAAAGAAAGATTCTTTCATTGTTATACAATCCCTCCCACCAGGCCCACTCCACTGTGCAGCCTTCGTTCTGGACTCCTGTTATGACAGTAATACCTAATCATAGATCCCTTTTAAACAGTTCTTTCCCTCATCTGTTTCAATGCAGTATACATAATGTATCCCCTCTTTCTCAGTCTCCCCCCAGCACTGATATCAGTCTCGTTTTACAACAGTGGCACCATGCCATATCCTCTTCTGCTGGACGGGCATGACCCACCCATCACATCAGGGGGTGGAAAGGCAAGATGCTCCTTTCTAAGTCTCCTTTGCAGGAGGACATGGCCATTGTCCACTTTATTGTAGCCAGGGGGAGATGAGCAAAGTTGGCTGGAAGCTTCCAGGGAAGGGTTCTCCCACTTGGGAAAAGAGGTGTGGAAGGAAATATGGCTTTTTACCAAGTTAACGATGGAGGAGCAAAAAGATAGGAAGCGTCTGGGCCTGGACATCATCCTCAAGTTGTCGAACTGTCCCTCGAACCACCCAGCTCTGGACTTCTTAGTTGTGGAGAGCATACACGTTTTTGTCATTTAAACCACTTTCAGCTGGCTGTTTTTGTTAATCTCAACCAAAAGCATGTCTTCTGTCCCTCCCTTCCTCCAGTTCCGAAGCTCTCAAGTTGAACAGTATTCCTTTGCCAAATCACCAGTCTGAAAAACAAGATCTTTAAGAAATCACCACATCAGTCTGTCACCATTGACCTCCTGCATAATCCCGTTGTTCCTTACTTTTCATTTAGGAGGGAATCCCTCTCAGGGATTGAATGCAGAACTGGGACCTCTGTGCAAACCTCCCTTTTAGCATTTCTTGATCCTCTCATAGTGATTCCATTAGTCTTCCTCGGCCTCCTGGGAGACCCTGGCCCGTGTGGATGGCGTCTTAGTCATCTTGAAATACCTCCAGGACCAAGTACAGGATCTGGGTGAGAAAAGATGCTCCCTGAAAGAATTGCCAGATAAATACATGAAAAAATGAATCACCTTCACCAGTTTTATCACCTCCCTAAATAAAGCCATGGTCCCTCCCCAGCACATCCTCCTGGGACAAGACAGCTCTTGCTGGGTAGAGGCAGGAACAAGGTGACTCAGTTCCAACACAAGCTCCATCCAGTCTTCCCTGCCAGCTCTCCTTTAATCCACCCACTCCTCGGCTTAGCTGTGGTGCAGCGGTGAGCAGACTGTGAATGCAGTCTGCTAAAAAAAGGAAGAAGAGAAGGAAGGAAGCTGTGTGTCTAAGTCATCCATCGATGTGAAATAAGTGAAAAACCAACCAAAACAAAACACAGAAACGCAGTCTTATTAATGCACAGGGACCTCGCAGGACAGATTGGCATCACCCCCAGGGCTGGGCTTCTCTAGGGAGGCAGGCTGTCTCAGCTTTCTCCACCAGCAGCTGATGAGTTCGAACCACTGACCTTTTGGTTAGCGTTGACAACTTTAACCACTCTTCCACCGGGACCCAATAGAAGCGAGAAGTGATTTACAGTTGACACCTTCTCCATCCGCAGTTTAAAGTCTTTACGTTGATGATGCCTCATTTCTTTTCCTCAGCATCATGTCTAAGACGCATCCGTGTCCCTGTGTGAGGTTGTGGTTCATTTGTGGAATCTGACATTTTAATCTGAAGAGGGTTTTTCAGACCTGAAATGAGAGTTTGGTAACCAAAGGAGCATGAAAAATAGGGGGACTGGAGAGAGGCGGGTTGAGGAGGCCTCCCCACTGCATGTCCTTGGGCGACTGAACCTTCTGTTTCTGTGAAATGGGATAATGTTGGGTCCTACCTCTCAAGGCCACTGAGATCACATGAGCGAATGGATCCATGTCCACAGAACCGTGCTGGGTGCACAGCACCCACTGTCCATACCAGCTGCTGCTTCCACCACTGTTACTACCACCACGCTACTATGATTATTCTTACCCAGCGGGGAAAAGAGAGGTTTCGACAGAGAATATTAGTAGCAATTATTATAAAAAGAAAATGATTTCGTGGTTACTCTTCAACGAGTTGGGACATATCACTAAACCGGTTAGCCGCGCGTCATTGCAGTTAAAGTTCACATCAAACTCCAGACGGTAATCCTATAATCCTCCCTTGAGAGAGGGGAGAATGGAGCCCTGGTGTGGGCGGCACCTCCCTCAGGGCCACGGAGGGTGGGGGTGGGGTGACAGGGTTTCTCGGAACTTAGGGTTTAACTGTTCCCTTTGCAAGTTCTCCTGATTCTCACCTTCCAAGATTTAGACATGATGGATCTGGGGTCCCTGGAGGCACTGGGGTGCTCCTGCCGAGGTGCCCTTGGCAAGACCCCTTTTGCAGCGCTGCCTTGGAAACACACTGGGCAATTTCCCATCAGCTGCGTTTCCCATCGGCCTGTCCTTGTGAGATTCAGCTTCCCTTGTGCAATACTGGGTGAGTCAGTTGTGCCAAGGGAACTAGTTCTAAGGGAGTCCCAAGGTCAGAAGTTTGATGTCAAGGTGCTTTTGTTTTTGTTATGACTGACATCAATCAGCTGAGGACATGGGAATCTCCCATGGCAAATCACAGAGATGGGTTCTGGCCAAAGAATTTTCTGGAAAGATGTGAGGCACATTATTAAAAACAAGAGAGGAAGCTCAAGAAACAAGTCAGGAAAGGACTGGAAGGGGTACCCTGGGGAAATCTTGGTTGCATAAAGCTGTGGGTGTTGTCTACAGCTCCCACCCAGTGTCACTTGAGAGGCCTGGGCCATGAGTAACAGAAAACACAAACTGGCTGGAGGACAGAGCAGTGCCCATCCCCGTCCCACCCCCTGGGTCTAACAGAAAGCTCTTAGCCCACTTTTTGTGCTGCCCTCTGGTGGAGCTCCATATAATTGTGTGACTAAGAGAAAATAGGCCTTGTCCCACTAAGCCTGGAATCAGAGTCTCCTTGGGATGAATATGTCCCAGTAATAGTATTTTTAAAACTCCCTGCATTTCTTTGCAATGCATTTTATTAAGTTACCTCAAAATACATCTATCTATCTATCTATCTATCTATCTATCTATCTATCTATCTATCTATCATCTATCTAATCTATCTCCTAGTGGCAAGAAGCTGTGTGACAATCCTAAAGGCACGTGGTTTGAGGCCACCACTCTGTGGGAGAAGGATGGGCAATCTCCTCCTGTGCAATTAACTGCTTCTGAAAATCCTCCAGAGGGTCAACTACGGGTTGGTTCTGACTCGATGGTACACAGCAACAACCCCTCTCTCTCTCTCTGGGTGTGTATATATATGTATGTGTATACACACACACACACACACACACAGACAGAGAGAGAGAGAGAGAGAATCAATTATGTAAGTTGGAAGCTAGGTAATGATTCTCTATGGTCTGTTAAACCAAATAGTTCTGTGAGGGTTAAGGGAATGCTCCTTAATCCCATTGCAGCTCTAATCTAAGGCAAGGGGAGTTCTCCTTGAGTGTGGTTTGTAATGCTTTTTATTGCCATGTTGTTGTTGTTATGTGCCGTCGAGTCACCCGTGACAGCAACCTAATGTACAACATCCTTAAACTCTGCTCTATCCTGCGCCAATCTTATTGTCTCTGACACACTTACCTCATTACCCCAGTCACTGAATCAATCCATCTCATCGAGGGTCTTCCTCTCTCATGATATCCCTTCACCCTCCCAAGCATGATGTCCCTCTCCAAGGACAGATCCCTCCTTGAATCACCAGAGATAAAAGATAAAAAAAAGTAAAAAATAAAAATTAAAAAAGAAAAGATAATTCTGGTGGTTTTTTTTTTTTAAATTTACTGCCTCTGAAAAGCTGCTGGAGAGTCAGGTATGATCTGGTTTTGACAGCAGGGCAAATAACTACAACAACAGAGATATATAGTGAGCTGGGTAGGAGGTGGGAGTTTGGGAAGGGGGCTTTGTACCACTAAGGAGTCATTACCAGGAGTAGACGATGTCTTTTTGGATTCTGCATGATGAAACTCCATTCTGGAAATGCCAGTGCATATGGATATCTCCAGGCTTGAAAATGCTGAAGGGAACAAAGGCTTTCCTTCACAACCAACAGAGTAAAAGAGAGAGGGGGCCTTCTCCTAGACTGTTATCCTAAACTTGGACTTGGAGCCTCATAAACAAATGATAAGAGAATAAATTTCTCTTAAGACAATCTACTTATGAATCTGTTAGTGCTATAAACAAAACAGATATGTCAACAGATAATTATGACATTACTCAAAAAAGTTTTATGAGAATGATCATATGAAACATAATGTGAACCAAAAAAATTAAAAAAAATTTAATTGTGAAAAACATGTATGAGGATACAAGTGGTGAGGGTTGGAAGCAGAAGAGTAAGGAAGGGCAGGGATGAAATCACAGGACTGCACAATTTGGTGGGTGAAGGAAATGAGAAAGATCCTTTGAGGACCAGAAGAGACAGAGGAACGGTGAGCATAGCCCAATGGGGATTTTTTTGTTTTAAACAAAGAAATGGTCTTATTCACTTATGGGTTTCTCATTTGGGAAGGGGGCACAGACTCTCTGGCTTCTTCATGCTGAACAAGCATGTTGGTGTGAAGAGGGAAGGAGAGCCCACTTTAACACCTTTCTGGTGGTCCTGGGTTGACACTGCATGTCTTGTTGTTCAGTTAGAAGACATTTCCCTGACATTTTCTGCCCTCTGGACTGCAAAATGTTTGCCAAGGTGGGTGCAGTGGGGATGGCTGGCTGAACCCTGAGGCTCCACCCTCCTTTACTTCCTTAGCTGGCAATTATATTTCCTTTTTGTCTCTGAAACTGGGTTCAGGGTTCAGGTCTGGAGTAAAACTCAGTGTTAAAGTTACATATAGGGAAGGGAGCAAACTCATGTTCTTCCCCCCCACCCCCGTCATATTTTTAAAAGTTATTATTAATTTCAGTAAAAATTTACAGAGACTTTGGATTTCCATTCATTCATTGTTGCACCTTTCTCCCCTCCCAACCCTCTCCCCAGTACACTACCCTCTTGTGAAAGTAAAACAAAAATTCTTTCATTGTTTTACAAACACTCCCCCAGATCCACTCCACCATGTAGCCTTCGCTCTAGACACCTGTCATGACAAAAATACCTAACCACATATCCCTTTTAAACAGTTTTCTCCCTATTTCAATGCAGTATACATTATTGAACCCATCTTTCTCAGTCTCCTCTCAACCCTGATGTCAGTCCTGTTTTACAACAGTGGCACCATGCAGTATTTGCCCTTTTGTGACTTAGATACTTCACTCAGCACAATGTCCTCCAGGGTCACACATTTTGAGTAATATTGCATGAGTTCCTTATTTTTCAATGCAGTGCAGTATTCCATTGTGTGAATATACCACAGCTTCTCAATCCATTCATTTGTTGATGGGCACTTAGGTTGTTTCCAACTCCTTGCTATTGTGAACAAAGCCACAATAAACATGGGTGTGTATATATCTGCTTGGATGTCAGTTATGATCTCTTTGGGGTATATTCCCAGTAGTGGAATTGGTGGGTCAAATGGTATCTCTATTTTCAACCACCTTCCACAGTGGTTGCACCATTTTACACTTCCACCAACAGTGAATAAGGGTTCCAGTTTCTCCACAACCTCGACAGCATTTGTTGCTTGCTGTTCTGTTAAATTTTGCTATTCTAACTTGGATGAGATGATATCTCACAGTTGTGTTAATTTGCATCTCTCTTAGAGCTAGGAATTTTGAACATTTCTTCTTGTGCTTGTTGGCCATCTGAATGTCTTCTTTGGTGAAGTGTCTGTTCATATCCTGTGCCCATTTTTTCTATTGGATTATTTACCTTAATCTTGTTGTGGTGCTCAAGTATTTTATAAATTCTGGATATAAGTCCCTTATCTGATATGTCATTACCAAATACTTTTTCCCAGTCGATGGCTTCCCTTTTTACCCTGTTGGAGAAGTTTTCAGATGTGCACAGGGATTTGATTCTTAGAAGATCCCATTCATCTATTTTATCTTCTGCTGATTGTAGGTCAAACTCATGTTCTTTCGAGAACCTTTATCCTCTTGATGGTGAGCCTCAGTGCATATTGATGACCAGCTGTCAATTGTTTGGCTGTTTGGATATATATAATTTGCGTGGCCTGGTTCAATGTGGTTCCTGGGCCTCCTGCTCCTCACGCCGTGTCTCTCACCGTCGCCATCTTGGATCTGAGACTTTATTTTAGAATACGTTTATTCTGCTGCAGTGTGGAGGCTCCTTCGTACCAGCTGCTGAGCCTGGCACCCGTCCTCCATCCCAGGTGAGGGGATCCCTGGGGTCCGGCCGCAGAGGCCCCATGGAGCTGCGGCAGTGACATGGGCTCAGCAGTGGGGGGCTGGCAGCTGTGGGACTCACTCATTCTTTTTGTTAGAATCTTTGTTCTCTTGATGTTGAGCCTCGCTGCATATTGAAGACCAGTAATCAACTGTTTAATTGTTCAGTTCTCGATGAACTGAGGGTTGTGGAGGGCCGCAGTGGTCTGCTTCTATGCTGCTTGCCATTCCTCCAGATCCTTATGCTGTTTCCTCCACCGCTGTCATCTTGGTTCCATCCCCAAAAAAGATTTTTTAAAAGTAAAAATTTGTTTGCTGTCCCCCATTTCATTGAAAATGCCTTCCATTAGTGAGAACACTTGGTTTCAACAACAAAATTCGAAGCACAAAACCAATTCCATCTAGAAAGGGTTACGCTGTCAGGGAGCCTGTCAGTGGGTAGGGCTGTGCCAAGGCTGATTCAGAGGTCCAGGAATGTGACAGGGAACACCGGTTATTTCTGGTTCTTTCCTTTGCCATCACATGCTGTCATCCAAAAGCAGGCCCCCTGCGGAGTGACTGACTGCCAGTAGCCATCAGTATTGAAGACTATCGGGAACATCCGGTCTCACTGGATGGAAGCTTGGTTACCAGAACCAAAACTAGTTGCCCTTGAATCGACGCTTGTTCACGGCCGCCTAATGCATGATAGAATAGGGCTATGCACCATTGGGTTCCAGCAACTGAGTTTTTGGAAAGAGATCACTAAGTCTTTCTTCTAAGGTGACTCTGGGTGTATTTGAGCCTCTAACCAAAATGGTTAGCAACTGGTCATTAACTGCATCTCCCAGGGACTCATTGCCAGAAGCAATCTCTCCTTGTGTGTCATTGTCTCAAACTGCCCAGCTCCTGAGCCAGTTACAATCGAGAGGCACGGGGCTGATCTGGTTCTGGGCACCCAGGGGACATTTGACAGTGTTTGGAGACATTTTTGAAAATCACAACGAGGTGTGTGGTGGTGATACCTTGAGGATAGAGGCCAGGGATGCTGCGACATCTTCTCGAATGTACAGGGCAGGTCTTCCCTCCCCTTGAAAAAGTGTGTGTTCCAAAATATCAATGATGCCAAAGGTGAGAAATTTGCTTCAGAGTAACCAGGTCCATTCCTGTACTAGGGTGTAACTTGTTGAAAATAAACTCCAGTATTTACTGCAAACCTTTTCTCCCCCCAGAGTTTCCTCCCCCCCTTTAAGATTAAAATCTCAGGGAGTTTGTTTGGCTTGGTCTTGGTCACATGCCCATTCCAAGGTTAATGGAGGGTAAGACACTGGGGTTGACCAGCCGTTCCCCCACAGGAAGCTTGGGATGCTAGTACTGGAAGTGGGAAGGGATGTTAGGCAAGCAAAACCCAAACAAAACAGAAAAAGCCCACTTTTCTGAGAAACTTGGAATCTTGATAATGCTGTGGAAGGGACAAGTTCTATATTTTAACCAAGAACTCAGGGAACTGTGATGAGCGTCCTTAATGACATTCCCCTCAAAGAAGGACAGGGAGAACATCCAATATGATGTTAAAGTGAGAGGAAAGCAGGCGACATACTGATGATTTGGGGAAAGGAGAAAGGGGGAGAGTAAGATAGACAAGAGCTTGACTTAAAAAATATCATCAATTCCCTTCTTCCTTCTATATGTGTGTCACTTCCTGTTGACATGTAGGGTCTCCGTCTCCACTCTCATGAAACTGGGCTGACTTTGTAATGATTTTTGATTAACAGAACATTGTGGAAATGCTGTTGTGACAGCTCTGGACTTGCTGTCCTTGACCACCACAAGGGAGGTCCAGGCCACACAGAAGGCCGTCTCGGATGCCTGGCTCAGTCATGCCTTCTGATGACTTCAGCCTCACTCTGACTGCCATGACTGTGACACAAGTAAGAGCCTTCCAGCTGAGCCCAGTTCCCTCTGAGATCCGTGAGTAATCATAATGGATTGTTCGTAAGCCTCCAAGGTTTGGGGTAGTTTGTTATCGTGCAATTAATAGCCAGAATGATATATAACTATAAAATACATAAATTAAGTATTTGTGTGTTAACAAACACTTAAATTAGTTTTAACTAAAATATATTTTTCATTTAATAGAACAGCGTTACAGAAAGTGGAAAAAAAAATCCCCAAACCCAAACCATTGCCCCTACTAATAGGAATTTAATTCGACCATCTATTAGCATGTTGGTATTCCATTGTGGGGTTTTTTTCTGCTATGCCTTTGATTTAGCACTGTGAGCTTTATCATATGCCATCTTCTTTATTACACACTGACACTGAATTCACTGGTGGCCTAGTGGTAAGAAGCAGCGAGGCAATCCCGAACGCCTGCAGTTGGAATCCAGCAACTGCTCATGGTTAATCTCCTCCTGCGAGATTAACTGCCTCTGAAAACCTGTTTGAGGATTAGCTGTGGGTCAGTTCCGACTTGATGGTACATCACCACCACCGCCACCACCACCACCACCACCAGCACCACAAGTCATAGTAACAACAATGATTAAAATAGTCATCTATACTGGACAGGATAATGCCATCTCCCCCCCAAGGACATCTATGCCTTGATTCCTTACACCTGGTACTGTGTTACCCTACACGCTAAAAGGGACTTTGCTAATCTGATTTAAATGCAGGGCGTTTGGTTTGAAGAATGTCATGGATTGAATTATGTCCCACCAAATTATGTGGCCATTTGGATAAGCCAGGATTCTCAGCAGTTTGGCAGTTGTGTGATGATGTAATGTGTCTGACAAGCCATGGCCAGCTCTGCTAACGGTAGGACGCAGCACTCTTAACCTTGTCATAGCCTTGATGTAGGAGAATTTTCCTGGGATCTGGCCTTCAACACCTTTTAGGATACAAGAGACAAAAGAAGAGAAGAAAGAGGTAAATAGATGGAGATAGGAGGGAAAGAGAGAGAAGGAAGGAGGGAGAGAGGGAGAGAGAAAAAGCACACGCTAGAGCGAGGCCGAGACTTTCTACCACCAAGAAAGAGGTAAGTCTCAGCTTCCTCTTTGATCTAAGGGAAGACTGATGCAAAAATCCAGAGACCTTCACGGAAAGCCACGCCTACAGATGCTGAAAGAAGACAAGAACCTTCTTTCCCAACGGTGAGGCAGCAGAAGAAAACAGTCTTCTAAAAGTAGCTTTTGTTTGCTCGGCTCCACAATCAACATTCTTGTTACCAGCAGCCAGGAAATCAAGAGGCAATTGCATTGGGAAAGTCGGCTGTTAGAGACCTCTCCAGAGTACTGAAGAGCAACGATGTTAGGCTGGAGGCTTAGGTGTGCCTGATCCAGGCCATAGTTTTAGCAGTTGCTCGCTATGCATCAGAGAGCTAGACAATAACTAGGGATGATAGAGAAAGAATTGATGCCTTTGAGCTGTGGTGCTGAGAAGAATGTTGAATATACCATGGACTGCCAGGAGAAACAAACAGGTTTGTTCTGGAGAGAGTGAAACCAGGCTGCTCCTTGGAGGCAAGGATTGAGGCTTTGTCTGGCATCCTTTGGACATGTTAGGAGGGACTGGTATTTGGAGAGGAACAGAGAAAGAGAGGAAGATCCTTGATGAAATGGATTGATTCAGTGACTGGCATAATGAGAATAGGTCTGTCAGAGACAGTAAGGTTGGCACAGGATAGAGCAGGTTTCAGGGCTATTGTACTATATTGTATTATTTTTGCTATGAGTCACAAAAGACTCAACAGCACATAACAACAACAAAATCAATAAAACCAGCATCTTCAATTCTGACTTCTGTTGCTAGTATAAGGTGCCATCAAGTGGACTATGACTCATAGTGACCCTGTGAACGACAGATTTGACCCTTGCCCTGTCCTATGCCATCTCCATCATATCTGTCCTCTGGTGGTCACTGACTTGGTGAGGGTCTTTCTCTCTTTTGTGGACCCTGCACCTTGCCCAGCATGTTGTCTCTCTCCAAGGACTGGTTTCTTCTGAAAATGTGGCACACTCACTTTCTGTGGTTTAGCTGGTTAACGCCATCCACTTCTGGTATCTCTGTAGTGACAGAACTAGATAGCAAAGACCAGGGTGTTATCCTGTAACATTTGGGTGGACTCAATACAACCACAGGGGTCTTTGTAAGAGGGAGGCAGGAGAGTCAAAGGCCGGGGAGGTGACCCCAAAAGGAGTGTCAGAGAGGAATTGGCAGGTGCTGTACTGGTTGTTATCTGAAGACGGAGGATGGGCTGTGAGTCAAGTCATGCAGGTGGTCTCTGGAAGCTGGACAAGGCGAGGGATGGACCACCCGCATCCCTTCAGAAGGAGTACAGCCTTGCTGATACCTTGCCAATTGGATGCTCATTTTGTAGTAATAATTATTGTCATAAACTTATATTGCTTAATTCCACTGGTCATTTGTCACAGGTGTCATAGGAAACTAACACATTGCTTTATTGAGCATTTTACATTGTATTTGGTTCTCACAAAAAGCCTGTGGGATAGGGACTAGGATTGCTATTATTATGCTACTATTGTACCAGAGAACAAAATATTGCTGAGTCTCAGGCCATCTTCACAGATGCTGTCATGTTTGAGGCTGTTGTTGACGTCACTGTATCAGCCTGTCTCACTGAATCCTTCTCTTTGGTGCTGACCTTCTACTCTATCCTTCTCCGGGGACTGGTCCTTCACGATAAAGGCCCAGAGTATGTCAGACAAAGTCTTGCTATCCATTCTTGCTTCTAAGGAGTATTATAGTTGCACTTCTAAAACAGATTTGTTCCCATTTCTGGCAGTCTATGGCATAGAATTCATCAACACCACCATTCAAAGACATACAATTCTTTGGCTTTCTTGTTTAGCTTTCCTATGAATAACAAATAATTGAAAGTACCATGGCTTGGCTTAGAGGCACCTTAGTCTTTAAAGTGATGTCTTTGCTTTACAGAAGTCTTTTTCAGTACTACTGCATTTCCATCTTAGGAAGGAGGTGACTGGTATTCAGAGTGCTGTAAGGACTTACTCAGGCCACACAGCGACCAAATGACAGAGGTGGAGGCATTTACTGGCCCTGCCATTTATGGTTATGCTTTAACCACTGTCGGATTTATTTGAATGGCTGTACACACACACAGAGATTGGCCATTTCTCTGTAATTTTGCCATCTTTTTATTGTTTGTTCTAGGGTTAACATTGTGACTTCTGTGGAAGTCCCCACCAACCATAGATGAGAACCACAGTTTTGAAATTGCAAGGGTCATTGACTCATCAGACACTCTCCATCGTTATTGGCACCAAAGCATCTCATTTAAAAAGATGAAATCTCAGTTTGTTTTGAGGTTTGGATAGGACAGATATAATTTTGAAGATCTGCCTCAATTTTTTAGCTGTTATGTCAGCCTCCTATTCTTGAATGACATCCCCCCCCCTTTTCTTTTTTTCTTTTCTCTCCTCTCCTTTCCTTTTACTATCAAATCAGATCCAACTAGCACAGAAGGAGATTGCCCCACTTTCTCCAGTGGAGCATCCGGTGGATTCGAACCACGCACCTTTGAGATTGCAGCACAGCATCTTGCCACTAGATCACCAGAGCTCCTTTTGAATGACATTCTTTAAGACAATTTGCCAAGTTTCTGAGATTGAATCAAGATGAAATGCATCTGGAACCTGGAGGTGGACTAATCTGAGCAAACAGGACTCTTTCCCACTCAGCCAGGTTCCCCACTCCTTCATCAAGGTCGACCTATTAATAAGCTAAGCTCAACAACACAGGTGTGAAATCTAGTTGTGAAAAAACCCAGATGGATTTTGCGTTTGTTCATTTGGAGCAACACCTTTTTGTGTGTGTCTGCTAGAGACAGTCATTTCTTAAGCTAAATACCAAAAGTCTGAATTTCCAGAACATTCCTCCGGTTTGCTTGCAGGCAAGTGTGGCCCAAATGGTTTACCGAAGATCAGTTAGTCCCTCATCCTCAAATCTCCAAATGGGCCATCAATAGTTTTCTGAAAAATTATTTTTTAACTAAGGCATCAGGAAAATGTACCCATTTTTGTGGATAGTTGGGTGAGTTTTGACAGATACATGCAGTGTATATCCATTACCACAGTCAGTTTATGAAGCGGGTCCTTCACCCTCCAAAGTTGCATGGTGTCCATTTGTAACCCAATCCCACAGCCAACCACTGATCTCGATTTCTGTTGGTATAATTCTGCCTTTTCCAGAATGTCAAGTAGATGATATCATACACTATCCCGACAGTCTTTTCTACCTCTGGCTTCTCTCACTGTGTAACTACGTATCATGAGTTCTTTCCTTTTTTACTGACGAGCTCCCTGTGTGTGTGACCACACTTGATCAATGTCCCTGTAGAAGACAAGGAGTTCGGGTTGTAGTGCAGGAACGTCTTTGGGTGTTTGCTGAAAGGTCAGAGGTTCGGATCCACCAGTCGCTCCACAGAAGAAAGATGGGCAGTCTTGCTCCCTAAAAAGTATGACCTTGGAAACTCAACAGGGGTTTGCCATACGTTTCTTTCACCTCCAAAATAAATGCTCCGTCCTTGGTTCTTTGTCTCAGAGTATGCACGGGAGAAACACAAGCACAAACTGAAATACAAGACCTGCTTTCTTGGGAATTTGACTAGGGCAGATAGCAGTTAGACTCAATTGCAGACAATCTTGCTTTTTTTAAAATCTCCCCTGCAAAGAGTAAGAACATGCAATTCATGAATGAAGAAGCCCTGGAGGTATAGTTTGTAACACATATATCTGCTAATTGAATGCATGGTGGTTGGAGTCTTTGAGAGAAAGATGGACAGTTTCCTCCATAAAGATTTACAGCCTCACAAGCCGACGGAAGGTTGCTGCCAGCAGCCCTCAACTGAACGACAGTATATGTGGTTTGGTTATTCCCAGATTAAACAGCACTCCTGTAATAATGCCGTCTGAGGCTGGAGCAGATGACTCCAATTCATGGGTGGAAAGGCCCATCTTTGCTGTGGCCTTAACAAGCCTCACACCCACCCTTTGGCACATAAATGCCCTTTATTTCTCATTAATTCCTTCTCCCTTGTTCCCCCAGAATGTTCCTCTCACTGGAACACACTGGCTGTTCTGTTGGTAATTTTGGGCACATCTTTGCCTGGGGGTGTCCCTTTTCCCTGTTTGGTTTCTTCATGGGGACCGTCACTCATGTTGAATGCTGGCCGGGGGAGAGGAAGCGTGGCTCAGTATTTTGACTTGCCACAGCTTTTCAGAGTAGCTGATGGGGAATCCCAAAGCAACTATGGCGGGAACCACGCTGTTTGCTATTTTCTTTTTCTCCATGAATCTGAAGAACATTTTTTTTTTCAGTTTGCAGCAATCCTGTACCCTCTTCCATTACTTGGCATGCATACCTACACTGGAGACCCCTTGCCTATCCTCTGTGGTTTTCCTGCACCATCCCCACACACCAGAAGAGTTTTGTGAAACTCCACTCACAAAAGAGTATCTATGAGTCACAAGCGACTCAACGGCACATAACAGCACATAACAACAACCACTCATAAAGAGCTTCTGATGTAGCACCAGCCAACGAGAAGGGTTGAAGTACAATGACTCATTCACTGATTTAGGGTGGACACTTGGTACATGTTGGTCCATTTAGGGTTCCTCTCAGGATTGATTTGATTATTTACCAGGAAGAGGTCATTCTCTTGAGTTCTTAGAGTTTGGGGCAACTTACACATGGAATTGCTTTACAGCACTTCTCATTTCCTGAGAATTCATAATTCCTTTTTCACCAAACACTACTTGCTGCTGTAATGTATTGCATTGATTCTCTAAATAGCAGGTTTCTTACCACTGTTTTGAGTCAAGTCACTAACATCCCAGTTTTATTTTTTTTTTAAAAAAAACACCCCAAAACACCTCAGCCTAAAATTGTTCCAAAACTAGGTCAAATCCCTGATTAAAATCTTGTTTAGGTCAGGATATTGATTCAACTGCTATAATAATAGTAAAAAGAATTGCCCATATTAAACTAATACAAGTTTAATTCCCTCAGTGAACAGGCCTAGGCAAAGTGTCCTGTTGTGTCCTGGTGGTGTCCTTAACACATGTCTGCCATCTGTGGCCTAAGGGGGCTGCTCCAGCTCCTGTCATCGCACCTATACTCCAGCCAGTAGGAAGAGGAGAAGAGGTAGGAAAGGGCTCTGCTGTTCTTTCTACATCCTCTGGGGCAATTCTGTTCCATCCTGGGGGGTCACGTGTGTCAGCATTGACTCGATGGTGTCCAGCAACCACACACAGAAGCTCAGAGGGGAAACACACAAGAACAAAAACACAACACAGACTCATAAAAGGACATACACAGACACACACACAGACATGCACAAGGACATATGCATGAATATACCACACACCCATTCTCTCATTTGCGCGCTCGCTCGCTCTCTCTCCCCCTCCCTCCTCAACCTCTTCTCCAAGGATAAAGCCCTCAGACCTTGAACTGATGCCACAGGCATTTGAAAATGGCCTGGAACCATGCCGGCCCAATTCCCACCCACATCCTGCCATCTCCCTGTGCTGACTAATTTTTGACCCTGAACTCATTCCGTCACTCACCCAGGCCTTCATTTTCTTTTGTGCAAAACAAGGGGGACAATTCCAGCTCTCCTCCCGACAGTGATGCAGGGAGTAATGTAATTACAGGATTGCACACGCCTCGTGCCAGGATTGCAGGGCTCCTAATTAGCACCACGCGCCCTGGTGAGGTGGCCTCAGCCCAGTGGAAGCCCCGGGTAAACAAAGGGGCCAGGACAGCAGGACACCGGCAGCCCTTCGGTCTCTCAGTCCCATACTCACCTTTTATGAATACATGAGGGTGTTTTGGTGACATGGTGAGCGAGGTTTCAAACCAAATGCCCAATTCCAGGCGTCCAGGGAGAATGGCCTTTGGCAGTCCAGTTCCTAAATTAGAAGATGATTTCTGGGTGCTTCAATGTCTCTCTTTATCTCTGCACTATTTATACCACTGCTGACGGGTGCCATGGCCTGGGTGGGGCTGAGGTCAAGGGGGAAGCTGGGAGAAGCATTCTCTAGATGTGTCCTTGGAAGAAAGGTTCAAACAGGCCCCCTGGCTCCTGCCATCTCTGCCCAGGACATGCCCAAATTCCCAGAGGACAGAGATTGTTTTTGAGGTTCCGCTTAAAGGCTGCCCTGTGGTCCCCACCATGTGACTTCCCTCTGAGCTTGTTCCTGAAGGGACTCTCCCCTTCATGGACGCCAGGAAACCGTCTCGAGAGTTCTTTTGGGGTCACTTTCTTCCAGCCCTTTCAGGAGAACAAAATTGTCCTGATTCTTTAAAAAAAATATCTATTTTTATTTTTCATCTTTCTTTTAAAAAAGAATCTCTTACTGTTCCTTCCTCATTATTGAGTAAAGAGACAGCAGCCGTGTGTTTGAGGTAATAAAAACCAAAACCAAACCCTGACGCCACCAGTGCTCCACATTCGTTCCTTCCCGAGAGCGGACAGGTAAGTGACCCTGTTCCCAAGGGCAGCTTCTGCCCCAGAACCAACGGAAAATGAAGACCTTCTATTTCATGGTGTTCTGCTTTCTAAAAAATAATTAATTTTAATGAAACTTTAGAGGACTTAGGGTTTCCATTCATTCATTGTTGCACTTGGTGTTCTGCTTTTTAAGCACAGGTTGGACATGGTTGGCTTTTGGCGATGATGTCATTCACAGTGTTCTGAATGGGAGAAGCAGTCATTTGTCTATCTGCAAAGGGTTGTGGTTGTTGCTGTGTACCGTTAGTCGGAACGGACTCACAGCTGACCCACCAGCAGGTTTTCAGAGGCAGTTAATCACATGGGAGGAGACTGCCCATCTTTCTTCTGAGGAGCAGGTGGTAGATTTGAACTGCATGTCTTCCGGATTGCAGCACAACTCCTTACCACTAGACTCCCAGAGTTTCCCTTTTGCAAAGGGAGCAGGATAAGAAGGAAAGATGATGACACAGATGTCAGGACCATGACTGTGGCAGCACTGTGCGTGTGCTGGTGCTGTGCTTGGCTCCTCACAGCATTGTCTCTTTTCATGTGGTCCACAGCCCTGTGAAGTAGGAACTGCTGTCACCCCCTGTGGAGGTTGCCACCTTTTCCAGGAAGCCCTCCTTGACCCCAGCCCCACACCCTCACCTTCGACCGAGGACTGTCTGTCTGTCCTTGGGACAGTGTGAATATACCTCATGTTGGCTTCCTTAGGATTCTTGTCACAGTCTTTCAAATGATTTGATCCCATGTCCTTGAGCACAGAGCCTGTGTCTATCTTGGTGTTTGTTTCTCAAGGGCTGGGTATGTAATGGGCATTGAGTTAACATGTATTGAAATAACTTCTTGGGCAAATTACCTAACTACTCAAAGCTTCCTTTACCTCTTTTCTAACTTAGGGGAATAATACTTTTGGTGGGGTAGTATGTAGAGGGTTGTTCTGCTAACCCAAAAGTCACATCTCTTTAGTGGTTTGAATCCACCAGCAGCAGCCTTGGAGAAAGAAAATTTATACCTTCCAGTAACCCAATAGGACCTCAGCTATGTTCCCCCCACACAGCTAGGGGTGGTCAATGAGAAACAAGCAGTAGATGAGAAGCTAGCAGCCAGATAGCTGCGTGGTTTGTATACCTTTGGTCCCTTCTTCTGTTCCCCTTCTTCCTGTCAGGAGCATGGACATGATGGCTGGCACTCTGTCAGCTACCTTGGTAGATGAGAAATCTTGAGGTTGGTGAAATAGGAAGAAATTTAGAACCTTGATGATTGAGTAGTCATCATATCAAAACTGATATACCCTCTTACTACGTTTTAGATAAGGGGGAAGAGAGAGGAATCATTTTTTTTTTTTAAGGAATCTTTATTCTTGTGGAAATCACTTACTTGGGTTTTCTGCTTTCTGTCGTCAAATCTAATTGTAGCTGATAAAGCTTGGCCAGGCCCTTGTAAGTGCTTATCATGCATGTGCCTCAGTTTCTCCTCACCACACCCCCTTTCTGCAGGCATCACTGTTGTCATCTCCATGTTATAGGTCCGGGAACTGGGATTCAAAGGAGTGAATGCCTGGGATTTGAAGTAGACAGTCTGTCTGCAGACTCAGGACTTGTGACCATGACGCTATGCTGTCAGCTTTATCTGTGGTCTTGTGAGAGACATGCTTTGAGCCTTCACTCCCTCATTCCCTCACTCATTTAGTTAGCAGGCATTTCCTGAGGGCCAATTAAGGAGACTCATGTTATAGTCTTTGAGGTTGCAGGGCAGCGAAGGTGGGTCTCTGTTTCCCAGGTGCTCCCCTCCAGTGTGGGGGGTCTGTTATTACTTTTCATGCCCACACAGTGGACCAGGCTCCCGAGTAGAGTGATGTGCTGTGTAATCCAGATGTGCACAGATAAACGCAGGCCCTAGAATTGGGCAGACCCCAAGCTGCACAACTGGACATGGAGGCCCTGACAGTGACAGAGCCGGAATGCAAATCTCGGCCATCAGCTTCCGAATCCAATGCTTTTTCATCTGCTCCCTTCAGTGTCACAGGTTGTTCCAGACTTTTCTTTCTGCTTCTTGGTCCTGGTATATCTGTCATGCTGACTTGTTTCTCAGCTGCCAGGGGCACGCTGTTGTTCGGTGGTTATTATTTATTTTTTTAATAAAATTTTTATTTTATACTGATTTACTTACAAAGTTTGTATACATTGTTTTTCACATCAGATCTTTCCCATTTTCTTAACCCACCCCTCCGTCCACCTATCAAATGATGTGACCTTATGATTACCCTGCCCCTACCCATCCTCACTCCTTTGATCCCCTCTCCCCCCCTTAGATCCTCATATGCGTTTTACTAGTTATCAATTTCTACAATCATGATCTTATACAGTATTTGTCCTTATAGGACTGAGTTAGTTCACTTAGCGTAATGCTCTCCAGTCCCTCCCAGGTTGTTGTTGTTATGTGCCATCGAGTTGTTTGTGACTCATAGCGACCCTATGTACAACAGCCCTAAACCGTGCCCTATCCCGTGCCAATCTCGTTGCCTCTGACACACCCATCCCGATTACCCCAGTCGCTGAATCAATCCCCCAGGTTAGGTAGTGATTTACAAAAATCATTGCTCCTGTCAGGGTCACTTTGAACTTAAGTTCATACTGGAAAGGAAGCACTAAAAGGCTTTTGGAATCTCCGTGTTTTCCCCTCTAATGGGGCTGGGCAGTGAGCCAGCCTTTTCATTCTGTTACCCAAATGTCACTGTCAATCAGCCTTTTACTGTAGAGCATGCTCCTGACGACCTGGCCAGGTTGTCCTGTCTCAGCCAGGCGATATCTGGAAGGAAGCTAAGCGGGACAAGGAACCTGTTCTGTTTTTTAACCCTTGTCTCATCCCCAACCTCTGCAATGTCTGGGGATCAATGCCTACATCCTCTCTATCACCAAGTCTTCAGATTCTAATGCCAAGGCCTCTGCCCAGGTAGCGGGGACATCCTCCACTTAGATGCACAGTGTCTGGAGGTGATCGTGGACTTGCATCCCCTGTTCTGCACCAGCTTACACCCCCACCCCGGGCCTCAGCCTGGCCTGTCCGCTCCCTCTCAGGTGAATCTGGTACACTCAGTAGGATCTCTGCCCGAGATAGTTACGGCGTTTTGAGCAAGATGCTTCCATTGAAGTACACATTCATTTAAGGGGAAAAAGACATGAAAGCAAAGCTGGAGGTGTCTTCAAAGTGCAGGAAACATTATTTTAACCACAAAAGATCCGTTTATTAGAGAAAATACTTCTTAAGGTGAAGGGAAATGGTGCTGGAAAACAGTAAAGGTGTTAGAAGCACCAATGCTAGCCTTTGATTTCCATTTTAGAGGGAACATAGTGGGTTTGTTATGCAAGATAACAAAATTGGGACACAAACTTTTTTTTTCTCTCTAAAAATTGAGCTGTCGCCTACAGCAAAGTGTGAAGTGCATTAACCTCACCTGCTTGGTTCCATGACTTTTTACCTTTATTCACACCTGCACGACCACTACCTGGTTCCACCTTACTGAGCCTTTCCAACCTTCCCTCACATCCTCTCATGCAGCTTCCCATCCTATTCCATTCCCTTGCCCCCACCTCCGAGGTAACCCCTGTTCTGACTCTGGTCAACACTCTAGATCTCCACATTGGTTTATATGCAACACAGTCCTCTTGAGTTTCCTGTGGTATAGTTTGTAACTTGTCAGGCTGTACATGTAAAGGTTGGCAGTTCTAGTCTGCTGTCTGTTCAGCAGGAGAAAGATGGGTGGTCTCCTTCCACAGGGATTCAAAGCCTCAGAATCCCGGTGGGGCACAGTCATGAAGCAGGCACGACTTGATGGCCGTCAGTCTTCCTTTTCCTTTGCTTGGTCTAATGTCTGCGAGAGTCATTTGTGTGCCAACGCTTACTCTTTTCCACTGTGATGACATTTTGCACTTCTGTACAACCACGCCACATTCTATGGTAATTGAGTTATTGCACCTAGCAGATAATTGCATTTTTATTCCCCCCTCTCCCCAAACTGAAGATCTGTTCCACATTTTGGTCATTCCTGCAATAGTTGAAGCTTTTCCCTAGTGGTAAGGAGCTGCGCTATCAACCCCAAAGCAGGCAGTTTGAATCCTCCAGCTGCTCTGTGGGAGAAAGCTGGGCAGCGTCCTCCTGTGTGATTTACAGCCTCTGAAAACTTGCTGGAGGGTCAGTTGTGGGTCAGTTCCGACTCAAGGGTACGTAGCACCATATTGTGGTTTGTTGTTGTTGTGTATTTTTGAATAGGAACCAACTCGTAGCTGAGCCTCTAGTGGATTTTCTGAGGTCCTAAATCACAAAGGAGGAGAATGCTCATCTTTCTCCCATGGAAGCACCTGGTGGATTAGAAACTTGTGCCTTTGGGTTGGCAGAGCGGCTCCCCACCACTAGGTCATTAGAGCTCCACAGTAGTCTAGTAAGCATGAAATCTCTCTCTCCCCCCCCCCCTCTCTCTCTCTCATTGAACTGAGCTGAAACCAACTCACAACTGAGCCCCCAGGAGGCTTTTAGAAGCAGTAAGTAGCATGGAACAAGATTGCCTAAGTTTCTCCTGAGAAGCAGTTGATGGATTCAAACCAAGGACAACTCCTTACCTGCTAGGCCACCTGAGCTCCCTAACTCCCATATAATGCAAACATAAACCCAACGTGGGGGATTTTAATCTGCAGCCCTCAGGCCTGGTTTAAATTATTTTTGTCAAAGACTCTTCTAAGTGGTATAGCCCTGGTCTGTGCATAGCTGTACAGAGGAAACTCGTGGCTGCTGTGATGCTGAATACTGTGACACTGATGTGTCAAATGCAATAATGGTCACCCATGGTGGACAGTGTTTGTTGGAGATTCCGGATTAAAACAAGCTTGCAAGCAGGAGTGGCATCCACCTCCAAAATGGCTTGCCTCTGAAAACTCTATGATCTTTTGTTCATAGGGTCGCTATGAGTTGTCTACAACTCGACAGCACTTAACAACAACAACAACGACAACTTTCATGCGCAGTGGGAAACAAAAAAACCTGTTATGACTAATTTTCCTATGCTAGTCACTTTATTGTACTGGTCTGGAGTGAAACCTATAACATTCTGAAGTCTGCCTGGATCCCAGCTTATTGTAGGATAAGGACCTGTCCAGGTCCTTTCTGTTCTAACTGACTTCCTCCGTCCCTCATTTCAATACTGATTTACATCCTTTGCATAGTCACTTAGGTCCTTTGAGACCTTCTCAACCTTACCTGCCCTTCTCTGGAGCACCCTCATCTTTACCCAAACCTGGACCCCCTTTCCTAGTGGTCCCAGCTCAGAAAACACCATCACTACCCATGTGATTGTCTGCTTCAAGCCATAGTCTTTCTAGTCACCTGCTATACATCTGAGAGCTGGACGATGAGTAAGGAGATGGGTGAAGAATCTATGCATTTGAGTTTGTGGTGTTGGAGACGAGTGATATGAAGACATATCTGCTTGTTCCTTTGACAGCCAATCCCATGGTCTGCTGAAAGAACAAACCAATGTGTTTAGAGAAAGTGTAACCAGAAAGTGCTTCATCGAGGCAAGGATGGTAGAGCTTCATCTCACATGAAGCATGTTTGGCTGTGTTGTTAGGGGAGGCTATTCCTTGGGAAAGGACACCATGCCTGGAAGTGGGGAGGGTCAGTGAAAGAGAGGAAGACCCTGAATGCGATAGATTGATACAGTGTCTGCAGCAATGGGCTCAGGTGTGTCGGGGATGATAAGGATGGCCCAAGATAGGAGAGGATTGAGATCTATTGTTCATAGGGTCGCTATGAGTCATCCTCTAATCAACAAACAGCACTTGACAATGACACCACCACCATTACCACGTGTGGTTAGATGACTCAGAAGTTAATTTCAAGTCATACCTTTCCTTCACTGCCCAGGCCTGTGCCATATCAAGCCCATTGCTTCCTCTTCCATTGACTCCTCCCCATCTCGCCTGTGTCCAGGCCACCACTTACCTCATCAGAGAACTGAACCAGCCTCTTACTCCAGTCTCTACTTCTATTCTACTGCAGAATGGAACTTTGCCTGAGTCTGAGCCATTCCACAACCACTGCTATATTTGAGCCCATTGCTGTGGTTGCCATGTCCCTTCACCTTGTTGAGAGTCTTCCTGGTTGTTTTGTTTTTCTTTCTCTACTTTCCCATGCATGATGCCCTTCTCTAGGAACTGGGCCCTCTTGATAACCTGTCCAAAGTACTTGCGAAGTCATCTCATCCTTTCACTCCTAAGGATCGTTCTGGCTGTACTTCTTTCCAGAACAAATTTGTTCATTCTCCTGACAGTCCACAGCATATTTAAGATTCTTCGCTAAGAGAGCTCTGGTGGCCTAGTGGTAAGAAGCTGCCCTGCAATCCCGACAACATGTGGTTTGAATCCACCAGCTGCATCGCGGGATGGCCATTCTCCTCCCATTCAATTAACTTCCTCTGAAAACCCACCGACGGGTCAGCTATAAGCCAGTTCCAACTCAGCGGTTCACACCACCGCCACCATAATGGCAGCAAGATACTCTTAAGATGTAAATTGGATCATGTTCTTTTTTTAAAAAAAAAGTATCTTCTCACTGTACTTGGAGCCAAGACCAGACACCTGAGTGCTGGTGTTTAGGATGCTGCAGCATCTGGCTGTCATCAGCCTTCAGTCACGTGTCGTCTTTCCCAAGCATACACTCAATTCCTGGTCTACACCACCCTTTTCTTACTTTGAAGCATTTACATGTACTTTCCCCTCTGCTTGAAATACTATTTCCTCCAGCAGTCAGTTATTGCTGGTTTGCATATTGCATGTCTGTGTAGAGATATTATTTGTGTATGTATGCAGGCAATGCAAAATACGTATTCTTCTCCTCACAGCCATCGATTAAAATACTACAGATGAGCACAGGCTGTGTCTTACTTTGCTTGCTGTCTTGGTTCCATCTTTACTCACAACTTTCATAGCTCCTAATAGTATCTCACTGTTGGATACATCTATTCATCCACTCTTCTGTGGACACCAAGGAATCCTGGTGGTACAATGGTTGAGAACTCCTCTGGTAATCAAAAGCTCGGAGGTGCAAACTTACCTGCCGTTCCAAGGGGGGAAGATCTGTATCTGTAAATATTATTACAGGGTTGAAAACCCTATGGGACAGTTCTACTCTGTCCAGTAGGCGTCACTAGTAGTCTAAGTTGACGAAGTGGAACACAACAACTATTAACAAGTTTTGGGTCTTTAAAAAAATTTTTTTTAATTATTAGTTTCAATGAAAATTTACAGAGACTTTGGATTTCCATTTGTTCATTGTTAACAAGTTTTGTTTTATATATTTTGTAATGAAAGACAATGTTGTGCAGAGGGTCACTATGAATCAGAACTGACTTGAGAGCACCTAAAAACTACACACACAATAAATTAATT
>NW_006399765.1:23400324-23401551 GCF_000299155.1 Elephantulus edwardii | reverse complement strand
CAAGCAGGGTTGTGTCATCTGCATATTGCAGATTGTTGATAGATCTTCCACCATCTAGTATATATATTTGTGTTTATGTATATGTCTTTATACCTCTTTCTCTCTCCTTCCTTCCCTGCCTCCCTCCCTCCCTCCCTCCTAGAGAGCCATTGTATTTAAGGTGAGTCCTTGGCTCCATTTTGGAGACATGGTGATGCAGCTGGACTCTGTAATGTGGGCACTCTTGTTTTGGTTGAGGGTCATGTGGAGTGTTTGGTTGGTTTTTTATTTAAGCCTCTTGTCTCGAGTTAACAAGACCTTCTGGAGGACCCTTGTATTTAGAAGTCAGTTGAGCCCAAGGGCCTCTTATTATTATATTTTGGAGGAACATTCTTTTAAGTTGTACAGCACTCTTCTTTCAATTTGCTGCACTGAAGTAATCTGGGTTTGCTGTGATGCTGAACCTTGTGCCACTGCAGTGTCAAATGCCATAATAGTTGCCCATGGTGGTCAGTGTTTGGTGGAGCTCCCAGTTTAAGACAGGTGTGGAAGCAGGAGTGGCATCTACTTCCTAAATCACATGCCTCTGGAAACTCTATGAACTTGGATAAATGACAATAGTTATAGAAAGGCTTCAGATCTTTTGTGCATAAGGCAGCTATGAGTCGTGTTCAACTCGATGGCAATCAATAACAACAAGAACATCTTTACCTACTTCTGCATAGAACTCTGATGGCCCAGTGTTCAGGAACTGTGCTGCTAACCTGAAGGTTGGATTGGCAGTTCAAATCCACCAGCTGCTCTGTGAGAAGATGGACAACCTTCTCCCATTTGATTTACTGCCTCTGGAGATGCACTGGAGGGTCAACTCTGGGTCAGTTCTGTCTTGACACAACAGAAACCACAACTATCTATCTATCTATCTATCTATCTATCTATCTATCTATCTATCTATCTGGCATACGTGAGAATAAATTGTATGATAAATTCCTAAAAGCAGAATTATTGAGCCTAGGAATCTGAGTATTCTTAATTTTTATGAATACTGCCAAAATTCCCTTTGTATGAAGTTGTATCATATGTTTACATCTAGGAAAAAAAATCCTAAGAAGGTATCTTTGACGTCTCTCTTGCTAATATTGAAAACATCAGAATGATGTAATTCCACATTTGAGGTGTCTGAAAACTTAGTGAAAGAGACACTTCAATTTCTGTCTATTCAACAAACATTTCTTTTTTTAAAAAAAA